>NW_012101476.1:3105769-3134359 GCF_000951045.1 Mandrillus leucophaeus
CCGTCAAAAAAAAAAAGAAAAATCACTGGTCATGGAGATGCATTGTATACTTCCTGGCCACCCATCTTTTAGGGACTTTGTAAACAGTAGGTAAGCTTACGGAGAGAAAGCTCCTTTGATAAAACCACGAGAGGAGACACCGTATGGAGACGCGGCATGGGCCTTTTAAGGAGCGCCTCCGTCCGGGCCGGCAAATCCCTGCCACTCATCTAGAAAGAAGCCAACACTTTTCATCACGGGAATATTTTACTGGGTATAAGTGTTTTAGGTAATTGACACCTGATTTTTCTACTGTTTTTAAGTGATTACTTCAAATGTGACTTGAAGCATTGTTTGGCCTGAAGCTTTAAGACCAGTTTCTTAAGCTTTTCCCTGAGCGTCAGCGGCTTACAGTTTCACTGAATAAGCAGGGCGCCTGGTTTTGAAATGTCTGTTATTTGTTTGAAAATCTGAGTGTGTCTTTCAAAGGCTGCTGTGATTTATTTGGATAAAATCAGATTTCAGATCCCTCGACAGCTTCCACTCCGGCTTCACCTTTCCAAAAACTAGATCTGAGGTAGAGGCCACCTCGACAGCTCAAAGCCAGAGTTAGAACAATCATACTGAATAGATACAATAATTTATCTGGCATGTATTTAGAGAAAGGCGTGCCAATCAGTACGAGGCAGCGCAGCTCAGAGTCACAGGCCCGACTCGGTTTGAGGCTCCGCGGACCATAATTAGCTGTCACGTCAAACAGGTTCCGAAGCCTCGCTCGGCTTTTTTCATAACACAGGAACAGTAACAGCCCCTCCCTTTGAGGAGGTGTGTGGAAAGTAGGGTGACGTAGGCAAGTGTGAAATGCCACGCGGGGTTATCTTTTAGTAGAAGAGTATCCTTTTTAAAAAATGTCTTCCTTCTCCCTTCCACCTTCTTAACTTCCCTTTTGGTCTTAGAAGAGGGAGAAAAAATAGAGTAAGTGAGGTAAGTGAGGGGAGGTGGAGAGAGGGCGACTGTGGCTATAAAGGAGGAGGGATAAAAGAACCGAATTGCCTAGCTTTAGTAGAATCAAAACATAGTAATAAAACCATTTATTCAACAAGCAACATTTGAGAAGTCGGAAGGAAGGTATTATACTTTAAGATCAGTTTGCTGGCTGGGTGTGGTGGCTCACACCTGTAATCCCAGCATTTTGGGAGGCTGAGGTGGGCTGATCACTTGAGGTCAGGAGCTCCAGACCAGCCTGGCCAACATGGTGAAACCCCATCTCTACTAAGAATACAAAAATTAGCCAGGCATGGTAGTGCATGCTGGTAGTCCCAGCTACTCAGGAGGCTGAGGCAGGAGAATCGCTTGAACCCGGGAGGCGCAGGTTGCAGTGAGCCAAGATCGTGGCACTGTACTGCAGCCTGGCGACAAAGCGAGACTCCATCTCAAAAATATAAAAAATAAATAATAATTTTAAAAAAGATCAGTTTGCCACAAAGAGTAGCATCTGCCAGTTACTAAGCACCTGCTATGCCCAGGAGAGTAGGACATGCTCCCTGCCTGCAAAGGTCCCCAAGCTTGTTCCCAAACAAGCGGCTAGGAAAACAAGAGGCTGATTTTACATCTGGCAACCTCCATCTGAGTGAAACAGAAATTTTAATGAAAGCCTGTGGTAATAAGTTCCTGAGACCTCATTCTTGGTAGTGTATCTCCAGTCCTAACACGCACACAGTTTAACTTGCCAGGGGAAAATATGTATCCCCTAGCAGCAGCAAAGACGGAATCCCTAAGGTCCTACATAATCATCACCATCTAGCTTCAGAATAGCAACGCCGTACCCCAGCTGTAAATGAGGTATAGTGACTGGCTCTATACACTTCCCACTTTACTGTTTTAGCACATAAAATCATTATCCCTGATGTTCTTGTCTCATGCTAGGAATGTAATCTTGCCTTTATAGTCTTTATTCTTTAAGATCCTTATAGGCAAAAAAAAAAAAAAAAAGTATCACCAGCATTTAGCATAGGAACTGGCATATAGTACTTGCTCCGCAAATACTGATTGAATAAGATGTTTTGTTCTTCCTTAATGGCATGGTCTAAGTTGTTTTCTTTGCTTTCCACAGCGCTGGTAGCTGAAGAACATCTTACAGTGGACGCCAGGGTCTATTCCTACGCTCTAGCGCTGAAACATGCCAATGCGAAGCCATTTGAAGTGCCCTTCTTGAAATTTTAAGGCCAAATATGACACTGGCCATTTCTGTAAGCAAGACCGCCAGGCCTTCTTCACTAAGACTTTGTGTTCAACTTAGTTCCGTGTAGATTTGCCATTAGCTTTTTCCTAAAATAAAAGCACAGAACAGATGTGGTGGTGGTATGGAACTGCAATTACAGGTAGGCTGTGACCCTCATTTCAATAACTCCAGCTAAAATTAACAAAAAAGAAGATAAATGCAAGTACGTTTACTCCAGTTTTTTTAAAGCTCAACAGCAGTTAACTGCAGCTCAATTACTTTTCTAGTCTAGTCTGGTAGACAGGGATATTTGTACAGGAAAACAGACCTGAGTTTCCAATTAGGTCAACTATTTCCACTCTCAACCCCCACTGTAAAATTCTGTAGCTGGGCATGCAAATAACCGTGTACTCCGTTGGTGTTTAAAACAGCGTTAAAATGAAAAAAAGACTCTTTGGCCTCTTCTAATTGAATTTTTACTATGCAAAATTCATCTAGGGTAGTTGAATCCAACTAGGGTAGGATTCAGTAGAATCCGCAACTAGTTTAAGTCCACCTATTTACTGAAGCTGAACCAGCTAATTTTAAGTAAGGAAAATGGTTGATTCCATTCACTACACCGAGGCTAGGAGACTAATGAAAATTCAGGGCCATCCCTCAAGCATCTGCACATACTTGAGGATCTCTTTTCCTATCCTTACCTCAAAGAGTACTTGAAGTTTCTGAAAACAAATCCGTAAGACTGATATGGTTTGGGGCAGTAATATCTTGATGTTAAACCATGAATAGAACTAGCAAGATCAGCCAGTATGTGAAACCCAATACAGAGTACTTCGGAGCAAGAAGTACCGATTGATGTGGTTCCCATTTCATTACAGCCTGAAACCCTGTCATCCAGCAGTTCTACCAGTGTTCCTGGGCCATTTTCTTAGCCTCTTCAGTGAGGTTAGCTCTTTTTGTATTGACTTTTACGGCCTCCAGCAGCTCCACGATTTTCCGGGACTTTCCAGTCTGGCCCCCACCGAAGTCTCAGGACGATTCCCATCCAGCCCTAAGTCATGTTTCTAGCCTGGCTCCACGGGGTAAGCCAGGCCCTACGAACCAGATGAAAGGGCTCTCCAGATAAAATCAGGGTGCTAATGCCAGAAGGCTACAGTATATCCATTTGTCCACAGGCTCACTGTCTGAGCCCAGGATATTTTTCTCTGTGAAACTGTCTTTACACTGGACTTCCTAAAGATAAAACAATTATGGAAATACAGAACTTTATAGATGAAGCTGTCTAGCCCTATACATGTGAAAATTAAGATCCAACTACTTCCTATAATGGTAGCCTTCCCTTATGCCTCTAACCCTTTTTTAAATCCCGATTTCAATCACAGGCATTGTGATTCTTCACAGCTCTAACTCTTCTTAGCTCTCAAAGCCACAGGCTATCATTGAAATCGAGAGAGAAGCGCAGCCCAGTCTGTCCACATAGCCCAGTTCCTCCCCAGCCACTCCCCATGGGAATGACCTCTGCAGCTGACCCTCATCCTCTCCTTCTTCCTCAGAGTGCCACTTAGAAGTGAGAGCCAAATCCTAGGATGTATCCCTAAATGCCATTTCTATTTTTTATAAACATGAAAAGGTTGTGCTTTGGAAATTAAGTCTGTTTGAGAACTGGCAGTCTGGCTGGCACTGTTTTAAAATGTTTATTTGCCCTGCATTTAAAAACTGAAGGTTTCCTATGTATTAAAAGCCATATTTCCACCTTCTTTAGGGAAAAAAAATCGGACGTCATAACACTGGGTCGATGTTTTTTATGGTAACAGTGGTCTGAGGCCCTCGGCAGATGCTCTCCGAGCCACTGTTAACATCCTGCCTGCCTCCATCTGCCTTGCCCCTGTGGTTATTTGGCTTTGTAAGCATAAGCTACGTAAGACATACTACACTTAAGAAACTAAACAGCAGTGAACACCCATACTTCTGAAAAGGGTGTCTTTTAAAAATTAAGTTTGCTCTTTTGGGAAATAAAGCACATAGTTTTCAAAATGATTTACCAAGAACTATGCTTTTAAATGGAGACTGGGATATGGTTTTGAGATCACTGTTTTCCTGTTTCCTCCCCAATGTTAGTCACATATATGATTACCCGTAAGTTGGCCACCGTCCGACAGTAATTTGGGATTAAAGTTTGAAGTGTAATTACATTTGACTTTTATAGGCATCTCAGGGTGGACTTCTTACAAATACACTGAACTTATACAAATGATCTTAGAAAATGTTTAATATCAGATTTCTTTATTTTTTTTCCAACACAACTGAGTCAGTTTTCTTAAATAAAATTTATTGTCTACTGTTTACACTCATGTTGCTGCTGTGAGTACAACAACAGACACAAATTCCTAGCATGAATTACTCATTGTTCACCCCCACTAACTACAGACATTGCTTGAGAATTAGATCTTTGCTTTAGGGATTTAAACAGAAAAGAATCAGGGCCTAGAATCTTGAAAGAGTATTCTCAAGTGACTGGTTGGAGTTAGAAGGCATAGCCAATACAGGCAAACAGCACGATGATGCTGTCACTAGGAAGGGAGGAGGAGGTGGAGGAGCCTTAGAAGCAGTTGTTTCTAGTGACAGAAATAACTGGACACTTGATTTTGCCCATGTGGGCTAAGTGGCTGCTTTGAGAAGGGACAAATAAAAATGAGGTGGGGTGGGGAGTAGGGATACCATGAGTTAAAAAAGTATAAAAAGTAATTATCTAAAATATAGATTAGATATAAATGTTCCAGAACTCATTAAATAAGCTCAAAAATACTGGACAGTGGCAATTTGAACTACATTTATTTTTAAACAAGTGGGGGCAATATTAAGTGTTTTGAATGTTATGTGCAAAACGAATCCATGTCACCATCTCACTGTCATGATTTAACACAGCAAGGTAGATACATTGGTTTCCAGCATTACAGGCAACACTAGATGTACTTTTTTTAAATGAATAATGTAAACTTGAGTTTTAAGGCAGCGGGTACTAATGCTGCACACAGACTTAGCTCGGTGCCCATTTCAGAGACGGGTCAGCCAGCACTTGAAACAAGAAACGGAGGGGAGAGAAGGGGAATCACCAGTGTCCTCTGACAGAAGCGATCCGTCCACATGTTCTCCCTTTCACACGCACAGAATGAAGTCTCTGAACGTTCAGAAAAACAAAGCACCCATGCCACCCACCTCGGCCTGTTCTTTCACAAAGATTTCAAAATACTGATAAATAATAGTGACTGCCAGCAGGATGCCGGTGCCGGACCCAATGGCCCCCAGGAAGTCGGCCAGCACCGACAGGGCGCCGATGCACAAACCGCCAAACGCAGCCGCGGTGGGGATGTACCTAGGAGACAGAACCCCGAGTTAGGCAGCAGCAAAGACCAGGAACAGCACAGCAGCTAGAGACGAAAACGGGTCGAGGCACAGCAGCCATAGCTGGGTCTAAAGCCTCCCTGAACTGCAGGGGGAACGGACTGCTGTATGGAGGGCTGTGCAGGACACGGCGTGGGAACGGGAGCTCTGATCCAGGCAAAGACTCTGACCTTAATTTCCAGAAACCGGTCAACAGCCAAGAAAGACAATATATGATCTTACAGGAGATGAGATTCCTGGACAGATTTAAATATTAAGATGTTTAAGATTTTTAAATGAGTAACCTTTCGTTCCCTCTTTGTGGAATGAAGAGTAAGTATCAACAAATTTATGTCATAAGATTCTGCGAATCCACTTAAGTAATTCAATCTCAGCTGCACAGTAGAATCACCTGGAAAACTTAAAAATGGAATTTAAAATACTGAAAAAAGATTAAAGGCCGTGAGAGGTGAAACAAGAACAGCAGGATGATGACAACTGGAGCTGGAGATCCATCATACTATTCTGCAGTCTGTGTTCTAAATAAATAAAAAGTTTAAGGAAAAATACTGGTGCCTTTTCAACAAGTGGTGCTGGGACAACTGGATGCCCCCATACAAAAGAAGGAATCTGGATCCCACCAGGCATGGTGGCTCACGCCTGTAATCCTAGCACTTTGGGAGGCCAAGGCAGGCAGATGATTAGGTCAGGAGTTCAAGACCGGCCTGGCCAACATGAGGAAACCCTGTCTCTACTAAAAATACAAAAAGTAGCCGAGCGTGGTAGCGCATGCCTATAATCCCTGCTACTCGGGAGGCTGAGACAGGAGAATCACTCGAACCCGGGAGGTTGAGGTTGCAGTGAGCCAAGATGGTGCCACTGCACTCCAGCCTGGGCAACAAAGTGAGACCCCATCTCAGGAAACAAAAAAAAGCTGGCTGGCCATGGTGGCGCACACCTGTGGTCCCAAGCTACCCTGGAGGCTGAGGTGGGGAGGATCGCTTGAGCCCAAGAGGGGGAGGCTGCGGTGAGCCGTGATTGTGCCCCACTTCACATCCACTAGGATGGCTGAAATTAAAAAGCCAGAGCTGGTGCTGGCGAGGACAGGCAGCAGGGGAACCTCACACACCACTGGTGGGAATGTGGACGGGAGCAGCCACCCTGGAAGACAGCTGAGCAGCTCCTCAAAATGTTCAACACAGAGTCCCAACAATTCCACTCCTTGAGAAATGAAAACATCCACACAAAATCTGTACAAGTATGTTCACAACAGCATTATTCATAAAAAGTGGAAACAACCCACATTTCTATCAACTGATAAAGCGTGGTAAAGCCCTACAATCGAATCTTATTCATGAAAAGAATTCAGCATGTGGACTGTGAAAACATGATGCCAAGTGAAAGCAGCCACTTACAAAATAACATACATCGTATGATTCCATTGACATGAAATGTGCAGAAGAGGCACATCTGTAGAGATGAAGTTAAAAGTGACTGCCTGGGGCTGGTGGTTGGGCGGGTGGGCTCCTAGGTACAGGGTTTCCTTCTGGGTGGTGACAATATGTTTAAAATCAAACTTAGGAATGTAAAAGTCTGAATATACTAAAAAACACTGGACAACATACTTCGGGTGAGTGAATTACATGGTATCTGAATTTCATCTCAATAAAGCTGTGACCAAAAAACGGAACCCTGATGTCTGGAACTCACCCCAGACCAAATAAGTCACAATTCCTGGGAAATCCTTTTTAAAAGTTCTCTGGTGATTTTATGTGCAGCCAGCCAATGCTGAACACAGCACTAATCTGCAAGATTTTATCACTGGGATGAGCAGAGCCGTCACCACAATTTCAATTAATAATTCAGTTGTCGGTTTTGACATGGAAAACAAGTTCTGTGTGAAATTTTGATTCATTTGTCTGAATGGAAGGGCTTTAAATATGAACTTGAACAAAGAAAAACATTTAGCCATCACTGAAAGACTGAAATACAAACACAGGCCTAGAAAGGCGTCCATCTAGCGGCCTTACCTATTAAGCTCATGAACCATAGAGGTATCCCGGTGGCCCCTCATTACCATCTGCTGTTCTTTCAGCTGTTTAGCTACCTGCCGAGAGAAAAGCTACTTTGAAAATCCAACTCCAACATTTCACTGCTTACATCTACCACGTTCTATGTGAAGTGCTTCCCACACACTAACAAGTAACATACAATAACCTGAAAGTTACATTGTCATATCATTCACATGAAGCCTGAGGAAACCAAAGTTTCAGTGCCACTCCATTCCATGTTAGCCATATGAAACCAGTGCTTCTCAACCCTTCTTCAATTACCAAACAAGATTTTGTTTTGCAGGAGGGTTGCAAACCACTGTAACAGCTAAGAATTTTTTAGCTTTTGGGAACCAACTTTTAGCCCATTGGGGTGACACTGACTCATTAAAAATGTATAAATTAAAGTTTAAGTTATAAAGGAGTGTATCAACTACTATTTTGACAATTAAATATGAATTTTCCAAAAACAAAGTTTTTACTTTTTTTTTTGAGACGGAGTCTCGCTGTCTCCCAGGCTGGAGTGCAGTGGTGTCATCTCGGCTCACTGCAAGCTCTGCCTCCCGGGTTCACGCCATTCTCCTTCCTCAGCCACCCAAGTAGCTGGGACTACAGGTGCCCACCACCGTGCCCAGCTAATTTTTTGTATTTTTAGTAGAGACGGGGTTTCACCACGTTAGCCAGGATGGTCTCGATCTCCTGAACTCGTGATCCACCCATCTCGGCCTCCCAAAGTGCTGGAATTACAGGCGTGAGCCACCGCGCCCGGCCTATTTTACTTTTTAAAAATTTTTTTATTTATCTATTTATTTATTTATTTTGGAGACGGAGTCTAGCTCTGTCGCCAGGCTAGAGTTCAGTGGCACAATCTCGGCTCACTGCAACTTCCGACTCCCAGGTTCAAGCGATTCTCCTGCCTCAGCCTCCTGAGTGGCATGAGCCACTGCACCCGGCCTTTTTTATTTTTTTGAGACAGGATCTCACTCTGTCACCCAGGCTGGAGTGCAGTGGTGCAATCTTGGCTCACCGCAACCTCCGCCTCCTGGACTCAAGTGTTAATCCTCCGTCTGAACCTCCTAAGTAGCTGGGACCACAGGCACGCACCACCATGCCCGGCTAATTTTTTTTTTTTTGTATTTTTTAGTCATGACGGGGTCTTGCCATGTTGTCCACGCTGGTCTCAAAACTCCTAAGCTCAAGCGATCCAGCTGCCTCAGCCTCATAAAGTGCTACGATTACAGATGTGAGCCACCACGCATCGCCAAGAGTTTTATTTTAAAATAAACCAAACACTTACATCTTTGGCTGAGGAACCAGACACTTCAATCCATGTCTTAGAGAAAAATGCGCATGATCCCAACATGAAGATGATATAAACAACGACATGGACGGGATCCTCAAAGATGGCGCCCATGGACTCGGGAGGAGAAAGATAGTAACACAGGCCTCCAACTGGGTAAGAACGTGCGGGTCCTCCCCCACTGACATCCTACAGAACAGGGGTACAAAGAACACGTGGTCAACCTAATTAGGAATACATTTGTATGACACTTCACACTTCTCAGAAATGACAGTGTTTTAAGTTCAAGGCATGTACAGCTAGTCATTCTATGTAGCTTCAGAATGTCCTTTTGTGTCTAATACCTTCACTCCTTCAAAGTTACACAATGAGCACCTGTTACATGCAAGACACTAAAAATATATTATGAGTCATTTTTAAAAATTGTAATATATTACAAAATCTTCCATTACTGAAAACAGGAATATGATTACATTTACAGTCGACCTCTGATTATACTGAAAATCTGAAAATTTCTGAGCTATGAGTATCCAGTCAGAATATTCAGAGCCCTATGAGTGATCCTTCCATATGAAAACAGTAATGCAATCAACTAAAATATTGACATAAGACTTTAACTTGCTGCCTAAACTTTATGTGGCTTGTATGTTATTATAAGGTAATCTTTTAATAAGTATAATAACTGGATTTTTATCTACACACTTAAAAAGTCTTATAGAAATAGGAACAGTATTATTTGCTCATATTAAATAAAGTTTTGGGGTATACAGATAGGGGGTGAGAAACCAATTTTTAGTTGCAATGATTACAGTACCTGGTTCTTGAATTTATGACTGTGAAATGCTTTCTTTACTGTGCCCCTGGAATCACTAATCCCAGATCAAAAGCACTATCTCCCAATAATTCTCTCATTAAGAAGAAGCTTACTCAAGGTCATAACACAATTTGTACAGGACCAACTACTCAAAGCACTAACACTAGGAAATTCTCATCAGAGTAATAAGTACTCCTGGACTATTCTGAGGAGGACAGAAACAGCATTCTTCTTACTCCCGTCTCTAACTTTCGTGTCCTCGTTATAACATTAGCCACATTTGTGTTAAATGAATGGAAAAGAAGTATTATGAATAAAGGGAATCCTATTCCCTTCAACTGATACATAAGAGTTACTGTCTTACTCTCTTTAAAAAAAAAAAAAAAAAAGGCGATTTCTTTAAATGGCATTCAGTCAAAGCAGAAAGGTACAATGAAAAAGCAGAGGTATAATGAAAAAGATAGTACATGAAGACAAATGCACAGAATAAACACCATATTGCAAGAATAACTGTACAAGAAAATACTATTCTTTGGTGGGGTGCAAATTCTAGAATTACATACTGTGGCAAAGAATAAAGGACATTAGTCTTTTAAAATTCTATTATTTTTGAGACACGGTCTCACTCTGTCACCCAGGCTGGCATGCAGTGGTATGATCATAGCTCACTGTAGCTTCGAACTCCTGGGCTCAAGCGATCGTCCCACCTCAGCCTCCTGAGAAGATAGGACTACAGGCACATAACACTGTACCCAGCTAGTTTTTAAATTCTTTTGTAGAGATGGGGTCTCGCTATGTTGCCCAGACAGGTCTCCAACTCCTGGCCTTTAAGCTATCCTCTCTACTTGGTCTCCCAAAGTGCTGGGATTACAGATGAGAGCCAACACTCCGGGCTAAAATCTGTAATTTTAAGAGGGAAAATGCCCCTTTGTTAGGTGACAGAATTTAAACCTATGAAAATTCAGTCCCACAGTAACTCACGCTTCAATAACAAAGTGGCTAGACTGTTCTAGAAAAAATTATGACAAGGGGGATGTATATGAGAATGTACAGGATTATATTACTAGTAGCACCGCTGTCTCTACCATCTAGTTAACAGCATGCCTGTCTCTAGCCCAGCTCATCACAAGCTGGTTTACTGCCGTTCAGACCTTGAAAAATGGAGGAGGCCTGGAGGCAGAGTGGGAGATAGGAAAGGATAGGATGAGTCCAGCATCTCATATGTTAGCAGCACAAATAGCAGTTTTTATTTTTAGTCTCGTTCTGTCACCCAGGCTGGACTGCAGCAGCATGATCTCGGCTCACTGCAACCTCCATCTCCCGGGTTCAAGCAATTCTCCTGTCTTGGCCTCCTGAATGGTTGGGACTACAGGCATCTGCCACCATGCCTGGCTAATTTTTGTATTTTTAGTAGAGATGGGGTTTCACCATGTTGGCCAGGCTGGTCTCGAACTCCTGACCTCAGGTGATCCACCTGCCTCAGCCTCCTGAAGTGCTGGGATTATGGGAGTGAGCCACCACGCCCAGACAGCAAAGAGCATTTTTGAGAAAACATTACTATAGACAATACTGGAATAAGATGACAAAACAGGAAATTACTTTTATGAAATCAACCACAATTTTAGCTTAAAAGGTCATTCAAATGAGATGTGAAAGTGCTTCCTGGACAGCAAAATAATAAAAAGCACTTGGGCAATCTTAACTTCTGCAACACGTACCAGTTCTTCCAGATACGTACTAAACTCTGCTATATAGGTAAGTGAATCTGAAAATATTATAGCAAATGCTCCAATGTTGACCTCATTCCGTTAAAAATACAACCATGAAATGCAAATTATAATCAACTGTAAATAATATAAATAAACATAATACTCACGGCCCACTGTCCTAGTAAATTTACTAAAAAGTTGCCACTAAATCGAACAGACAGCATCTGGGAAATAACATACAGGTTTGACACCAAGGCCGACTGGAGGATGATGGGGATGTTGGAGGTGTAGAAGAGTTTGATGGGGTAGCTGCTGTACTGTCCTCGGTAGCGGGCCGATTTAATGGGCAAGTCAACGCGAAATCCCTAAAAAAGAAAACCAAGAGTAAGTGGGGGAACTAGACACATTAAGAAAAGAACAGAGACCAGAGAGGGAAAACAAAGAACAGTGGGGAGGATGAAAAGACAATGCCGGCTGGGTGCGGTGGCTCACGCCTGTAATCCCAGCACTTTGGGAGGCTGAGGCAGGTGGATCCTGAGGTCAGGAGATCAAGACCATCCTGGGCAATGTGGTGAAATCCCGTCTCTACTAAATTACAAAAAATTAGCCAGGCGTGGTGGCGGGCACCTGTAGTCCCAGCTATTCAGGAAGCGGAGGTAGGGGAATCGCTTGAATCCGGGAGGCGGAGTTTGCAGTGAGACGAGATTACGCCACTACACTCCAGCCTGGCGACAGAGCAAGACTCCATCTCAAAAAAAAATAAAAAATAAAAAATAAAAAAATAGCCGGGTGTGGTGGCACGTGCCTGTAATCTCAGCTACTCAGGAAGCTGAGGCAGGAGAAGCACTCGAACCCAGGTGCTGGAGGTTGGAGTGAGCTAAGATCGCGCCACTGCACTCCAGCCTGGGCAACAAGAGCAAAACTCTCAGGGAAAAAAAAAGCAAAGACAATGCTAACGAAGACGTTCTGCCTTTTAAAGTGTCGAGAGTCTGCTTCCTGCTGATGGGCCAAAACAAAAACCAAGAAAGTACAGAGACTCCAATATTTCACACCCTAAAATCAGAGTCTGGAGACTCGAATTGCAAAACTGTATTTCCCCTGATCTTAAACTCTGACTTGTCAAACACGAGCATGTCAGATGGCATTGTCTTCCAGAGCACAGTGAAAGTCTACATCCCACTTACTTTGGTGAAAAGATTATTATACTTACTTGGAAATATATAACAACAGCAAACACAAAAACTGTAGCAATGAGGTTCATGAGATTGGGTAAGTTCTGCCGGTAAAAAGCCTCCCGTAAAGCTCGGACTTTGTCCGTCCTGGTGGCCAACAAATGGAACAGAGCTATGACTGCGCCCTCGAACTCAGTACCTGTAAAATCAAGACAGACACGACCTGTGGACTCCTTGTCCAAAGCTGTCCCAGAGCTCAAACAAATAACTGTGAAAGTCCAGTATACAGCAGAAAATATGAGTCAAAAGAATTCGCCAATGTTTGCTTTATGATATAGCCATGTGAGCAGGTTCTACAAATATTTAGATCATTGAGGCAAATCTATCTTTTTATAGCATAAATCCAAAGTTTTCTCAAGAGACTATTCTTGATGAAAACATACAATGTAAAATTTACCAAAGCAAAATTTCATTCATAGAGATTTGCCTCTCCTTTACTTTAGGGAAGGAAGAGAGTATTTTTAGAAAAAATAAAAAAGCAGCAAAGCAGAGCAGAGATGTCAGAATTAAGAGATAGATGTCACTCTATCAAGCCTGCCTTGAAGTTTACTGCACCAAGAACATTAATAATCATTACAATTTTCTTAAGGCTGGGATCAGAGTTTAGGTATTAACCACTTAGGACAGTATCTGTTAGAAGTGGAGATGAGGAAGGGGAAAGAGAGAATGAAATATTTCAAAACTTCGGTGCTATTACAAAGCCAATTAGAAGAGCAGCAAAGTAGGAGTGCTCTGGGTGGATTCAATGAACAAGTCTTTCCATTTGAAAAATCTAAAATCCACTACCTTGTTATCCCCCTACGGATGCTGAAATCAGTCAAATAAATGACTTCTGCAGCAATGCCTTAAGCAAGGTTAACAAACGAAATTTTAAAAATCTGTTTGCAACCACTGAAATTTTAAATGAGCAGAGGCTAAAATTTTGGTACTATTCTCGCTGAGGTAGTGTGGCTTACTCCACAAATCTCTGCTTATTAAGTTTTGAAGAATTCGCATTCCTTATCCCCTAGGAGAGCAAACCAGAATGGTTCTAGGCATGTACTGCGACACGATGGGTTTTTTCCAGCACACATCCAGCAAAACGCGTGCAGTTGCAGTCACTGTGCGATGTACCTCTGCCAGTGTTAATGGTAGTGGGACTAAAGGCCTTCCAGACAATGGTCTCACAGATGTTGGTGGCAATAAAGAGGGAAATCCCAGACCCCAAGCCGTAACCCTTCTGTAGCAGCTCATCTAACAGCAGCACAATCAAACCAGCAACAAACAACTGTGGGGAAAGAAATGCAAGTAAGCAGAAGCAAGAACAAACTCAAGAAAGGGGCAGAGGAACACCATGGGCTATTTCCAAGCTAGGGGCGTTTTGAATATTAAGGCCTGACCGTTGCAATTTCACTACGATGACCAACTGCATCTTTTGGCCTGCTTTCATTTACTCAGGCCAATCCAGAACAGTAAGAGGACTGGAAATACTGTTGCGTTATAAAGCAGACATTTCAACTTTAAAGTCTATTTACACTTATCTGAATAGTTTCTTTTGCAATGTTTAAATAAAGCCTGTTTGAAAAGCACACTGAAACAAAAAAAAATGATCACAGTATTCTAGAATTTATGACAGCAAGAAACTGAAAACATCCCAAATACCTCCAAGGAAGTAAAAAGTCAGATGAATTCTGGTATAATAGCAAGATGGAAATGTACACTGCCATCAAAGGGTAAGTCTAAGGGCTGTGCTGATCCTTTGAAAAAAGCATTATATATGTATTATATATATGTATATTCTATACAATGTGTACAGAATAAAAAACTACAACACAAATATGTACTCAAATATGTACTCCAGCAACAATGTAAAAATGCATTCTATACACACAGTGACAAAGATTGAATGTAAATTTGAAGACAGTTAAGGTTAAGCTCATAATGTTTTTAAAAATGAAAGCATACTAACTTTAATTTATGGGATATTGAAAATTCTGAACTTGCTTCTTGGAGAAGACATTCCTGTAAAAGCATGCATTAATGAAAAACAATCCCTAGCCTTGCAAGTGACCTGCTCCGTCATCTGACCCCTTCCCTGCACTGGAATAAGCTAATCAAGACAGGAAGAAAACATGCTTCCATGCCCCAACCTCACACATGTCCCCACTTTAAAGATCCCCCCCGGCAGAAGTGGGGAAGTCACTTCCATTCCTCCCGGTTCTCAAGCCACCCCCCTCATTTTGTACTCACTTGATCCAATATCACCTGCTGGAAGAGCCACCAAACTAACCACATGAGACCCTTTTAGGCATGCTTACCTTACAGTGTTGTTTTTTCCTTAACTGCCACTTACAATAGTTGGACAGAGCCTAACTTGTCTATTTACAGTCTTTTAGTCTGAGTTTCAATGGACAGGAGAAAGGGTACGATTCTCCAAACTTCTAAGAGAGATCATGCTAATCCTTTACTGCTTGAAAACCAAGTTTGACATTTTGACAAAATAATGTAGCGGTTAGGACTTACTACCGATTCTATTGAACCACAATCATGTCATGAGTGAACAGATACCCCCCATCATAAACCGAGAAACCCATCCTATGCAGGAAATAACAGCTGTCCATGAACATCAGCCACCAGACAGCGTCGTGATGGGCCTTGAGAAATGAGCTCTCCAGAGTCCCACAGCAGCTCTGAGACAACTCGTTCTCCAGACCCCATTCAGAACAGGGACCATCGGACTACAGAGTCATTCATATCTGTCCTGTGAAAATTAAACTCAGGTTTTTCCAAAGGGAAGAAGAAATTATAGAGAAATGAGAAACGGTTTCTACAATTAAGGGAATAAAAGACAGTAAATATCATGCATGCATGTGAAAAGGGATAGGAACCCAGGAAGTGGCAGGAGCGTCTATAGTGATGGGACCTGAACCCTAACGGCGTGTGCACGGGGAATGGACGACATGTATGATGAGCTGGTATAAACATGGCACTTAACATTTTAACCCTGCATGGCACCTACACACAACTTAGTTTTGCCAAACTACCTTTTGTTAAGTATGTCAAAACATACTTACTTTTATTACATGCCATGCACACTGATATTCTCTAATAGTTTTTTAAAATTTTTACTCAAGACCTGCTATTTAGATTTCTAAACTCACTAGCTGAAAAACACTAACCACGTGAATGAAAACATGAACAAATAAGGTGAGAAATATCTTCCACAACGGCATGCAAACAGTTTTCAAAACCTGTGTTTCTGGGTGAAACACACTGATCCAATCATAGCTCTTCAGTGTATCCACATATTTTCAATCTTAGCAATGCCTTGAAAAGACACAAATTGGTCACTGCCCACCTATAATCAAACATGACATCTCTCTCTCCACATTGACAGAAGAATTCACCGTAACACACATATTTGTGTATCAGAATTCATGTAAATGAATTAGTACACATCCACTTCACTTGTTTCATTCCTGGACTGTAACTATTTCTGATTTCTGACTGCTGAAAATAAACATTAAAATAGCTTAACTATTTCATATCCATTTAAATCCATAACTGACTCTGTAAGAAGTCAATCCTATAGCTAGCTAGCTGAGAATCACTCAGTGGAGATTCCTTAGGAATCTGAATATATCCTTCAGTAAGATACTACAGACATTTTCTTGATGTATAATGTTCTACGAGCTACATGCCAGTTCTAAGTGTCTTTTAAAAATCAAGATTATTCTAAACTCTGGATTGCATAAATAAAGTGCTATAAAGAAATAAAACTGAAGGCAACAATTGGCCTGTCCATACCCTCAACGATGCCTAAAGCATATGAAGAGAAACCCCAAGCGCTGAAAGGCACTAAAATCAGACTCCAGAGTATCTTCTCTCCCCATCCAATGCGCCTCTTTCCCTAATTCCCAAGGGCTGTAAATTCGCCAATCAAGTGATTTGTAAATGGAGAAATAAAGACAAAGTTAATCTTTTTTATTTTTTGGAGACAGATTTCACTCTGTTGCCCAGACTGGAGAGCAGCGGTGTGACCTTGGCACACTGCAACCTCCAACTCCCAGGTTCAAGCAATTCTCCTGCCTCAGCCTCCCTAGTAGATGGGGGATTACAGGCATGCACTGCCACGCCTGGCTAATTTTGGTGGTGTTATTTTATTTTATTTTTTGAGACGGAGTCCGGCTCTGTTGCCAGGCTGGAGTGCAGTGGCACAATCTCAGCTCACTGCAACCTCTGCCTCCTGGGTTCTGCCTCAGCCTCCTGAGTAGCTGAGATTACAGGCATGCACCACCATGCCTAGCTGATTTTTGTATTTTTAGTAGAGATGGGGTTTCACCATGTTGGCAAGGATGGTCTCGACCTCCTGACCTCGTGATCCACCTGCCTCAGCCTCCCAAAGTGCTGGGATTACAGGTGCGAGCCACCGCACCCAGCCAATTTTTGTGTTTTTAGTAGAGACGGGGTTTTCCCACGTTGGCCAGACTGGTCTCAAACACCTGACCTCAAGTGATCCGCCCGCCTCGGCCTCCCAAAGTGCTGGGATTACAGGTGTGAGCCACCACACCTGACAGTTATTCTTTAAGGAAATGTATCTTCTACCAAATGGGAACACACTGGGGATCAGAAAGCTTCCAAAGAACCTGATCATTCATTAAAAATTCCTGCCCTAGACCAGGCGTGGTAGCTCACACCTCTAATCCCAGCATTTCGGAAGACCGAGGCAGGTGGATCACCTGAGGTCAGGAGTTCAAGACCAGCCTGGCCAACATGGCAAAACCCCGTCTCTACTAAAAATACAAAACTAGCTGGACGTGGTGGCAGGCCCCTGTAATCCCAGCTACTTGGGAGGCTGAGGCAGGAGAACTGCTTGAACCCAGGAGGCATAGGTTGCAGTGAGCTGAGATTGCACCATTGCCCTCCAGCCTGGGAGACACAGCAGGACTCTGTCTCCAAAAAAAAAAAAAAATTCCTGCCCTAGTCAAATGACAAAATAGTTCCATCTCATTAGAAAAGTCAGTTTATTGTTAATGCTAAATAAATACTTGAACAGTATAACTTTTGTGGATATAAATTACACTCATTAAATAATCTTATGTTTTGCTTCCTACATAACGTTTCTAATTTAAAAAACAGAATGCTCTGCAATCCCAGCACTTTGGGAGGGTGAGGCGGGTAGATCACCTGAGGTCGGGAGTTCAAGACCAGCCTGACCAACATGGAGAAACCCTGTCTCTACTTAAAAAATACAAAATTAGCCGGGCCTGGTGGTGCATGCCTGTAATCCCAGCTACTCAGGAGGCTGAGGCAGGAGAATCGCTCGAATCCGGGAGGTGGAGGTTGCGGTGAGCCAAGATCGCGCCACCACACTCCAGCCTGGGCAATAAGAGTGAAACTCCGTCTCAAAAACAAAAACAAAAAAACAGGATGCTCAACCACGCCAGTCTGAGACAGATTTCTCTCAATGTATATATTAATAAACTGGTACTTGAGATTATTAAAAAATGTTTTTCTGAGCTTGATCTTCATCTTTTGAACTGATAGAAAAAAAATTCCTGGCTGGGCATGGTGGCTCACACCTGTAATCCCAGCACTTTGGGAGGCCAAGGCAGGCGGATCACGAGGTCAAGAGACCGAGACCATCCTAACCAACACGGTAAAATCTCATCTCTACTAAAAATAGAAAAATTAGCCAGGCGTGGTGGCACCTGTAGTCCCAGCTACTCAGGAGACTAAGGGAGGAGAATCGCTTGAACCCAGGAAGGGGAGGTTGCAGTGGGCCGAGATCGTGCCACTATACTTCAGCCTGCCAACACAGCGAGACTCTGTCTCAAAAAAAAAGAAAAAATTTCCTAAACTAATCTGAATTTCATAAAGTGAACAAGAAGAGGCATTTCTAAGAAAATCAGGACTCCAGATACCCATTTTTTTCTTTTTTTTGGAGACAGAGTCCAACTCAGTTGTCCAGGCTGGAGTGCCGTGGCGCGATCTCGGCTCACTGCAAGCTCCGCCTCCCGGGTTCACGCCATTCTCCTGCCTCAGCCTCCCGAGTAGCTGGGACGACAGGCACCCGCCACTACACCCAGCTAATTTTTTTGTATTTTTAGTAGAGCCGGGTTTTCACCGTGTTAGCCAGGATGGTCTCGATCTCCTGACCTCGTGATCCGCCCCATGGGCCTCCCAAAGTGCTGGGATTACAGACATGAGCCACCATGCCCGGCCTCAGATACCCATTGTTTATTAACTTAAACAAACTTCTTTTCAAAACACAAGAAAGATAACTTAAGTACAATCCGTTCTTGGGTAATTTATCTAAATGGTTTTTAAGGATTGTACAATGGAAAAATATCTTCTAAACTTAACATACTTTAAGATACTTAGGGCTGGGCGTGGCGGCTCACGTCTGTAATCCCAGCACTTTGGGAGGCGGAGGTGGGCAAATCACGAGGTCAGGAGATCGAGACCATCCTGGCCAACATGGTGAAACCCCGTCTCTACCAAAAATACAAAAAATTAGCTGGGCGTGGTGGTTGGCACCTGTAATCCCAGCTACTCAGGAGGCTGAGGCAGGAGAATTGCTTGAACACGGGAGAGGAGACGGAGGTTGCAGTGAGCTGAGATCGTGCCACTGCACTCCAGCCTGGGCAACAGAGTGATACTAAATCTCAAAAAACAACAACAAAAAAAATTGATACTTAGGACACTGATAATTATGTTGGCCTTTAAAAATTCCATTCCCAAGTGGCTGGGCGGTGGCTCACGCCTGTAATCCCAGCACTTTGGGAGGCCGAGGCGGGTGGATCATGAGGTCAGGAGATCAAGACCATCCTGGTTAACACGGTGAAACCCTGTCTCTACTAAAAATACACACACACATACACACACACACACACACACACACACACACACAAAATTAGCCGGGCGTGGTGGCGGTGCCTGTAGTCCCAACTACTCGGGAGGCTGAGGCAGGAGAATGGTGTGAACCCGGGAGGCGGAGCTTGCAGTGAGCCGAGATCGCACCACTGCACTCCAGCCTGGGCGACAGAGCAAGACTCCGTCTCACCAAAAAAAAAAAAAAAAAAAAAAAAAAAAAAAAAAAGAAAAAAAAAATTCCATTCCCAAGCATCCATTTAAAAAACCCACAGAACATATTTATGTGTGTATAAATAGTGTTTCACTGACTCTAAGATATTACCATTTAAAACATTATTTTGTGTACTACTAAGAAAAGAATACTGCCAATTAACTTGTGACAGAATACCTGATTACAAAGAATTTTAATTTTCTCCTTACAAAAAGGTATTTTAGACCTCGAGGTAGATATTTGTCCTCTAGCTTGCTCTTCTATATTTCAACAATAACCTTCATTTCAGTAACAAATCACAGCAGATTTTCTGAACACCTTTAGACACAACGGAACTCAAACAGCCATTCTGTCAAGAACACACTCAGCCAACTAACGTCACGACGACGTGAACAAGACGACACACACGCGGGCAGTGACACCACCACTGTCTCCTGGCGGACCGCAAGCGGAAGGCACTGTTTACTGTACAGAAACATCCTGATTCCAGAGACATCACAATGTGACAAATGTGCATCTCAAGAATCAATACAGTTGATCCAGAATTCTTGGTATTACGCAGTTATGAAGCTCTTAGAATAAATTTGAATTTTTCACATCAACACAATTTGAACACATCACGGTCATAGAAGGTTTTAAAAAAAAATGTACACGTATCACTTCAGTGATCAAAATACTACAATCAAATAATTCAACAGTAAGAAAATGAACAAGTCAATCACCTAAAGAACTGTTAGAAAAGAAAAAAGGAATCAAACTGTTTTGTTATCTGCATAGGAAAATATAGGATTTCTTACCTGAATAATGATAAGGAGACAGATCCCGGCACCCATTTCCGCAGGGTCCCCGTACATCCCCGTCATGACATACACAATGGCTTGCCCGATGGTAATGATCATACCAAACACTGACGAGAAGTGGGGGAAAGGAGAGCACGCTTACCACCAACGACAAGGAAAGCCCGAGAAAACATCTTTACCGCAAGCAGTCTCAAACTTGGAAAATGCTCTTGAACTGCATTAATGCTCACGTTTCTGGGCTCCATTGAATAAAGCTCTATCTTTCGGTGTATCTCCCACTTCAATGATTTTGGCTCCAGCTAACAACTGCATAATCAAACCAGATGTTACAATTGGGGAGATACCCAATTCCATTAAAGTTCCTGGAGAGGAAGGGGAGAGAAGTGTGCAATGTTTATTGTACACCATACAAACGGATTTACGGGTGTCCCACTCCCTAATTACCTTAACTGAAACACACGTGTAAATTTTAACAAGCAAATTTTCATTTCTTAAACATTCATTGCTAAGAAAAGTTCTCATTTATTAACACAATCCTGCAACAATGCCCTGAATAAAAAGTACTTTAGGCTTGGCGCAGTGGCTCATGCCTGCAGTCCCCGCACTTTGGGAGGCCGAGGTGTGTGGATCACTTGAAGTCAGGAGTTCCAGACCAACTGGCCAACATGGTGAAACCCTATCTCTACTAAAAATACAGAAATTAGCCAGGTGTGGTGGCGGGCACCAGTAATCCCAGCTACTCAGGAGTCTGAGGCAGGAGAATTGCTTGAACCTGGAAGGTAGAGGTTGCAGTAAGCCGAGATTGCACCACTGCACTCCAGCCCGGGCAACAGAGTGAGACTCCATCTCAAAAACAAACCAAAAAAAAAGAATGTATAGTGAGAAATAAGAAAATCAAATATGCCAATTGTGTAAGGAAGGTATGGAATTAAGTAATTCTACACTGCCGAGACTTTTCCTGGGCCACTCTGTCACATCACTCCCTTCAATCCTGTTTTCATAAATGCTGAAAAGGTGGCCTTCATGTCAGAAAATATTCCACCTTAAGGGGGATTTTTTTATGTCATCTCAGATACTTCCTCAATAGTAAAAAAATAAAAACAGGTTTTAGTGTTTAAGACATTAGATGGATTTATTGGCCAGGCGTCGTGGCTCACACCTGTAATCCCAGCACATTGGGAGGCCAAGGCCAGCGGATCACCTGAGGTCAGGAGATCAAGACCATCCTGGCCAACATGGTGAAACCCCATCACTACTAAAAATACAAAAATTAGCCAGCTGTGGTGGCGTGCGCCTGTAGTCCCAGCTACTCAGGAGGCTGAGACAGGAGATTCCCTTGAACCGAGGAGTCGGAGGTTGCAGTGAGCCAAGATCGCACCACTGCACTCCAACCTGGTGACACAGTGAGACTCCATCTCAAAAAAAAGGCCGGGCACAGTGGCTCATGCCTGTAATCACAGCACTTTGGGAGGCCGAGGCAGGCAGATCACAAGGTCAGGAGTTTGAGACCAGCCTGGCCAATATGGTAAAACCCCTTCTCTACTAAAAATACAAAAGTTAGCCAGGCATGGTGGCATGCGCCTGTAGTCCCAACTACTCAGGAAGCTGAGGCAGAAGACTCGCTTGAACGTGGGAGGCACAGGTTGCAGTGAGCTGAGATCATGCCACTGTACTCCAGCCTGGGCAATAGAGTGAGACTCTGTCTCAAAAAAAAAAAAAGAAAAAAAAAAGACATTAGATAGACTTCTTAAATCACCAAAATTTTTTATTGCAAAATAGCTCTAGTCCAGAATTAGATTTAATCAAGCTTTAATAAATATCTGATATAGGAAATATGGCATTTCAAACCAGAGAAAAAAAGAATGGACCTGGGCCAAAAAATTGGCCATTTTTAGGAAATTAAACCTAGATTCCTTACCTGATGCCTCATGCCTTACATCTAAATAAATGCTACATATATAGAAATTCTTTGTCTTTTTTTTTTTAGACAGAGTCTTGCTGTCACCCAGGCTGGAGTGCAATGGCACGATCTTGTCTCACTGCAACCTCCACCTCCCGGATTCAAGCAATTCTCCTGCATCAGCCTTCCGAGTACCTGAGATTATAGTCGTGAGCCACCATGCCCGGCTAATTTCTGTATTTTCAGTAGAGATGGGGTTTCACTACATCGGCCAGACTGGTCTCGAATTCCTGACCTCAGGTGATCTGCCCCCTCGGCCTCCCAAAGTGCAGGGATTACAGGTATGGGCCACTGTGCCCAGCCTCCATGTATAGAAAATTTAAACATAAAGGATAAATGACAAAAATACTAGAAGGAAATATGGGTGAGTAGCTTATCATCTTGGGGAAGAAAGTCTTTTTAAGCATGGCAAAAAATCTAGAAGCCACAAAGGAAAAGATGGAAGATATGATTGGCTACAACTATGAAACTTCCACGTGGCAAAAGGCAGCATAACGGTTAGAATAAAACTATTTAGGCGGGCACGGTGGCTCACGCTTGTCATCCCAACATTTTAGGAAGCCGAGGCAGGCAGATCACTTGAGGCCAGGAGTTTGAGAGCAGCCTAGGCAACAAAGTGACACCCTGTCTCTACAAAAAATTAAAATACTAGCCAGAAATGGTGGGGCCCTGTTGTGGTCCCAGCTACATGGGAGGCTAAGGCAGGAGCATCGCTTGGCCCAGGAGGTCAAGGTTGCAGTGAGCTATGTTTTGCACCACTGCACTCCAGCCTGGGCAACAGAGCAAGAGCCTGTCCCAAAAAAAGAAAAAAAAAAAATTAAACACAAATGACAAAAAGTTCTATTCTCTAATATGCAAAGAGCTCTTACAAATCAATTAAAAAGTGAACAAACTGGCTGGGCGCAGTGGCTCACGCCTGTAATCCCCGCACTTTGGGAGGCCGAAGCAGGTGGATCACAAGCTCGGGAGATCGAGACCATCCTGGCCAACACAGTGAAACCCTGTCTCTACTAAAAAATAAAAAAAATTAGCCGGGCGTGGTGGCAGGCGCCTGCCTGTAATCCTAGCTACTCGGGAGGCTGAGGCAGGAAAATTTACAAAAAAAAAAATTAATTAATTAAAAAAAAAAGCGAACAAACCAATTTAAAAAGGAAACAGCAGATACATGATGTGTCTGCTCCCGATGAAGCTTTCTCAGGAAAATGCAGCACAGGAGTAGGCCCTCAGCACCCAAACCCGTACTGTGCAACCCTGGAACTCTAACCGAAGCTCATCCTGCCTGGCGTCAACCCTGGTCATCTGGAATTTTAAACTAATAAATAAAGAATCTGGGGCCAAGCACAGTGGCTCAAACCTGTAATCCCAGTGAGGCCGAGGCGGGTGGATCACCTGAGGTCAGAAATTCGAGACCAGCCTGGCCAACATGGTGAAACCCCATCTCTACTAAAAATACAAAAAATTAGCCAGGCATGGTGGCCTGTGCCTGTAATTCCGGCTACTCAGGAGGCTGAAGCAGGAAAATCGCTTGAACCTGGGAAGTGGAGGTTGCAGTGAGTCAAGATCACGCCATTGCACTCCAGCCTGGACAACAAGAGTGAAACTCCGCCTCAAAAAAACCAAACCAAAACAAAACAAAACAACAGTATCTGGGCGCGTGGAGCTGAATCGCACAGAAAATGTTCACCAGTCCCTGGCCGCTGAGGCCTAAGGGCTGGCCGGGCTCTCCCTCCTCCTGGGGCTTAGCTGTTCACCTCCACTTTAGATTCCAAAAAATAACCAGTATTCTTCCAGCAAATGTCATGTTTCTGTTTAACCTAGTCAGTGATTTCCTATTCCTTAATTTTTCGCCTTTATTTTTAAAAATTTATTTTTTCTTTTCATGTTAGATGGGTCATGTCCCAAGATCCTAACAAGGCTGGAGAGAGGCGCATCTCACCCATGAGCATGAAGGTCCAATCGTCACACCTACGGACTACGAAAGCAACTAGTTTCCTATTATAACAAAAAGGAATCGAACACGCTAATAAAAGTTCACTTACAGAAGAAATACAAATGTTCCATAAAAACAGAAAACAATGTTCAAACTCACCAATCTATAAAGAAATCAAAACAAACTAACTGTTGCCAGCTTTTACCTGTCTGACTGACAAAGACTACAATACTAATAATATCCATGGTTGAGAGAAATGGTCGTTCTCATATACTGTCACTGAGAGTGGAAAATCAAACAACTGTTTTGGAAGATAATTTAGCCTTCTCTATCAAAAACTGTAGTGTGCCCTAACATCTTGTGTCCTAATAGTTGAACTTCTAGAAATTCATTCTATCAAAAAGTTACAGAAGGGTGTGATACCCTTCATTGTAGCATTGTTTACAACGATATAAAATCAGGGGGAAAAAACGTAATCTATGACAAGAAAGGACCCTAGTGGCCTGCAGAAGTTTCCCATCTTCCTTAAAATGTGCTCCATCCAACAGTCTCCAAGTCCTTCATGATCTGACTTAGATACATCTGCAACCTCAGGTCCCACCATGCCTCCCTCTTCTTTCATTTCTTCCATCCCACATTCACCTTCTCAATATTCTTTTTTTTTTTTTTTGAGACAGGGTTTGGCTGTGTCACCCAGGCTAGAGTGCAGTGGCATGATCTCGGCTCACTGCAACCTCTGCCTCCCAGGCTCAAGTCATCCTCCCACCTCAGCCTCCCAAATAGCTGGGACCACAGGTACACGCGACCACGCCTGGCTAATTTTTGTGTTTTTAGTAGAGATGGGGTCTCAATTTGTTGCCCAGGTTGGTCTCGGACTCCTGACCTCGAGTGATCTGCCCGCTTCAGCCTCCCAAAGTGTTGGGATTACAGGTGTGAGCCTCCGCACCCGGCCCCTCCTCAATGATCTTTGAACACACCAAGCACAGGCTCACCTCAGGGCCTTTGCACTGGCTCTTCCCTAGAATGTGCCTCCCTCAGGTCTTCATATGGCCTCCTCTCTTACTTCCTGCAGGTGTCTTCAAAGATCACCTTCCTAGAGCACCTTCCCCACCCCATGTACCTCCCCAAACAGCAAATATCAACTCCATAACAATTGGGACATTGTCTTGTTCACTGCTCTAATCTCGGCACCTTACACAAAGGCTGACACCTGACACACAGTACGAATTCACTAAACGTGTTGAATGAATGATCAAATAAATCCCGGCATATCCTTATAATGGAATAATAACATGGCCATTAATAGCTCATGTAAGATATTAAGGAACCAAAGTAGCAGAATAGTATATACAGGACATTTTAGAGTTATAAGAAGTATATAGATATATGTAGGTGAATGTACGTGCAAAGAAAAGGCCTCAATGCATAGTCACCAATCTAACAAATTCGCCAGAGTTGCCCTCAGAAGTGACACTTTTCTTTTCAGCTTCATATAAATCTATATACAAACTGCTAGTGCATTTTTAAAATAATAAATCAATATTACCTTTATAACCTAAAAACATAAAAAAAAATCTGCCAGCTAAAGTGTTTCCAGGCTGGGTGCGTGGCTCACACCTGTAATCCCGGCACTTTGAAAGGCCGGGGAGGGAGGATGGCATGAACCCAGGAGTACAAGACCAGCCTGGGCAACACAGCAAAACCTCATCTCTACAAAACTACAAAAATTAGCCAGGCATTGTGGCCTGTGCCTATTGTCCCAGCTACTCAGGAGGCTGAAGTGGGAGGATCACCCGAAAAAAGTGTTTCCAAAAAAGAGGCAACCACTGTTCCTAAATGTAAGAAACCTCATGACTGGTTGTACCCCTTGCTAGTCTCACTGTCCAGCATCCTCAGCCACAATTTCGCAGATGAACCATGTTGCTTGAGGCTTCAGGCTCAGCTCCAGCTGAGCTCCCCCACTGGCTCATACACTGGACTCCTCTTATTTTTATTTTTATTTTTTTGGAGACAGAGTCTTAAACTCCGTTACCTAGAATGGATTGCAGTGGTACGATCTTAGCTCACTGTAACCGCCACCTCCCAGGTTCAAGCAATTCTCTTGCCTCAGCCTCCCGAGTAGCTGGGATTACAGGTGCACACCATCACGCCTGGCTAATTTTTGTATTTTTAGTAGAGACGGGGATTTCACCATGTTGGCCAGACTGGTCTCAAACTCCTGACCTCAGATGATCCGCCCACCTTGGCCTCCCAAAGTGCTAGGATTGTGAGAAACCAGGCCCCACCTGGACTCCAATTCCAATGTTACCTGGATATCACCTTCTTTGACACGAAGATCAGGGTTTTCTAGTCCGTGAAAACCCAAGAACAGATTTCTCTATGATTACGGTAATCACATGGTGTTGTCATTATCTACACACTAGGCTTCTCTAGGCAATGATATCCTCCCCTCCTTGTAGGCACTGAAAACTCATTGCTAATCCACATTTCCATCTGTTTGCTGTGAGGAGGAACGTGGAGATAGAAAAGACACGCATACCTCTATTGGAAGCCAGAATAACTCTCATCCAGTAGAAAGGATCTGCAGAATCTGATGACATGATTCCAAACAGAGGAATCTAAAATAGTACACAAAATAGTTTATGAAACTGTATTAATAAGGCTGAGGCATAAGAATCAATTGAACCCAGCAGGCAGAGGCTGCAGTGAGCCGAGATCCCACCACTGCACTCCAGCCTGGGTGACAGAGACTCTGTCTCAAAAAAAAAAAAAAAAGTATAAAGTGTGCACTTAATTTACAGTGTATTCACTTAATGTTTGCAATACTTTTAAAAAAACCATTCTCGTGTTCCTTAACAAAAACAAGCATATCTTCAAGGTAAAGCTGTTTATTAAAAAGAAAATAAAAAGAAAAACATTCCATCACATAGATAAGGGTTAATAAAAAATATAATTAAAAGAACCAGAAAGTGAAAATAAAAATAAAAACAACATATCATTACTTAGTGCATTCACTAGTAAATATTCACATCGGTTATGGAGTGTTGTGGTACAACAATGTGAATATTCCTAATGTTACTAAACTGTACATCTAAAAATGGTTAAGATGTCATATTTTATATACTTTTACCACGATTTAAAAAACACTCCCACCAGTAGATTATGGAATATTATACCTGCCTAGTCACAGAATAATTTTGCAAAGCTCTATGTACTAAAGACAGCCAAGGTCACTCTTCTCAATGTAAGACTGAAGATGATATCCACAGTGGAATATTACAGGGCCACTAAAAATTATGCTTACTAAATCTGTAATAATATGGAAGAAGTACTTACGTCATAAAACTAAATATAAAATAGCAGTTCTCAACCTGGGGTGATTTTAGCCCCCACCCAAGACATTTGGCAATATCTAGAGGCATTTTTGGTTGTCACAACTTGGGGTGGAGGTGGAGACCAAAGTGACTCCATCTTGGATGCTAATCTGCCAGGGTGACTTCTGCTCAACCCTGGTCCCAGGGGTAACTCCTGATTCCTGCTTTATTTACAGTCCCTAGTATAAGAACCTGTACTCGCTATAAATGCTGCCCTGAGAGCCAAGCAACCTTGATGCTGTTACACAAATGACAGGCGGTGACACACAGCATTGTTACGTGTTCTGGAAGGCTGATTTCAATTGTCCTGCACAAAGTGCGTACACCCTTTCCCTGTGATAGATTAGCCCCAGATCTGAGAGTTAGAGTGCAGGCCTTTCCCTGTCTTACGGCTGCCCCAAACTCACCCTCTACTGACAAACTGGATTTGTCTCCCACATGGATTGGTTTCTCAGCTCCTTCAGTGTTTGGGGGTCATTTTGCATATACAGCCCTTTCACAGAACAGGGGGTGCTGCTAGCATCTAGTGGGTAGAGGCCAGAGATGCTGCTGAACATCCTAAAATACACAGGACAGCCCCCCCCGGGACAAGGAATCATCCCACTCAAATTCAGGAGTGCCACTGTTAAGAAGCCCTAATATAAAAACAAAGGTACAAACGTGTATATATAAACATTGACACTGTAAATAGATGTACAGAAAATAAAACTAGGAGTAGATATCTTTTTAAATCCTAAACAACAATTATCTGTAGATGGTGGAATTATGATTGA
>NW_012101476.1:3134544-3149445 GCF_000951045.1 Mandrillus leucophaeus
CAGGATGGTCTCGATCTCCTGACCTTGTGATCCGCCCGTCTCGGCCTCCCAAAGTGCTGGGATTACAGGCTTGAGCCACTGCGCCCGGCCTTGTATTCTTTTCAAATGTATCAAATTTTCCATCATGAGGACATTAACTTTTCATTAAAACAACAACAACAACAAAGAAACACCTTATTCAGATTGCTTCATATCATATGACCCATGTTTAGGATACAGCACTTGACCTCAACCCTTCCTCAACCATGTGGGGATCGGAAAAAGACATTTCAAAAACCTTCTCCATGTGAAACTAATTTTTAAGTAAGTTACAAGGCCGGGCGTGGTGGCTCACACCTGTAATCCCAGCACTTTGGGAGGCCGAGGTGGGTGGATCACGAGGTCAGAAGATCGAGACCATCCTGGCTAACATGGTGAAACCTCGTTTCTACTAAAAATACAAAAAAAAAATTTGCCAGGCGTGGTGGCAGGCGCCTGTAGTCCCAGTTACTCGGGAGGCTGAGGCAGGAGAATGGCATGGACCCGGGAGGCGGAGCTTGCAGTGAGCTGAGATGCGCCACTGCACTCCAGCCGGGCAACAGAGCGAGACTCCGTCTCAAAAAAAACAAAAAAACAGAAAGTTACAAAACATGCTGGCAGCAATTTTAAACAACTCACGTGATCAACCGAAACCTCTCTGAATGTCTGAATTTATTAGCTGGGTAACAAAACTGGTAAAGCATGAAGCACGGATATTTCACGTGTACCTTGCAGCTGTAGACACTCTTCATTTAAAGAGAGAGGTGAGGGCCAGGAGCAGTGGCTCAGGCCTGTAGCCCCAGCATCTTGGGAGGCCAAGGTGGGCAGATCATTTGAGGCCAGGAGTTCGAGACCAGCCTGGTCAACATGGTGAAACCCCATCTCTACTAAAAATACAAAAATTAGCTGGGAGCAGCAGCTCGTGCCTGTAATCCCAGCTACTCAGGAGGCTGGGACAGGAAAATCGCTTGAAACCGGGAGGTGGAGCTTGCAGTGAGCAGACATCACGCCACTGCACTCCAGCCTGGGCGACAGAGCAAGACTCTGTCTCCAAAAAAACAAACAAAAGAAACATTACAGGAGAGTCCATATCAAAATATTCCACAAGTGGCCGGGCGCGGTGGCTCAAGCCTGTAATCCCAGCACTTTGGGAGGCCGAGACGGGCGGATCACGAGGTCAGGAGATCGAGACCATCCTGGTTAATACGGTGAAACCCCGTCTCTACTAAAAATACAAAAAATTAGCCAGGCGTGGTGGCAGGCGCCTGTAGTCCCAGCTACTTGGGAGGCTGAGGCAGGAGAATGGCGTGAACCCGGGAGGCGGAGCTTGCAGTGAGCTGAGATCTGGCCACTGCACTCCAGCCTGGGCGACAGAGCGAGACTCCGTCTCAAAAACAAAACAAAACAAAACAAAACAAAACAAAAACCAAAATATTCCACAAGTGGAAAGCAGTCATTCGGCCAACGACCTTTCTTAATCCCCGATGGTTAGGTGCTCTGTGGGAAATGGAACAAGCCAACCTCCCATAATTAACGGTATACCCTCCTTTCCTGCAGCCAATAGGATTATGAAAATTGGTTTCTAATTTTATTTCATTTAGTAAATTCCATAGCTAAAGGATCATGTACAACAACAGGTGGGAAACAATAGGAGCCTATTTTCTATGAATCTGTCACAGTTGCAGAGTTCCAAACTTTTTGCTATATTTAATATAATAATCAGTTTCAACTTGTTAAGGCACTCTAAGCAGGTGGCCATTAGCCTGTGGTTGTTTCTGTACCCTGAAATCTCACAAAAGAAAACTGAAAATGACCTTAGAGGGTATTTGATTCTGAATGAGTTTCAGCCAATTACAGACAGCCAACCCGCCTATTAGCTACACAGAAACCTGTCACAGGAACATAATCAAATGAGGCAAACGCCTAGCTGTAGCCAATCAAGTAATTTCTTTACTTCTGCAATTCTTTACTTCTGCTACAAAAGCTCACTGCCCACACCTGTGGAGCAGCTCTCGGACCCTCTACCCATGTTGAGTGCTGTCAGGTTCATGAATCCTTTAATGCTCAAATAAACCCTAAGTTTATCTTGTCTGAAGGTTCTCTTTTAACAAACTTGACAAAAATACAGTACAGTACTCAGAGAAACAAAGCACTCTATGCCCTAATTAGAAACCTGAACTAATCAGATGGAGAAACAGAAAATTAGCACCAGGGATTTCCAAACAGAAAACCAAACAAAGTATTTGTAGGGGGAGATGGCAAGATGAAATTAAATAACAGCATTTTCCTCCACACATCATAAAACACAGTTATTTATTTATTTATTTATTTTGGAAACAGAGTCTCACTGTCACCCAGGATGGAATGCAGTGGTATAATCTTGGCTCATTGCAACCGCCACCTCCCAGGTTCAAGCAATTATCCTGTCTCAGCCTCCCAAGTAGCTGGGATTACAGGTGTGTGCCACCACGCCCGGCTAATTTTTGTATATTTAGTGGAGAAGAGGTTTCACCATTTTGGCCAGGCTGGTCTCAAACTCCTGATCTGCCCGCCTCTGCCTCCCGAAGTGAGGAGATTACAGGTGTGAGCTACCATGCCCAGCCTAAAATACATTTTTTAAAACATGTAAAATAGCAAAAGCTACCAAGAATGAAAAAAGCTATGGAAAGAGAAAAAAATCTGTGAAGCAGCCAAACAAGAAAAGGGACTGTCAACTTGAAGCCTGGTGGTCCTGGGGAAAACTCCAGACAGTGGAGAAGGAAGGAGACTCAACACCAGAGCTGCTCCTGACCCTCACAACGGGAAGTCGACAGGACCTTAGACCTCCCATCAACGTTCCAAATCTGGAGGAAGTAAACCGCAGATATTCTTATCTTGTTCCCTCCTCTGGATAAGAAGGAAGGGAAACAGCAGCTGGGAAGAAGTGGATGAAAGAGAAGACAGCAACGGGCTGAGCCTCTCTGATGGAAGTGAAGTATAATGAGCTACACCAAATTGGGAATGAAAAACTCTTCCACTACAGCGCAGCAATCTGGGGCCTAGAATGAAAGACACTCCCCCTCAGTCAGATGGTGGACAGCTTCTCAAGACGGTTAACAAAAATCCAAGAAATACTGTACATTCTAAAATAACTAGAAGGGTCCGGGCACGGTGGCTTGCGCCTGTAATACCAGCACTTTGGGAGGCAGAGGCAGGTGGATAACTTGAACTCAGGAGTTCAAGACCAACCTGGCCAATATGGTGAAATCCCATCTCTACTAAAAACACAAAAAAATTAGCCAGGTGTGATGGTACACGCCTGTAATCCCAGCTACTTGGAAGGCTGGGGCGCAAGAATCGCTTGAACCCGGGAAGCGGAGGTTCCAGTAAGCCGAGATTGCACGATGGCACTCCAGCCTGGGCGACAGAGCTGAGACTCCATCTCAAACAAAAACAAAAACCAGCTAGAAGGGAATAGGTCAAATGTTTCCAGCATAAAGAAAAGACAAGTATTTAAGGTGATGGATATCCTTTACCCTGATTTGATCTTTATATATTATACAAATGCATTAAATTATCACAGGTACACTGAAAATATATACATCAGTTATGTACCGATTAAATACAATAATTTTCTTAAGAGAGAGCAGAGTCCAGGCAGCATGTACTGTACTTATCTCAGTTTATCCCACCTCCTACCACTCCCTAAAGAAAACTGGCTAGAATCTCTTCGAGATTCAGAGGAAAGAGAATAAAGAAATCTCCCACGTGAGGCAGAGCTGCCTAGCATGAGAAAGACGAAAAGAAACAGTTTGGCAACTATATAAACATATTAGAGAGAAATAATGTAACCTAAGATGCATAAATTAATTTATTACATGAAAACAGTCGTGTGAGGCTGGGCGCAGTGGCTCATGCCTATAATCCCAGCATTCTGGGAGGCCAAGGTGGGCAGATCACTCGAGGTCAGGAGTTCGAGACCTGTCTGGCCAACGTGGTAAAACCCCATCTCTACTAAAAATCCAAAAAAATTAGCTGGGCATGGTGGCTCATGCCGGTTGTCCCAGCTACTCTAAAGGCCGAGGCAGGAGAATAAAAAAAAAAGAAACAGGCATGCGAAATGTCATTCTTTCTGTTTTCTTCTTGGATTCTTAAACTTTAGCAGCAAAGCCCAAAATATTTATTATCTGAACCTTGACAGAAAAAAATTCACTGAGCCCTGGATTAGAAGATTCAATATTGTCAATATGGTAATTCTCTTAAATTGACCTATAAATTCAAAGTAACATGAATGATAATCCCAGCGAACTTTCTTGTAGAAATTGACAAGTCGATTTTAAAATCTATGTGGAAATATGAAGGATCTAGAATAGCCACAACAATTCTGAAAAAGAACAAAGCTGGAGTAATGACTGCAAACTGATTACAGAACTTACTAAGAAGTGGCTTACAGTAGGATGGACACATACATAGATCAACAGAGAGCACGGAACAGACTCGTGCTTATATGGTTAACCAATTTTCAGCAAAGAGGCCTGAGTAATTCAATGGGGAATTTTTCTCAGCAAACGGTGCTGGATACTCATGTAAAAGGAAATGAAAATCAACCCTTACCTCACGCCACACATAAAAATTACCTTGGAACAGATCACAGACCAAAACATACAAGTTAAAACTATAAAATGTTTGGAAGAACACAGGAGACAATCTTCATGACATTAGAATAGGCAAAAATTCCTTAGGAAGCAAAAACTCTAAGCCATCCAAGGAACAAAAAAAACATAAACTAAACTTCATCGAAATTTAAAACTCCTGCTGGGCGCAGTGGCACTCGCCTGTAGTCCCAGCTACTCAGGAGGCTGAAGCAGGAGGATTGCTTGAGCCCAGGAGTTCGAGGACAGCCTGGGCCACATGGCAAGAGTCTGTCTCTGAAAAAATATAAAAAGAAAAAAATAAAATGTTTAAACTTCTGTTCTTCAAAAGATACTGTTAAGAAAAAAGGCAAGCCACAGACTGGGAGAAATAATTCTTAATACACACATCTAACAAAGGACTTGTATCCAGAAAATGTAAAAATGTTTATAATTCAATGATGAGACAATAATCAATTTTTTAAATAGGCAAAAGATTTGCAAAGACACTTTACAAATCTGACACTTTACTCTTCTGATAAATAAACAAGCACTCATAGGCATATGAAGATGTTGCTCAATAGCATTTATCAGGGAAATGCAAATTAAAACCACATGCCTTAGGATGACTACTATTTTTTTGTTTGTTTGTTTGCTTTGAGATGGAGTTTCGCTCTTGTTACCCAGGCTGGAGTGCAATGGCGCCATCTCAGCTCACCGCAACCTCTGCCTCCCCGGTTCAAGCGATTCTCCTGCGTCAGCCTCCCAAGTAGCTGGGATTACAGGTATCTGCCACCACACCTAGCCAATTTTGTATTTTTTTTTTCTTTTTGAGACGGAGTCTCGCTCTGTTTCCCAGGCTGGAGTGCAGTGGCTCAATCTCAGCTCACTGCAAGCTCCGCCCCCTGGGTTCCCGCTATTCTCCTGCCTCAGCACCCCGAGTAGCTGGGACTACAGACGCCCGCCACCACGCCCACCTAATTTTTTGTATTTTTAGTAGAGACGGGGTTTCACCATGTTAGCCAGGATGGTCTCAATCTCCTGACCTCGTGATCTGCCCGCCTCAGCCTCCCAAAGTGCTGGGATTATAGGCATGAGCCACCGCTTCCAGCCCAATTTTGTATTTTTAGTAGAGACGGGGTTTCTCCATGTTGGTCAGGCTGGTCTCGAACTCCCAACCTCAGGTGATCCACCCGCCTCAGCCTTCCAAAGAGCTGGGATTACAGGAGTGAGCCACTGCGCCTGGCAAGATGACTACTATTCAAATAATCAAAAATAACAAAAGTAGACCAGGATACAGATCAACTGGAACTCCAAAACACGGCTGGTGGAAACACAAAATGGGGCAACCAAGAGCTGGGTGTGGTGGCTCACGCCTGTAATCCCAGCACTTTGGGAGGCTGAGGCAGGCAGATCACCTGAGGTCAGGAGTTCAAGATCAGCCTGTCCAACATGGTGAAACCCCAGCTCTGCGAAAAATACAAAAATTAGCTGGGCATGATAGCACATGCCTGTAATCCCAGCTACTCAGGAGGCCGAGACAGGAAAATCGCTTGAAACCGGGAGGCGGAGCTTGCAGTGAGCCGAGATCGCGCCACTGCACTCCAGCCTGGGCGACACAGCGAGACTCTGTCTCCGAACAAACAAACAAACAAACAAGCAAAATGGGGCAACCACTTAGAAAAGAGCTGACAATTTCTGATAAAGTTGAGCACACACTTACTATAAACCCCACAACTGTACTCCTAAGTACTCACCCATGAAAAATATCCACAGAAATACGTATTCATCAATGTTCATAGCAAATTAATTTGTTGTAGCCAAAATCTGGAAACAACCCAAATGTCTAACAAGTGAATGAATAAACTGTGATAACTTCATACATTAGAACAGTATTCAGAAATAAAAAGGAATGAATTACTGATGTAATGACCATATGAATTAATCTCAGAAAGATTATGATGATGTCAGACACTAAAGAATACTACTGTATGATTCTATTTACACGAAGCTCTAGAAAAATCAAAGTAGAGTAACAGGATGTAGATCAGTGGCAGCCTGGGCCTGTGGAGATTCACTGAGAAAGGTTACAGTGAACTTTGGGGGTGACAGAAATGCTCTATATCCACAGAGGTTGTAGTTACGTGGGTGCACAAATTTGTCAAAACTCTCCAAAACATACGCCTAAAAACAGGTGCACTTTGCCGTATATGTATTAAACCTCCATAAGGTTGACTTTTTTTTTAATGGTGGGAGAGGAGTTTCTAAGATGCTAAAAGTAAATGGTAGAAATATGGATGACTATTCTTTTTTTCTTTGTATTTTTCTTTGTTTCTTTAAACTTCTCTCCCTGACCATTTAAAACAAATTTAAAGCAAGTACAGTAGTAAAAGTACTTTAATTATCAGATCATTTCATTTTTCACAAAGAAAATATAGTTTTTCTCCAGATTAGGTACCTAATCTGTTCTATTGCTTCCTAATATAATTTTTTAAAAGTTCTTACAAGTATTTCAATAGCTTTTCGAACTCCCCAAAAAACCTTGACCTAAATTATCTGGTTTTTATTCATGTATTTATTTGAGATGGGAACTCGCTCTGTTGCCCAGGTTAGAGTGCAGTGGTGTGATCTCGGCTCACTGCAACCTCCACTTCCTGGGTTTAAGTGATTCTCCTGCCTCAGCCTCCTGAGTAGCTGGGATTACATGTGCACACCACCATGCCCAGCTAATTTTTGTATTTTTAGTAGAGACAGGGTTTCCCCATGTTGACCAAACTGGTCTCAACTCCTGATGTCAAGTAATCCACCTGCCTTGGCCTGCCAAAGTGCTGGGATTATAAGCATGAGCCACCATGCCCATCCACCTTGACCTAAGTTATCTTATTTAATCTTTACAACAACCCTAAAACATAGGCAGATCACATTTCATACTCACACTGTGAACTTAGTATGTCTGCAAAATTTTATTTGAAAGTATCATTGGGCTGGGTGTGGTGGCTCAGGCGTGTAATCCCAGCCCTGTGGGAGACAGAGGTAGATGGATGGCTTGAGCCCAGGAATTCAAGACCAGCCTGGGCAACATGGCAAAACCCCATCTCTACAAAAAATACCAAAAAAAGTAACTGGGTATGGTGGCTCGTGCCGCTAGTCCCAGCCAGTCAGAAGGCTGAGATGGGAAGATCACCTGGGTTTGGGGAAGGCGAGGCTGAAGTGATCACTCTAGCCTGAGTGACAGAGTGAGACCTTGTCTCAAAAAAGAAACCAAAAACCAAAAACAAAAAAACACTATCATCGAGTTTTAGTAATTTTTAAACATAGTACAACCCAAGATTCTAAAAATTTGGTTTTAGTGTGACCCTTTCCCTGCAAAAGAATTTAAAAATTAGCCAGGCATGGTGGGGCACACCTGCTGGCCTACGTACTAGGGAGGTTGAGGCAGGAGGATCACCTGAGCCTAGGAGCTGGAGACCAGCCTGGGCAACATAGAGACCCCGTCTCATTTAAAAACAAAAAAGTGCCAGATAAAAAAGGGTGCAGTGGCTCACGCCTATAATCCCAGCAATTTCGGAGGCTGAGGCAGGTACATCACCTGAGGTCAGGAGTTCGAGATAAGCCTGACCAACACAGGAAAACCCCATCTCTACTAAAAATACAAAAATTTGGCTGGGCGCGGTGGCTCACGCCTATAATGCCAGCACTTTGGGAGGCTGAGGAAGGTGGATAGCTTGAGGTCAGGAGTTCGAGACTTGGGAGGCCAAGGAAAAAGAATCACTTGAACCCAGGAGGCAGAGGTTGCAGTGAGTCGAGGTCATGCCTCTGCATCTAGTTTGGGCGACAGAGTGAGACTCCATCTCAAATAAAAATTAATAATACAAAATAAAAAGGATAATAATGCTCAATATATTGAGCTCAATGTATTTTTTATTTTAAGAAAAAAAAAAATTCTCAAATTCTAACCAATCAAGACCTTAGAACAATGGTAGAGACACTTATTTAACAGTATAATTACATACCTGACAACATACTAAGAAAATGAAGAGCGTTATAGCAGTCCATAGAACCTTCTCTCTAAACTGGATCTGTGCAACAAAATAAAAAGAATCATCAATCAAAATCAAGAAACAATAAATTTTTTTGGCGGGGGGGTGGATTTTTGAGGATCTTCTTTGGGGCCTAATTCACAAAAGTTGGGAATGTCTGTATGTGTTAATAAAGGAAGCATTTTTGTTTATTAGATACAAAGTTTTATAAATTTTTTTTTTTTTTTTTTTGAGACGGAGTCTCGCTCTGTCGTGGCCCAGGCTGGAGCGCAGTGGCCGGATCTCAGCTCACTGCAAGCTCTGCCTCCCGGGTTTACGCCATTCTCCTGCCTCAGCCTCCCGAGTAGCTGGGACTACAGGCGGCTAGTTTTTTGTATTTTTTAGTAGAGACGGGGTTTCACCGTATTAGCCAGGATGGTCTCGATCTCTTGACCTCGTGATCCGCCCGTCTCGGCCTCCCAAAGTGCTGGGATTACAGGCTTGTATAAACAATTTTTTCTCTCTCATACACACACACACACACGCACGCACGCACGCACAGATGCTTGTTTTTTTTTTTTTTTTGAGACAGAGTCTCGCTCTGTCGCCCAGGCTGGAGTGCAGTGGCACGATCTTGGCTCACTGCAAGCTCCGCCTCCCGGGTTCACACCATTCTCCTGCCTCAGCCTCCTGAGTAGCTGCAACTACAGGCACCCGCCACCACGCCTGGCTAATTTTTTGAATTTTGGAGATGGGGTTTCATCATTCACAGGATGGTTTCGATCTCCTGACCTTGTGATCCACCCGCCTCAGGCTCCCAAAGTACTGGGATTACAGGCATGAGCCACCGCGCCTGGCCCACAGATGCTTCTTGATGACTGGATAAAGAAGATATGCTATATGTAAATAATGAAATACTTTTGAGCCATGAAAAGAATTAAACCATGTCCCTTGCAGCAACCTGGATGGAACTGGAGGAGATTATCTTAAGTGAAATTACTCAGAAGTAGAAAATCAAACACTGTGGGTTCTCACTTAAAAGTGGCAGCTAGCCGGGCACAGTGGCTCACGCCTGTAATCCCAGCACTTCGGAAAGCCAAGGCGGGCGGATCACCAGGTCAGGAGTTCAAGATCAGCCTGACCAACATCGTGAAACCCCGTCTCTCTAAAAATACAAAAAAAAAATATATATATATATATAAGCCGAGTGTGATGGTGCATGCCTGTAATCCCAGCTACTCAGGAGGCTGAGGCAGAACTGCTTGAATCCGGGAGGTGGAGGTTGCAGTGAACCAAGATCACGCCACTGCACTCCAGCCTGGGAGACAAGAGCGAAACTCCATCTTAAAAAAAAAAAAAAGTAGGAGCTAGGCCTGGCATGGTGGCTCACACCTGTAATCCCAGCACTTTGGGAGGCCGAGGTGGGCGGATCACGAGGTCAGGAGATGGAGACCATCCTGGCTAACACAGTGAAACCTTGTCTCCACTAAAAATACAAAAAATTAGCCGGGCTTTCTGGCCACCACCTGTAGTCCCAGTTGCTCAGGAGGCTGAGGCAGGAGAATGGTGTGAAGCCGGGAGGTGGAGCTTGGAGTGAGCCGAGATTGTGCCACTGCACTCCAGCCTGGGCGACAGGGCAAGACTCCATCTCAAAAAAAAAAAAGTAGGAGCTAAACAATGTGTACACAGGGACACAGAGTATGGAATGATAGACAGTGGAGACTCCAAAGGGTACAGAGGTGGCAGGAAAAGATGGATGGTGAGAAATGACTTAATGTGTACGATGAACGTTATTTGGGTGATGGATACACTCAAAGCCCAGACTGCCACTACACAATACATCCATATAACAAAACAAATTTAAAAAGATAAATATATTCTAAAAAATTAAGCTCTCTTATATTTGTATTTTTTAACTCTACTGAGGGAAGAATTTTCAAATCTAGATTTTTCAGTTTCTCTTTTACTTCAAAATTTTTACCTTAAGTATTTTGATTTTATTATTATTATTTCAAATTTTACTTTAAGTTCTAGGATACATGTGCTGAACGTGCTGGTGTGTTACTTAGGCAGATATATGCCATGGTGGTTTGCTGCACCTATCAACTCGTCATCTAGGTTTAAAGCCCCGCATGCATTAGGTATTTGTCCTAATGCTCTCCCTCCCCTTTCCCCTTACCCCCGACAGGCCCCCCCAGTGTGTGATGTTCCCCTCCCTGTGTCCATGTGTTCTCACTGTTCAACTCCCATTTATGAGTGAGAACATTCGGTGTTTGGTTTTCGAAAAAGCAAATTTAAAGCACAAATCCAAACAAAAACATAATTAATGTTCTCCATCGTGACATCCTATTATACACTCTTAAATGCCCCTTTTTGAAGTACCATCTTAGGTAAATATATATATGTGTGTGTGTGTGTGTGTGTGTGTATATATATATATATATACACACACTGTTTTTTTTTTTCTGAGACAGAGCCTCGCCCTGTTGCCCAGGCTGGAGTGCAGTGGTGCAATCTCGGCTCACTGCAACCTCTGCCCCACCAGGTTCAAGCACTTCTCCTGCCTCAGCCTCCCGAGCAACTGGGACTACAGGCACATGCCACCACGCCCAGCTAATTTTTTTGTATTTTTAGTAGAGTCAGGGTTTCATCATGTTGGCGAGGATGGTCTCCGTATCTTGACCACCCGCCTTGGCCTCCCAAAGTGAGCCGAGATTGTGCCACTGCACTCCAGCCTGGGTGACAGGGCAAGACTCCATCTCAAAAAAAAAAAGTAGGAGCTAAACAATGTGTACACAGGGACACAGAGTATGGAATGATAGACAGTGGAGACTCCAAAGGGTACAAAGGTGGCAGGAAAAGATGGATGGTGGCTCGGCCTCGGCCTCCCAAAGTGCTGGGATTACAGGTGTGAGCCATGGTGCCGGCCTAGATTGTTTTTTAATGTTCCTTTCACCTTAGTAGCAGCTACAACAAACAGCTGAACTTCCTGAATACAAGTTTCTTTACTTTTCATAAAAAAGGTAATTTAAATACAGGCAGTTCTCATCTACATTGTATGGTGTTAAATGAAACTGAAAAGGAGCCAAAGCAAAACAGAGATCCAATGTGCACGTGACTCGGTGAACACTGCACTGTGCGAAGGTAGGCCTGCTGGTGACAGTGCCATATGAATATTTTATAGACTGCAAAGCCAGGGTTTCTCAGGATGCCTTAAATGTAAATGGAACAACTATTTTTACAAACTCAAAGTAATAAAAAAATACTTCTAGCCAGGTGCAGTGGCTCATGCCTGTAATCCCAGCACTTTGGGAGGCCGAGACAGGTGGATCACGAGGTCAGGAGATCGAGACCATCCTGGCTAACACGGTGAAACTAAAAATATAAAAAAATTAGCCGGGCATGGTGGCGGGTGCCTGTAGTCCCAGCTACTCGGGAGGCTGAGGCAGGAGAATTACTTGAACCTGGGAAGTGGAGGTTTCAGTGATCTGAGATCATGCCTCTGCACTCCAGCCTGGGTGACAGAGTGAGACTCCATCCCAAATAAATAAATAAATAAATAAATAAATAAATACTTCTAAATCAAATAGTAAGTTTAAAATTTTTTACCTATCTCTATATCCCTATTCCTATTAGTTTGATGAGAAATTTGTAGTTTGATGAAGAATTTCTAGAAATTGGCCAATCTAGAAATAACAATATTTCCAGAATTTAAATACCTTAACTCTGAAAGTTCGCAATGATAGAAGAACGATTTCACCCAGTCACAGTATCTTCTGAATGCATTCCTGTCATTTTTCTTTCCAATGAATGAATCAAGAAATGGGAGGTATGTATTTGCACAAATGCAATTCATTTACATGAAACAGCTGTACTCATCAAAACCTATCCAGCAGACCGGGTTATTTTTAGTCCAGTAGGTCACATCATTAGCAAACACAATACACACCCTATACTACAGGATTTATGAAGGATCACTACAGACAGGAGAATACTCTGTCTTAACTAACACACAGGCCGAAGAAACACTTAGTTTGGAAACGTCACAACTTAAAGAACAGTCATTTTTGAAAGCATGAGATAATCTATCTAGATTTAAACAGATTTATATTAGTTTTATTCACTTGGTGCCTCTTGCAAGGAGGATGAGCACCAATAGTTTTCCAATTACCGACAGAGAAGGACTGAGGAAAGGAAATGAATTTTCCTGGTTTAGTAGGGTAAGTCCTTGAGCTACCCTCTATATTACTAAAATCTTATACTTACTTTCCTTTCCGGTTTCTGAATTTCTGGTAGAACTGCACAGAACGGTTTGATAACTTCTAAAAATTTGACTGTAAAAAGAAAAAGAATAAATGTCCCTATTATTATAAAGTTTAAAAAAATCTTTCTAGAGAATCAAACACAAATACTCTCTTTCACCAGCAATTCACCCCATCCTTACAGCCTCAAATTAAATAATCATACTGTTCTCCACTTCAAATGATACGTAAAGGAAGAGATATCATTCAAGGGACAAAAAAGTCCAAATGGTTTGATGGCTAGTCGGTAGAAGCAAAGCAATCCAAGCAATCTTTTTCCAGAACTTTACTTCCTCACACTTGTATCCAATCATTTTATATACAGAGAAAAGGGGCTGTTCAAAGGGCATCATGACGTCAAAAAGGGAGCAAATGTACCCTACCGTGGTACCCATGAGACAATGCATGATAGAAGAAAGCAGGTATCAGAGGAGGAAGACAGGAGGGTGCCTTCTGCACTCAGGAAGTACAACAGGAAATGGGCTCTTCTGCAGAGAACTGGCTTAAACAACTGAAAGATGCCGAAATGCGTAGGTGACAAAAAAATCATGCAATCACCTCCTATAGCCAACTTTTTTTTTTTTGAGACAGTGTCTCTCTGTGTTGCCCAGGCTGAAGTTCAGTGGCACGATCTCGGCTCAGTGCAATCTCCGCCTCCCAGGTTCAAGTGATTCTCCTGCCTCAGCCTCCCAAGTAGCTGGGATTACAGGCGCGTGTCACCACACCTGGCTAATTTTTGTATTTTTACTAGAGATGGGATTTCACCATGGTGGCCAGGCTTATCTCAAACTCCTAACATCAAGTGATCCTCCCATCTCAGCCTCCCAAAGTGCTGGGATTACAGGCATGAACCATGGCACCTGGCCCCTATAGTTAGCTGTTTTTGTTTTGCTTTGTTTCGTTTTTGAGACGGATTCTCCCTCTGTCGCCCAGGCTGGAGTGCAGTGGTGCCATCTCGGCTCACTGCAAGCTCTGCCCCCCTGCGTTCAAGCAATTCTCCTACCTCAGCCTCCTGAGTAGCTGGGAATATAGGTGCACAGCACCATGCCTGGCTAATTTTTGTATTTTAGTAGAGACAGGGTTTCACCACTTTGGTCAGGCTGGTCTCGAACCCCTGACCTCGTGATCCACCCATCTCGGCCTCCCAAAGTGCTGGGATTACAGGCGTGAGCCACGGCACCCGGCCCCTATAGTTAACTTTTTAAAGTATGTAGGCCAGGCACGGTGGCTCACACCTGTAATCCTAGCACTTTGAGAGGCCAAGGTGGGCAGAGAACAAGGTCAGGAGATCAAGACCATCCTGGCTAACACGTGAAACCTCGTCTCAACTAAAAATACAAAAAACAAATTAATGGGGTGTGGTGGCGGGTGCCTGTAGTCCCAGCTACTCAGGAGACTGAGGCAGGAGAATGGCGTGAACCCAGGAGGCGGAGCTTGCAGTAAGCCAAGCTCCAGCCACCGCACTCCAGCCTGGATGACAGAGCGAGACTCCATCTCAAAAAAAAAGAAAGAAAAAGTATGTAATCTCTGCTTCATTTCATCAGACCACATTTCATTGCCTGGTTACTCTCCCAGGTAATAGCAAAATACCTGCTTATGTAAAATAACCCAGAGAATTTACAATTACATTTCATCAGAAAGTATTGTTTTCCCAGACTAGTCTTGTAGTATATAAAGGTAAGATAAATCAAGGTTCTTTAAGGATAGACACTGTCTTCTGGCGTCGCTTAAGTCAAGTCCTGCCAGAGAACTGAAGGGTGAAAATGACAATCTCTCAAGCTTCTGTCCTTTGCCAAAGGGTCTGCAATGTGGAGAAAGACAAGCCGCACGTAGGTATTAGGCTCTGCGGCTCTTCTTCCCCTACAGACACTGGCTTCTGTATACTAACATCCCAAAACTCTTAAAGCTGACATGAGTGATTATATTTCTGCAGTTGCCTAAAGTTGATTTTAT
>NW_012101476.1:3149875-3151347 GCF_000951045.1 Mandrillus leucophaeus
AGTAGCTGGGACTACAGGCGCCCACCACCTCGCCCGGCTAGTTTTTTGTATTTTTTAGTAGAGACGGGGTTTCACTGTGTTAGCCAGATGGTCTCGATCTCCTGACCTCGTGATCCGCCCATCTCAGCCTCCCAAAGTGCTGGGATTACAGGCTTGAGCCACCGCGCCCGGCCTATTATATATTTTTTAAAAGCCTCTACAAATGATGTGCAGTCACTGATGTATGTTTATTTGTTTCGAGATGGAGTTTCGCTCTATCGCCCAGGCTTGAAGTGTAGTGGCAGGATCTCAGCTCACTGCAACCTCCGCCTCCTGGGTTCAAGGGATTCTCCTGCCTCAGCTTCCTGAGGAGCTGAGATTACAGGCGCCCACCACCACACCAGGCTAATTTTTATATTTAGTAGAGACGGGGTTTCATCATGTTGGCCAGGCTGGTCTCGAACTTCTGACCTCCGGTGAGCCGCCCTCTTTGGCCTCCCAAAGTGCTGGGATTACAGGCGTGAGCCTCTGCACCCCACCAGTCACTGAAGTTTGACAGAAGGATTCCCTAATTGTCATGGGCAGATGTTTATTACCCAAGTACTATTAGGTTGGTGCTAAAGTAACTGCGGTTTCTGAAAAGTAATTGAAAACCGCAATTACTTTTGCAGCAACCTAATATTTTGGACTTTCTGGAAAGTAACTCTGAATTATGAAAGCATTCATCGCTAACGCAAAACAAGTATCAATCACATCAGGAGACTTCCTAGAACCTCTCCATCCCTTTTCCTCCCCACCTCAATCCAAGCCACTCAGATTTCTTGACACTTCGTGATCATCTGAAAGGGGTATTCAAGTTCAAGCAAAGCTTTTGGCTGCCCCCTGTCTATCCTTGTGATGCAGAATTTTACCAAGGGTCTCTCCTACTCCTTTCTAATTTCCCCCAAATGTCCACTAGTTGGCCAATGGGTGCCCTGCTTGGATATACACGGCCCATTCATCCAACGAACATCTTCAGGGCTATGCAAGTAGTTGCGCGCACATATGTGGGGTTGAGTGTTAGGGGGAGGGCCCTGAAAAACATTCCTATAACATAAGGCCTCGTCCCTAAGGCTTATACAACCTTACAGTTTTCAGTAAGCGCTACAAAATGAACAGTTTAAGGAAAACGCTGTTACCAACGCACTCCTTTCCTCCCGAAAACACACGCCATGCATCACTTTTTTTAAAAATTAAACGAGTTAGGGGAGCTTTATCCAACGTAACATGCCAAGGAAGGATGACGAGGGAATAAAAATACGGGATTTCTTTAACTCCTGAAAAATTAAAAAGTGGTCCAGGTTCACCCGGTGCCCTAACTCCCCGCCCCCAAAACCAATGGCCTCCCAGCGCCATCCTCGACCTCTATCGAACGCAAACCCCGGGCCTCCGGGTCCCGGTACCCGCCGGGCAAGGCCTCGCACGTCTAGGGGAGCCTACGCAGAGGCCCCCGG
>NW_012101476.1:3152257-3162596 GCF_000951045.1 Mandrillus leucophaeus
GAGTGCAGTGGTGCGATCTCGGCTCACTGCAAGCTCCGCCTCCCGGGTTCACACCATTCTCCTGCCTCAGCCTCCCAGGTAGCTGGGACTACAGCCCTGCCACCACGCCTGGCTAATTTGTTTGTATTCTTAGTAGAGACGAGGTTTCACCGTGTTAGCCAGGATGGTCTCGATCTCCTGACCTTGTGATCCGCCCCTATCGGCCTCCCCAAAGTGCTGGGATTACAGGCGTGAGCCACCGCATTCGGGCGCTTCCTTCTTATCGTTATCTCTTGGAAGTTTGTGAAAAATTTTTGACACGTCGTTGTGTATAGTTAACAGTTACGAACTCCTCTGTCTGGACGTAAGCTAGGCCCCTCCATCTTCTCCAAAACACAGAGATCAGGATCGTATGCCTCCTACCGTGGAACAATTTTCCTGAAGCCACTGTTCTCTTTTTTTCTTTCTTTCTTTCTGTTTTTTTTAAGAGCCGGTCTTGCTTTGTGGCTCAGGTTGGAATGGAGTGCAGTGACACAATCATAGCTCACTGCTACGTCGAACTCCCAGTCTCAACCGACCTTCCCACCTCAGCCTCCAGAGTAGCTGGGACCAGCAGGTCTGCGCCATCAAACTCAGCTGATCTTTGTATTTTTTTGTAGAGATGGAGTCTTGCTATGTTGCCCATGCTGGTCTCGAACTCCTGAGCTCAAGCAATCCAGCTGTCTCAGCCTCCCAAAGTGCTGGGATTACAGGCATGGACCACCACAACTGGCCTCAAGAATCTGTTCTAATGTTCAGATCTATGTCCATGAAATAAATTATATATTTCAAAGGGGTATGCAATTTAGGTCCAGCTTGCATGGGTCTCTGCTGTATTTGAGGTCAGCTGGGACAGTCCCAGGGCTGGGGACTGGAATGATCAGGTGGCTCCCTCACTCCCCAGTCTGGCATTGGGTGCTGGTGTCAGCTCCAGCACCTCCAGATGCCTTCTCCAAGTGGCCCGGGCTTCCTCACAATGTGGTAGGTAGCGTCCAAGGGATGTCCTCAGAACTGAACCAGCATCTTTTACTGCATTGTGTTTGTAGGGGCAGCCACAAGTCCTAGGGACACCTCCTCTAGGGGAGATTGTGGCAAGATTCTGGAAGAACATGTGGGATTCAAAATACTGCTGTGGGAATTTCTGGAAAATCCAATCTGCCACAGTAATAATCTCCCATCCTGTTAATTCATCCTTACCTCACTCTACTTTGTATTAGTCATTTTTATACTTGCCTAATCTCCCCTGCTATGCAGTAAACTTCTAGATGGAGTGGGCGTTCTTACTTTTTCTACTATGTACAATAGCCTGCAAAATGATTGACTTAAGTACAGTTTTGACACAAAATTACGAGCTAATTTCATGAAAGTAATATCCTTTCAATAAAGATGCACTAAATTCCAGCCTGGGCAACACAGTGAGACCACGTCTCTGTGAAAGGTAAAAAAACAAAAATCAGCCAGCCATGGTGGTTTACGCCTGTTGTCCCAGCTTGTCAGGAGGCCTCAGGAGGATGGCTTGAGCCCTGGAGGCAGAAGTTGTAGTGAGCTGAAATCGCACCACGGTACTCCAGCAGTGGGTGGGGGACAGAGGGAGGTGGCAGGGAAAGATGCACTAAATTGAAAATATCACAGAAGGTGAAGAATATCCTGTACCTCTTTTTACTGCTATTTCTGGGATAGTTCCATGGTTCAGGTAAGAGCCTGGGAATGAGCTTTGACACTCTGGATAAACTTTGTGAATTACCCTTCCACCATTCTTTTTTTTCTCTTTGAGACAGAGTCTCGCTCTGTCACTGGGCTGGAGTGCAGTGGCCAATCTCAACTCACTGCAGCCTCTGTCTCCGAGGTTCAAGTGATTCTCCTGCCTCAGCCTCCCGAGCAGCTGAGATTACAGGCACATGCCACCTTGCCCGGCTAAGTTTGTATCTTTAGTAGAGACGGGGTTTCACCATGTTGGCCAGGCTGGTCTTGAACTGCTAACCTTAAGTGATCTGCCTGCCTTAGCCTCCCAAAGTGCTGGGATTTCAGGCATGAGCCACTGCTCTTGTCCCCTTCCACCATTTTTTCTACCACTACATGCCACCCAGGGCTTTTCCTTAACTGCAATGTGCCACCTAATCTACATCCATCCAGACTCTCACTCTACCTTGATCTTTCATTGTTTTAGCGCATCCAACAAGAAAATGTCTCTATGTATAAAATGCGTTGTCTTCTCAAATAGATTGTTAGCCCATTGAGGACAATGGGCAACCCATTTTGTCTTTTACTTCTGTGTATTTCTAAGGTCCATAAAAATGCAATATAGGGAAGATGTCAATAAAGTATTTCTCGATGAAATACCACTTTACTCTTAAAAGGTCATTTCTGGCGTTCAGTTCAATTCTAGCTGGATCCCCATATGAGTCAAAGAAAACAGGGATATGACACTAAAGTTATATCAATTTAATTTTTTTTTTTTTCTTGAGACAGGGTCTCCCTCTGTCACCCAGGCTGGGGTGAAATAGCGCTGTACCAGCTCATTGCAACCTATGTCTCCCCGGTTCAAGTGCTCTGCCTTCCTCAGCCTCTCAAAGAGCTGGGATTACAGGCGTGAGCCACTGTGCACCCTGTTTAATTTTTTATCTACTATTATTTTTCACAGTAGGGGTCTCACTCTGTCGCCTAAGCTGGAGTGCAGTGGTGAGATCATAGCTCACTGCAGCCTCAAAGTCCTTGGTTCAAAGGATCTTTTCACCTCAGCCTCTGGAGTTACTGGCACTACAGGCATGTGCCACTGGCCTGACTTAGACAATTTTTAAAAATTAGACTGGGTGTGGTGGCTCATGCCTGTTAATTCCAGCACTTTGGGAGGTCAAGGCAGGAAAATCATTTGAGGCCAGGAGTTTGTGACCAGCCTGGGCAATATAGTGAGACCTAGTCTCTGTAAGAAAAAAAAAAAAAATTGTTTATTAGCAGGGCGTAGTGGCAGGCACATTAGTCCTAGCTACTTGGGGGCCTGAGGTGGGATGAACACTTGAGCCCAGGAATTCGAGGCTGCAGTGAACCGTAATCATGCCACTGCACTCCAGCCTGGGGGACAGAGAGAGACCCTGTCTCTAAATAAATAAATAAAATTGCAGTTGGCAGTGAGGAAAGGCGTCTGCTTTAGATTGCGCTTTATCAGATTTAAATACAATGACAATGAATTACTCTTTCTACAGAGTAAGAGCTTTTGGGGTTTTTTAATTGATGAATACTAGATGTACATACTTTCAAGGTGCTTGTGATAATTTAATACATTCATATAATTTATAAATATCAAAACGGTGAATTTGGGATATCCATCACCTTAAATATTTCTGTTTTCTTTAAAATAGAATCATTTGAATTCTCCTCTAGCTATTTTGAAATGTATAATAGATATTGTAAACTGTGGTCACCTACCGATCCATCTAACAGGTCTTATTTCTTCTATCAAACCATATATTTGTACTCGTTAATCTACTTCTCTTCATCCCCCCACCCCTTCCCCTCTCAACCTCTGCTAACAACTGATACTCTCTATCTTCGTGAGATCCTTTTTTCTTTTGTTTTGTTTTGTTTTTTGAGATGGAGTCTTGCTCTTGTCACCCAGACTGGAGTGCAATGGCAAGATCTCGGCTCACTGCAACCTCTGCCTCCTGGGTTCAAGTGATTCTCCTGCCTCAGCCTCCCCAGTAGCTGGGATTTACAGGCACCCACCACCACGCCCGGCTAATTTTTTGTATTTTTAGTACAGACAGGGTTTCACTATCTTGGCCAGGCTGGTCTTGAACTCCTGACCTCAGGTGATCCACCCGCCTCAGCCTCCCAAAGGGCTGGGATTACAGGCGTGAGCCACTGCACCTGGCCGAAATCTACTTTTTAAGTTCCCACGTGAGTGAGAATATCCAAGTTTTGTCTTTCTGTGCTTGACTTATTTCACATAACATAATGACCTCCAGTTCCATCCATGTTGCTACAAATGACAAGATTTTTTTTTTTTAATGGCTGAATAATATTCCATTGTATATATGTAACTTATTTTCTTTAATATCCAAATACATATGAGAAAAATGTAGGTGAAGCTTTTGGAACCTCAAAAGTCTTGATCCTCAATCTGTGACTTACTTCCAGTGTAATCTTTTTTTTTGGAGAGGGGGGTAACCCTTTTATTTCTTCAATTTTGTCAAAGGGCCAGGCATGGTGGCTCATACCTGTAATCCCAGCACTTTGGGAGGCCGAGGCAGCCTGATGCAAGAGAATCACCTGATCTAGAAAGGCGGAGGTTGCAGTGAGCCGGGATTGTGCCACTGTCCTCCAACCTGGGCCACAGAGCGAGATTTGGTCTCAAAAGAAAAAAAGAAAAACTTAGTAAATTTATATTTGTGTCTTATTTATATATGTTATTTATATCTATGCCATTTTCATATTCAATGAGGAACAAACCGTAAATTGGGTATTCAAGAAGTAGAAACAGTAGCAACCATGGGAAAATTTTAGTTTTGTCTGAAATGGCAAATTATTCTTAGTAAAAAAAAAAATATTTTTTAGTAAGAATAGTAAGAACTATTTTTTTTTTTTTTGAGACACAGTCTCGCTCTGTCCCCCAGGCTGGAGTGCAGTGGCCGGATCTCAGCTCACTGCAAGCTCCGCCTCCTGGGTTCACGCCATTCTCCTGCCTCAGCCTCCCGAGTAGCTGGGACTACAGGCGCCCGCCACCACGCCCGGCTAGTTTTTTGTATTTTTAGTAGAGACGGGGTTTCACCATGTTAGCCAGGATAGGAAATGTTATTATTATTATTTTTTTTTTTTTTTTTTTTTTTTGAGACGGAGTCTCGCTCTGTTGCCCAGGCTGGAGTGCAGCGGCCAGATCTCGGCTCACTGCAAGCTCTGCCTCCTGGGTTCAAGTGATTCTCCTGCCTCAGCCTCCTGAGTAGCTGGGACTACCGGTGCCCGCCACCACACCTAGCTAATGTTTTTTTTTTTTTTTGTATTTTTAGTAGAGACGGGGTTTCACCATGTTAGCCAGGATAGGAAATGTTATTATTATTATTTTTTTTTTTTTTTTTTTTTGAGACGGAGTCTCGCTCTGTTGCCCAGGCTGGAGTGCAGCGGCCAGATAACATTTTTAAAAAATTCCTTGGTTGAGAATAAAAATAGTATCCCTTTTACACTTTTTTTTTTGAGATGGAGTCTTGCTCTGTTGCCCATGCTCGAGTAGTTCAAGTGATTTTCCTGCCTCAGCTTCTCAGGTAGCTGGGACTACAAGCACACACGACGACGCTCGGCTGATCTTTGCATTTTTAGTAGAAACAGGCTTTCAAACCAGGTTGGCCAGGCTGGTCTTGAACTCCTGACCTTACGTGATCTGCCCACCTTGGCCTCCCAAAGTGCTGGGATTACAAGCATGGGCCACCGTGCCTGGCCTACTGAATTTTTAAAGGAAAGGAAGTAATGAGTATTTGATTTGGAATTCCTTAAATGGTCCCTCCCTGCAAGGGACTGTAAAATGCTGATCCATGTTGCAGTAGCAATTGAGAGTAGAGAGGTCAAGACAACAGAAGACACATTTCATGGCTCGAGTTAGAGAAGACATAAAAAGAAACCATGAACAGGCTGTGACGTGTAAAATTAGAAATTTGGAGAGATCCACCGGTCACGGTGGCTCATGCTTGTAATCCCAGCACTTCGGGAGGCCGAGGTGGGTGGATCATGATGTCAGGAGAAGGAGGCCATCCTGGCTAACACGGTGAAACCCCTTCTCTACTAAAAATACAAAAAACTAGCTGTGGCACGTGCCTGTAGTCCCAACTACTCAGGAGGCTGAGGCAGGAAAATCTTTTGAACCCAGGAGGCAGAGGTTGCAGTGAGCCGAGATCGCACCACTCCAGCCTGGGCGACAAAGCGAGACTCCGTCTCAAAACAAAAAAGGTTAGTTTAGAGCTCTCCAAATTTCTTTTTCTTTTTTTTTTTTTTGAGACAGAGTCCCTCTCTGTCACCCAGGCTGGAGTGCAGTGGTACGATCTCGGCTCACTGCAACCTCCACCTCCTGGGATCAAGCGATTTTCCTGCCTCAGCCTCCAGAATAGCTGGGATTACAGGCATGCGCCACCATGCCCTGCTCATTTTTATATTTTTAGTAAGAGATGGGGTTTAGCCATGTTGGCCAGGCTGGTCTCGAACGCCTGACCTCAGGTGATGCACCCGTCTTGGCCTCCCACAGTGCTGTGATTACAGGTGTGAGCCACCACGCCCAGGCTAAACTAACCTTTTACAGAGATCTAATCTTCCATCTCATTTTTGTGCTTAGACTTTTGAAATCTTTTCATTCAAGAAATCCAGGAGCCCTGAGGGAAAAAAATCACAATGTGCTTTTATTTTTTTTCTTGTTAAAAAAATACAACATTGGTAATCGTTTTCATTAAATAGACCTTTGTGACTTTACTGATTTACATGAGTGGTGCTAAATTACATGATTTATAAGGCTTGACACAGGAAGGATGCACTGAGGTATATGGGAAGAAAAGGGATATGAATACTAGAGAAATGTTAAATCAATAACTAAGGCACACTTTCGGATGTGAATCATAAATCTACCACTGTGGCGAGAACAGCCTATACGTACGTGTATTCTGAAAGACATGATCAGTTGCTGGTAAAAGCGGAGAAGGCCTGGGCTTCTGCCAGTCCCCTGGTACTTCCCACACCACTTCAGAGAAAAAGCGTCATGACACAAGAACGGTAGACGGTAGAGGCCCCCAGCACTGAGTCAGGGGAAGCTACATGGTTTGCTGTTTAGTTATGCTTCCAGTACTTGGTTTAATTTCACAGTGAGGGAGTTGGTTGTGATCTCTAAGAAATCCCCAAGCACCTGGTGTTGGGAAGGTCCCTCAAATAAAGAGGTGTTCTTTTCTTTTCTTTTTTGTCTCTCTCTCTCTTATTTATTTATTTTTTGAGATGGAGTCTTGCTCTGTCGCCCAGGCTGAAGGGCAGTGGCAGGATCTCAGCTCACTGCAACCTCCACCTCCCGGGTTCAAGCGATTCTCCTGCTTCAGCCTCCCGAGTAGCTGGGATTACAGGCACGCACCACCATGCCCAGCTAATTTTTGTATTTTTAGTAGAGACAGGGTTTCATTATGTTTTGTCAGGCTGGTCTCGAACTCCCAACCTCAGGTGATCCACCCACCTCAGCCTCCCAAAGTGCTGAGATTACAGGCGTGAGCTGCGGCGCCCGGCCAGGAAATGTTCTTTAAGCACCACAAATAAACATACTGTACCAGGGACTTGTAGGGGCAACACTGATTAACCAGGGGCTGAAATCCCCATATCAGAAACCCAAGACAGTTAAAAATAGTAAAATATCACTGTAAGAACAATTCAAAGAAAAACAAGTTTACAGCAAAACAGACTACAAATCAATTTCATCATAACTAAAACTCCTTAATTTAAAAATACAGTACTAGAAGATCATCCACCCAGGGATTTGTATTTAGTAGGACCTAGATTTGCTAGTATTGGGGAGACACTTCATACAGTGGCTGGAAAGCAGCACCACAGATTATATAAAATGAAAATATTAGTACTGCCACAGGACTTTAAAAAAGGAGGGGGAAAATTAATGGAAGTGACATGCATCAAACAAATCAAGAGGCAGTGTTGAGGTCATCTCCACGGAGCTGTAAACTCAGAAGTGTTTCCTGGTCACATGTGGTCAATTAGGGTCAAGTCTGAAATCATCTAGATAATTACCTAGTTTTCCAGCTCATTCAGAGCTAAAATTCATAACACTATCATACTTTCCTTTGATTTTCTGAGATGGAGTCTTGCTGTGTCGCCCAGGCTAGAGTACAGTGGCACCATCTCAGCTCACTGCAACCTCTGCCTCCCAGGTTCAAGCAATTCTCCTGCCTCAGCCTCCGGAATAGCTGAGATTACAGGCACGCGCCACCACCCTCAACTAATTTTTGTATTTTTAGTAGAAACGGGGTTTCACCATGTTGGCCAGGCTGGTCTTGAACTCCTGACCTCAGGTGATCCAGCAGCCTCGGCCTCCCAAAGTGCTGGGATTACAGGTGTGAGCCACCGCAGCTGGCCATCACACTTTCTCTTTCTGTTACTGTTTTTCTTTTGTTGTTTTCCTAGTTCTACCATCACACTTTCAAGGATAAATTTGCTGGTTGCATTCACATACTCATAACCAGTTCCCCTGATTATTCCACCTATTCCAGATTAAATAATGTATATCAATCCCAACATCTTAGAGGAATACAGTCTTTTCATGTTACCCAACAGAGGGGGAGAGAGAGTGGAGGAAGGAGGCCTCTTTTAATGACCCTTTTTTTTTTTTTTTTTTGAGATGCAGTCTTGCTCTGTCACCCAGGCTGGAGAGCAATGGTATGATCCTGGCTCACTGCAACCTCCGCCTCCCAGGTTCAAGTGATTCTCCTGCCTCAGCCTCCCGAGAAGCTGGGATCACAGGTGCCCACCACCACACCCAGCTATTTTTTGTATTTTTAGTACAGGTGGGGTTTCACCGTGTTGGTCAGGCTGGTCTTGAACTCCTGACCTCAGGTGATCCACCGGCATTGGCATCCCAAAGTGCTGGGATTACAGGCGTGAGCCACCGTACCCGGCCTTAATGGCCATTTTCTTAAAGAGAAACAGTGTTTCTTCAAAAGTCATCATTAAGCGAAGGTCTTGGTGAGGATATCTTCATGCTGGTGCAAGTGAACTGTGCCAATTCCTACAGCGGGTACTGGCAAAGGGGGCCGGCCCACCAAACGGAGCTGTAAGTGCAGCAGAGAATAAATAAAATGCCATTTTGACGAGCTCAGAGTCTGCTTAGTTCCAACAAGATGGTGCATGTATTTCTCTTAGTTTGTTTAACCATAAATCACCTCTTTCAAATAATGAGTTACACAGAAGAGATTAGAGGGACAGGGCTCCATGCCTCAATGCCTGTAATCCCAGCACTTTGGGAGGCCGAGGTGGGTGTATCACTTGAGGCCAGGAGTTTGAGACCAGCTGGCCAACATGAAAAAAACCTCGTCTCTACTAAAAATACAAAAATTTGCCAGGCGTGGTGGCCTGCACCTGTAATCCCAGCTACTCAGGAGGTTGAGGCACGAGAATCACCTGAACCCCAGAAGCAGAGGTTGCAGTGAGCTGAGATTGCACCACTGCACTCCAGCCTAAGCAAGAGAGCCAGACTTTGTCTCAAAAAAAAAAAAAAAAATAGATTGGAGGCAAATATGTCACCACTAACAACTAATGGAATGCTAGGCAAGATAAGGTAAGACAAGTTCTTGAATTTGTGCTATTCTTTTTTGTTTGTTTGTTTGAGACGAAGTTTTGCTCTTCGTTGCCCAGGCTGGAGTGCAGTGGCATGATCTCGGCTCACTGCAACCTCTGCCTCCTGGGCTCAAGAGATTCTCCTGCCTCAGCCTCCTGAGTGGCTGGGACTACAGGCATGCATCACCACGCCCAGCTAATTTTTGTATTTTTAGTAGAGATGGGATTTTACCATGTTGGCTAGGCTGGTCTCGAACTCCTGACCTCAGGTGATCAGCTCACCTCGGCCTCGCAAAGTGCTGGGATTACAGGCGTGAGCCACCATGCCCAGCCTCAGGTATTTATTTACAGCAGTGGGAGAACGAAGTAACACAATGGGCCTAGAACGAGTGTTATTGAGCATATCCAGACCCACACTATAAAACAAGCCTGCTAGTCCTCTGGCTTGTCCAAGGCTTGGATAAGACATGCTAAGGAGGGTAGTGGGACAGGGAGCCGAAAGGTAAGGGCTTTTACTGTTCTGAGTATAACCACCCTTTTTTTTTTTTTTTTTTTTTTGAGACAGAATCTCCCACTGTTACCAGGCTGGTATCTCGGCTCTCTGCAATCTCGACCTCACAAGTTCCAGTGATTCTCCTGCCTCAGCCTCCTGAGTACCTGGGACTACAGGCCACCACACCCAGCTAATGTTTGTATTTTCACTAGAGATGGGGTTTCACCATGTTGGTCAGGATGGTCTCAATCTCCTGACCTCATGATCCGCCCGCCTCGGCCTCCCAAAGTGCTAGGATTACAGGCATGGGCCACCACGCCAGGCCAAGTATAACCACTTTTTTAAACATGATTTTAATATTTTGATGACCAAAATGTTATGCAGCAAAACAAAAAAGAGAAGAAAAGAAACATGTAGGCCGGGCGCGGTGGCTTGCGCCTGTAATCCCAGCACTTTGAGAGGCCGAGGTGGGCGAATCAGGTCAGGAGATTGAGACCATCCTGGCTAACAGGGTGAAACCCCATCTCTACTAAAAAT
>NW_012101476.1:3162681-3169999 GCF_000951045.1 Mandrillus leucophaeus
GGAGAATGGCATGAGCCTGGGAGGTAGAGTTTGCAGTGAGCAAAGATCGTGCCACTGCACTCCAGCCTGCGAGACAGAGCGAGACTCCGTCTCAAAAAAAAAAAAAAGAAAGAAAGAAAAACAACATGCACACAAGACACTACCAGAGAAAACGTGATTACCTTGCAGGCCAGCTGCTTTTCAAACCTTGGAGAAACAAACGACCATGGACCCATGTTCTGAGGTTCCTCCTGACTCCAAATATGATCTATGAGAGAAGAAATTCATTTCAGCACCTCAAATAGACACATGCACACGGTCCCCAATTTACTATGATTCCACCTACGATGCTGTTTTCAACTTTACAATAGTGTGAAAGGGATTCACATTCACGAGAAACTGTACTTCAAGTACCCGTACAACAATTGTGTTTTTCACTTTTGGTACAGTATTCAATAAATTATTTGAGATACTCAACACTTCATGATAAAATGTAATCGATTTTGTGTTAAGTGATTGTGCCTAACTGTAAGCTAATGTGAGCGCTCTGAGTGTGTTTAAGGCGGGCTAGGCTAAGCTGTGTTTTGTAGGTTAGGTGTATTCAATGCATTTTTTTTTAAATTTTAAGTTCTGGGGTACATGTGCAGGATGTGCAGTTTTGTTATACAGATAAATGTGTGTCATGGTGGTTTGCTGTGCAGATCATCCCATCACCTAGATATTAACCCAGCATCCATTAGCTATTCTTCCTGACGCTCTCCTTCCTCCCCCGCGACCCTCGGACAGGCCCCACTGTGTGTTGTTCCCTTCCTTGTGTCCACGTGTTTTCATCATTCAGCTCCCGCTTATAAGGGAGAACATGCGGTATTTGGTTTTTTGATCCTGCGTTAGTTTGCTGAGGATAATGGCCTCCAACTCCATCCCTGTCCCTGCAAAAGACATGATCTCATTCCTTTTTAAGGAGGCATAGTATTCCCTGGTGTATATGTACCACATTTTCATGTTCTTTTTTTTTTTTTGACATGGAGTCTGGCATCCAGGCTAGAGTGCAGTGGCGCAGTCTCAGCTCACTGAAACCTCTGTCTCCCAGGTTCAAGCAATTCTCCTGCCTCTGCCTCCCAAGCAGCTGGGACTACAGGTATGCGCCACCACACTCGGCTAATTTTTGTATTTTTAGTAGAGATGGGGTTTCACCATGTTGGTGACCCTGGTCTCAAACTCCCAACCTCAGGTGATCCACCCACCTCGGCCTCCCAAAGTGCTGGGATTACAGGAGTGAGCTACTGTGCCTGGCCTGCATTTTCAATTTAACAGTATTTTCAACTTACGATGCATTTATTGGGATGTAGCCCCCTCGTAAGTTGCAGAGCATCCATAAACCAAAACAGGAAGGGGATTATCTAGAGATATATTTAGAGAGATTTTTCTCTATATATTCAAATTCAATTAAATATATGCTTTACCAATATGGCATAGTGTTGCTTGTCTCTTTTTTCCTGGCAAATACAGTCATGTATCCACCATCTCAATCATGATACAGAACAGTTCTATCAACCCCCAGAATTTCCTCATCCTGACCTTTTGTAGTCGACTCTAGCTCCCACCCCCACCGCTGAAAATCACCAATCTTTTCTTTATCACTACAGTTGTTTCTTTTCCATAATGTCGTATCAATGAAATCACGCAGCCTTGGGGCTCCTGGAACGGTCATAAGCATTTGTGATTGATCCATGTTGTTATGCACGGCGAAGTTTCACTCCTTTCCATTGCTGAGTAGCACGTTATATGGATGTGCCACTAATTGTTTATTGATTCACTGGTTGAAGGACATTTTGGTTGTTTCCAGTTTGGGGCAATTAGGAATAAAGCTGCTATAAACACTTGCCCACAGATATTTCTGTAAACCTGTTTTTTATTATTTTTTGAGACAGGGCCTCATTTTATCACCCAGTCTGGAGTGTAGTGGCGTAATCACAGCTCACTGCAGCCTCAACTTCCTGGGCTCAAGTGATCCTCCCACCTCAGCATCTGAGATAGCTGGGACTACAGGCACATGCCAGCACACCTGGCTAATTTTTCTATTTGATTTTTAGAAAAGAGGATTTGCCATGTTGCCCAGGCTGGTCTTGAACTCCTGAGTTCAAGTGATCCACCTGCCTCGGCCTCCCAAAGTGATGGCACAGGCATAAGCCACTATGCCTGGACTATTTCTTTTTTTGTAATTAAAAACAATTTTTTGAGAGAGTGGGTCTCACTCTGTCACCCAGGCTGGAGTGCACGGCTTACTGCAGACTTGAACTGCTGGGCTCAAGCAATCTTCCCATCTCAACCTCTCGAGTAGGCTAAAACTACAGGCATGTGCTACAACGCCTAGCTAATTCATTTTATTTTTTGTAGAGACAGGGTCTTGCTATATTGCTCAGCTGGTCTCCAACTCCTGGCCTCAAGTGATCCTTCTGTCTCGACCTCCCAAAGTGCTGGGACTACAAACACGAGCCACCATGCCTAGGCTGTGAATGTGTTTTTAGTTCTCTTGCGTGAATACCTATGAGTAAGACTGCTGGGGCATATGGTAACTCGGTGTTTAACTTTGTAAGAAACATACTTTTTTCCAAGGTGGCAGCACCAGCTTGCATCCACCAGCAGCGAGTGTGGGTTCCAGTGGCTCTGCTCCTCATCAAGACTTCATAGCATGAGTCTGTTGTTCTGTTTTAGTTTTAACCTTTCTAAGAGGTGTGTGGCCATACCTCATTTTGGATTAATTTTCATTTATTTTAACATGAATAATATTGAGCATCTTTTGAAGTGCTTATTTGCCATCCAGTTCTTTGGAGAAGTGCCTGCTCAAAGTTTTTGCGCATTTTGAAAAATTGGATTGTTTTCTTTGGGTTTGTTTGTTTTGTTTTTTTGAAATGGAGTCTCACTCTGTCACCCAGACTAGAGTGCAGTGGCACAGTCTTGGCTCACTGCATGTTCCGCCTCCTGAGTTCAAGTGACTTTCCTGCCTCAGTCTCTAGAGTAGCTAGGATTACAGGCGCCTGCCACCATGCCTGGCTATTTTATGTATTTTTAGTAGAGATGGGGCTTTTCCATGTTGGCCAGACTGGTCTTGAACTCCTGACCTCAAGTGATCTGCCCACCTTGGCCTCCCAAAGTGCTGGGATTACAGGCATGAGCCACTGTGCCAGGCCTTTGTTTTGTTTTTTGGAGACAGGGTCTTACTCTGTAGGCCAGGCTGGAGTGCAATGGCACAATCTGGGGCCGCTGAAGCCTCAGTCTCCCAGGCTCGAGCGATCCTCCTGCCTCAGTCACCCAAGTAGCTGGGACTACAGGCACCACCACGCCCAGCTAATTTTTATATTTTTAGTAAAAATAGGGTTTTGCCATGTTGGGCAGGCTGGTCCCAAACTCCTGACCTCAAGTGATCTGCCTGCCCTGGCCTGCCAAAGTGATGGGATTACAGGTGTGAGCCACTGCACCTGGCTGAGATTCAATTTTCTAATAACCCCCACCACCTCTTTTCATTTGAAAGAGTTGAAATGGGTTTCGGGTATCTGAACATCAAAACCCCAAATGAAAACAACCCCTTACCTTTAACATGTTTGTATTTGCTCATCTCTTGCTGTAAAGAATCCAATGGGAAGGGGCAGAGTTCCTCTACGCGGATGATGGCAAAGTCATGCCTCTTGGGCCCGAGAGATTCCCTTTGCTTCAGCAGGGAGTAGTAATGTTTGCCAGCGCAGAACACGAGGGTCTTAACCCTGTTGGACAGAAAAGGAACAGCAGGTGGGGGGAAATTTTTTTAAAGTAAGAATTATGTCAGAAGAGGCCAGGCGCGGTAGCTCACGCCTGTAATCTCAGCACTTTGGGAGGCTGAGGTGGGCAGATCACGAGGTCAGGAGATCAAGACCATCCTGGCTAACACAGTGAAACCCTTTCTCTACTAAGAATACAAAAAAATTAGCCAGGCGTGGTGGCAGACACCTGTAGTCCCAGCTACCTGGGAGGCTGAGGCAGAAGAATGGTGTGAACCCGGGAGGCGGAGCTTGCAATGAGCTGAGATTGCGCCACTGCACTCCAGCCTGGGCAACAGAGCAAGACTCCATCTCAAAAAAAAAAAAAAAAATGATGTCAGAAGAGGGGACAGTGCAGATTTAAAGGCCTCATGAACAAGGTGGTGGGGGTCTCGGCAGCTGGGTTTAGTCATAGGCTATTCCTAGAGATCCTTCTTCAGCAACACGTGCCTCCAAAGTCCACTTTCCAACCCACACTTAACTCCTACTCCACTGACTTAAAGGAGTTATATTAGGATACGGGAGGTCAGGCATGGTGACTCACGCCTGTAAATCCCAGCACTTTGGGAGGCTGAGGCGGTTGGATAACCTGAGGTCAGGAGTTCGAGACCGGCCTGGCCAACATGGTGAAACCCCATCTCTACTAAAAATACAAAAATTAGCAGGGTGTGGTGGTGGGTGCCTGTAATCCCACCTACTTGGGAAGCTGAGGCAGGAGAATCACTTGAATCCGGGAGGCAGAGGTTGCAGAGAGCCAAGATCGTGCCAGTGCACTCCAGCCTGGGCGATACAGCCAGACTCAGTCTCATAAATAAATAAATAAAAATAGGAGAGGGGAGATCTGCGTCACCTGTCATCTCTTCATGTGAACTACTTTTCCCATTAATTGAAATTCTGCCGCAGGGTATGAAAACAGAGACACAGATCTTACTTTTCTGGATCCACAGATGAATCACCAATGACCGGGTTAAATGTTGTACCTGGTGCCATTTCTTGAAGAGTTGACACGGCTGCCTACAAGGGAGAAGAGGCCACACATCCAGCAAGCAACAGAAAGAGGTGATGCTGCCACTTACAAGGGTTGCTACCAAACATGAGTGCCAAAGTTCCAGTCTAGCACTGCAAGGAAACACATGTACTAATAGACACAACACCTTACCAAAAAATATCAGTTCTGTACACTTCAGAGTAAAACTATGTTTCTGAGGTTACATAAGATAGCCTTTTGGAATCTTAACACTTGGGGAGGCCAAGGCAGGAGGAACACTTGAGGCCAGGAGTTCAAGACCAGCCTGGGCAACACAGTGAGACTCCTTTCACACCCCCTACTCCACCATCCCCACTGGTGCCCTGCCTCTATTTAAAAAACAACAACAACAACAAAAACAGGCCAGATGCGGTGGCTCATGCTGGTAATCCCAGCACTTTGGGAAGCCAAGGTGGGCAGATCACCTGAGGTCAGGGTTCGAGACCAGCCTGGCCAACATGGTGAAATCCCATCTCTACAAAAATACAAAAATTAACCAGGCATGACGATGGCTGTCTGTAATCCCAGCTACTCAGGAAGCTGAGGTGGGAGGATGGCTTGAGCTTGGAAGGCAGAAGTTGCAATAAGCCATGATCACACCACTGCACTCCAGCCTGGGTGACAGAGCCAGACCTTGTCTCAAAATAAAAAAAAAGAAAAAGACTAGGTGCAGTGGCTCATGCCTATAATCCCAGCACTTTGGGAAGAAGAGGCAGACAGATTTCCTGACATCAGGAATTCAAGACCAGCCTAGCCAACATGGTGAAACCCTGTCTCTACTAAAAGTATAACAGTTAGCCAGGTGTGGTGGCATGTTCCTGTAATCCCAGCTACTCGGGAAGGTGAGACAAGAGAATTGCTTGAACCTGGGAGCCGGAGGTTGCAGTGAGCCAAGGTCCCACCATTACACTACAGCCTGGGTAATGAGAAACTCCGTCTCAAGAAAAAAAAAAAAAAAGTAAAAAGATTGCCTTTTGTGCTCATTTTGGCAGCATGTATACTAAAGTTAGAACACTGCGGAGAAGATTAGCATGGCCCCTGCACAAGGATGACAATAAAAATTGAAAAATAAATTTAAAATATTACCTTTTACCTGCCACGATGTAAAAAATCAGGCTGGACACGGTGGCTCATACCTGTAATCCCAGCACTTTGGGAGGCCAAGGCAGGCATATCGCTTGAAGCCAGGAGTTTGAGACTGGCCTGGCCCACATGGTGAAACCTCGTCTCTATTAAAAATACAAAAATGAGCCAGGTGTGGTGGCACACACCTGTAATCCCAGCTACTTGGGAGGCTGAAGCAGGAGAATCCCTTGAACCCAGGAAACGGAGGTTGCAGTGAGCTGAGATCGTGCCATTGCACTCCAGCCTGGGTGACAGAGCAAAACTCTATCTCAAAAAAAAAAAAGGCTGGGTGTGGTGGCGCACACCTGTAGTCCCAGCTATGCCGGAGCCTGAGGCTTGCTTGAACTCAGGAGGCAGAGGTTGCAGCAAGCCAAGATTATGCCGCTACATGCCACCCTGGCTGACAAAGTGAGACTCTGTCTCAAAAAAAAAAAAAAAAGAAAGAAAAAAAGAGCCCCCCAGAAAAATGGTGCTAAAGGCATTGCATTAACTCTTCCTAAATGTTCAGTGATGCTTCCAGGCTGATGAGGTCACCTCAAAACATATAAGATTGTTTGCGAAACACTGGGTGAGAAAGAAGCAATAGACCACTATAAGTGAACTAGAAATGAACAGTTGCTATTGGTGAGATGGCTGAAATCCATTTCCTGGCTATTGACTAGATACTGACTCCCAGGGCCGGGCTGGGGTGAGTCAAGTAACGTACCTAGTGCAAAAAGTTTAAGGAGGCACTGATTTTAGGGCTGTGAAAATATCACCCCTCAGAAAGAGTACCTCCCTACTTCCCTCTGAATGCTAAAAACTGCTTAAAACAACGAGGCCAGGCATAGTGGCTCACACCTATAATCCCAGCATTTTGGGAAGCCGAGTCAGCCCGATCACTTGAGGCAAGGAGTTTGAGAACAGCTTGGCCACCATGGTGAAACTCTACTAAAAATACAAAAATTAGCTGAGCATGGTGGTGCAAGCCTGTAATCCCAGCTACTCGGGAGGCTGAGGCAGGAGAATTGCTTGAGCCTGGGAGGCAGAGTTTGCAGTGAGCGGAGATCACACTCTGCACTCCAGCCTGGGCGACAGAGCGACACTCCGTCTCAAAAAACCAACCAACCAACCAACCAACATTGCAAGACTCGCAGTTTTTCTTCAGTACCCCTCAATTCCAAATATATACTCTCGAACCTTGGCGAACAGCACAAGATATTCTTGAACAGCCGAATTCTAAATGTCTTATTTCACCTCAGCAGTCATATCCAAATAAATGTAAAAATTTTAATACTTCCAGCCGGGCACGGTGGCTCATGCCTGTAATCCCAGCACTTTGGGAGGCCGAGGCAGGCGGATCACCTGAGGCCAGCACTTCGAGACCACCTGATCCAACACATTGAAACCCCAT
>NW_012101476.1:3170049-3178313 GCF_000951045.1 Mandrillus leucophaeus
AAATACAAAAATTAGCTGGGCGTGGTGGCGAGTGCCTATAATCCCAGCTACTCAGGAGGCTGAGGCAGGAGAATCGCTTGAACCTGGGAGCTGGAGGTTGCAGTGAGCCGAAATAGTGCCACTGCAATCCAGCCTGGGCAACAGAGCGAGATTCCGTCTCAAAATAAATAAATAAATAAATAAAATAAAATAAAATAAAATAAAACAACAAAAACAAATGTAATACTAATTAAAACTCATATGAACCTGAAAAAATTATAGCAGATAGGATAAATATATGCTTAGTAGTATTTATTTTGAACATTTCCATTTGAAAACTAGCATATTTTTGTGATTTGAAAAACATAATGTACACTTAACACATAAATAGGTAAACCTAAGTATGTGTTAAATGATGAAATGATGAATTTCACGCCACTGCACTCCAGCCTGGGCAACAGTACAAGACTCCATCTCAAAAAGAAAAAAAATAAAAAAGAATGATAAATAATACCATTCATTTCCAACAAAATACTTTGAATTCCCAAATTGCTGCTATCAACAAAAATAGTGCTTAGACCATTTGGGCTTTAAAACTTTTTCTTTTCTTTTTCAGACAAGGTCTTGCTGTGTTGCCCAGGCTGGACTGTAGTGGCCTGGTCCTACCTCACTGCAGCCTTGAACTCTAGGGCTCAACAGATGCTCCCATCTCAGCCTCCTGAGTAGCTGAGAGCACAGGTGTGAGCCACCAAACCAGCTAATTTTTTTTTTTTTTAGAGATGGGGTCTTACAATGTTGCCCAGGCTGCTCTCAAACTCCTGGGCTCAAGCGATCCTCTTGCTGAGGCCTCCCAAAGTCCTGGTATTATAGACATGAGCCACCGTGCCCCGCCTAATAGCCTAAAAGCTTGTGTAAATATTATTTCTGCTCAGGAGGACACTAGTGTAACATCTGCTATCCCTGTCCTTCATTATGATTGACAGAAAACCTACCTATCTTTCCAGGTAGTCTTAAAAGGCTGTTCAAAAAATGAAAGCAGGCCGGGTGTGGTAGCTCACGCCTGTAATGCCAGTACTTTGGGAGGCCAAGGCGCGCAGATCACCTGAGGTCAAGAGTTAGAGACCTGTCTGGCCAACATGGCGAAACCCCGTCTCTACTAAAAATACAAAAATTAGCTGGGGGTGGTGGTGCGCGCCTGTAATCTCAGCTACTTGGGAGGGTGAGGCAGGAGAATCGCTTAAACCCAGGAGTCAGAGGTTGCAATAGGCTGAGATTGCACCATTGCACTCCAGCCTGAGCAACAGAGTGAAACTGTGTCTCAAAAAACAACAAAAAAAATGAAGGTAGCAAAGTCAGTTGAAACTAAAAAGGTGTTTCTATAATTTAAATATAATTAGATATGGAAAATAGAGAAAAATGGAGTGCAAAAAATGACAAAAGGAGGAAGGCTTATTCGCCAGCTTCTTCTACTTACTGGGAGCCTGAGTAACATCTTAGGAGAAGCAACAATGAGTGGTTTTCTGAAGTTCCGGACCATTTGTCTTCTAAGCAAGTGGAAATACTGTGCGGGAGTTGTTGGATGAACCACAAACATGTTCACAGTGTCTCCATCCACCCCCTCTTCCGCACTGTCACACATCTGGGAGAGAAGTGGCAAGAAAGGAGAAGAACATTCAGATCATCTATTTCAGTCGTAGTGACAATGGGCTAGCCAAAGGGAAACACAGGTGTTCTCAATTACAGCAGAAAAGCTATTGCCCAACATTACAGAAAAATACCAGCAGGTGCATTAATGAACGGTGCGGTATTAACCAAAGGAGAGCTCTGATGGCTTTCTCCACTGGCCCAATTCTGTGTCATCTAACACAATTGTTTCAAAACACGGCTAGACAGAACAATCATCTGGAAATAACTTTTTTAAAAAAAAACAAAAACATATTCCGATTACTACAGGGTTAAGATAGGGGAAGGAAGCACTATCAGAATCTCACTTTCCTAATGTAATAAACAAAATGATTGTCGGTGTGTGTGTCTGTGTGTATGTGTGTGTGTTTTAAGACAAAAATAAAATCAAAAGCAGCTCATAGAAAGGTTGAAAAATTCAGGGCAAGGAAGTTAAATCTCAGAAGATCCTGGTGGGACAGAAAGCCGAGGCATAACTCCTAACCCTACCCCAAAGGCAGTGAAAGGAAAGAAAGAGAGTTGACAAAATCTGGACAATTCTTTTTATTGTTGTTGTTACAGAGTCTCGCTCTCTCGCCCAGGCTGGAGTTCAGTGGCACAATCACAGCATACTGTAACCTCAAACTCTGGACTCAAGCAATCCTCCCACCAGAACCTCCCAAGTAGCTGGGACTACAGGTGCCTGCTACCACACCTGACTAATTTTAAAATTTTTGTAGAGATGGGGTCTCGTTATGATGCCCAGGCTGGTCTCAAACTCCTGGGTTCAAGCGATCCTCCCGCCTCAGCCACCCAAACTGCTGAGATTACAGGCATGAGCCACCGTGCCTGGCCTTAATCATGATCATCTTCTTTTTGCATACACACTTGATTCCCTTGACCCTTCACTCCAACCCATAAACCTAGTTAATCCCCACTTTCTGCCTGTTCCATGTCTGCAGAGAATGTAGCTGGAGACAACACAAAATCACACCAATGGTCTTTAGAATTCTGACCAAGAATCTCAGGTGGGGCCTTAAGGACCTTAGACTCTTAAAAACTCTATTTCCCTAATTCACTCATTCTCCTTCTTTCCCAGGTGACTAATTCACACCTTTAAACTCAGGACCTCCTCGTCCATCACCACTCTCAGCTAATGACCTCAGAGATGTCCTCAGACCATCTACACACAGATTCTCACCTGCACCCATCTTCTCTGCCTTCCATTTACTGCCACCAACCATGCTCCTGTCTAAAGCTAATTTAAGCCACCATGTACTAGAGCCTACCCCATCTTAAGCATGCAAGGAAATCATTCAGTTATTCTGCCCTCACCCCTACATCACCATTCTCTTCTTCTCTACTAGATCATGCCTGTCACCAAACAGGCCTTATTTCCTACCTTTAACACAAAGGCCTGGCGCGGTGGCCCACACCTGAAATCCTAGCACTTTGGGAAGCCAAGGAGGCAGTATCACATGAGGTCAGGGGTTCAAGAGGCAGTATCACATGAGGTCAGGGGTTCAAGAGCAGCCTGGCCAACATGGTGAAACCCTGTCTCTACTAAAAATACAAAACTTAGCCGGGCATCATGGCACACACCTATAATCCCAGGTACTCGGGAGGCTGAGGCAGGAGAATTGCTTGAACCTGGGAAGCAGAGGTTGCAGAGAGTCAAGACTGCACCATTTTACTCCAGCCTGGGTGACAGAGCAAGACGCCATCTCAAAAAGAAAACAAAACACAAAAAGAACTCTTGACACAAATTTCCCCACCAGCTATTGTCCCATTTTCTTATTCTATTTACAGGAATACTCCTCAAAAGATTTAAGTTGACTTTCCTCTTTTTTTTTTTTTTTTTTTATTATTTTTTTTTTTTTTTTTTTGAGACAGGGTCTGGCTCTCTTGCCCAGGCTGGAATACAGTGGCGAAACCTCAGCTCAGTACAACCTCTGCCTCCCAGGGTCAACTGATCCTCCCACTTCAGCCTCCCAAGTAGCTGGGATTGCGGGCATGCACCACCGCCCAGCTAATTTTTTTAGTTTTATTTTTAGCAGAGATGGGGTCTCACCATGTTGCCCAGGCTAGTCTCAAACTCCTGAGCAAGTGCTCCTCCCACCCTGGCCTCCCAAAGTGCTGGGATGACAGGCGTGAGCCACCGCGCTCGGCCCACTTTCCTCCCTGGAATACGTTCTGGAGATCTACTGCACAGGACGGTGACTGCAGTTAACGTACTATATACCTGAAAACTGCCAAGAGGATAGATTTTAAATGTTCTCTTCCCAAAAAAATGGTGAGTATGTGAGGTGATGGGTCTGTTAATTGCTTGATTCAATCATTTCACAATGTATACCTGCATCAAAACATCACATTTTATACCATTAATATATACAATTTTACATTTGTCAATTAAAATTTTTAAATAGATACACTTCCCTTTCTCTAGAATCAGGAATCAGGGGTGTCCAATCTTTTGGCTTCCCTGGAAAAAGAATCATCTTGGGCCACACATAAAATACACTAACAATGGCTAATAAGGTACAAAAAAAAAATCACAAATAATGTTTTAAGAAAGTTTATGAATTTGTATTGGGCCACATTCAAAGCTGTTCTGAGCTGCATGTGGTCCATGGACACAGGTTAGACAGGTTGCTCTAGATGGTCCTTAGTATGTCATCAACCATCAAATGGACTCCTGATTTCTAAATCCAGTGGTTCATTCTTACGCCTCATCTATTTATTATTTGTATATTTTTAGTAGAGACAGGGTCTCACTGTGTTGCCCAGGCTGGTCTCAAACTCCTGGGTTCAAGCGATCCTCCCACCTCGGCCTCTCAAAGTGCTGGGATTACTTCACTCCTCATCTTAATTGACATTGACACTCCCTCTTCTTTGATATGTTTCCTTCGCTTGCTTTCTAAGATCTTCCTCCCACCTCACTGGTTGCTCCTTCTTCATCTCACTTACTCTTCTTCTCTGCATCCTCTGAGGTTGGACTATCCCAGGGTCCAGAGCTCAGGCACCTTTTCTCTTCCACTGTGCTTACTGCTTTGATGACTTCATCCAGATTCATGACTGTCAATGTCATCTAGTGGCCGATGACTCCGAAACTGTATCCCGCACCTACCCATTTCCTCTATTTCTTCAAAAACTAGTAGTTTTGTATTTCACATGTCATTCTTTAGTTTATCTACCATTACTCTAATTTCTTTTTAAATAAAATTCTTGATGTCATCATTAATGTAACTATCCATCTATGTGTTGTTCTATCTACCTATCTATTAAGCTATCATCTATTTATACATTTTAGCGGCACACATGCCAAAATCATTAACGATATGCATGCTGAAGTACTTGGGGTGACATGTATTGATATCTCTATTTATTTATTATGTATGTATGTATGTATGTATGTATTTATTTATTTATTTAATTTTTTGAGACAGAGTCTTTGCTGTCCAGGCTGGAGTGCCATGGCGTGATCTTGGCTCACTGCAACCTCTGCCTCCTGGGTTCAAGCGATTCTCCTGCCTCAGGCTCCTGAGTAGCTTGGATTACAGGCATGAGCCACCACACCTGGCTAATTTTTGTATTTTTAGTAAAGATGGGGTTTCACCATGTTAGCCAGGCTAGTCTCAAACTCCTGACATCAAGTGATCCACTTGCCTTGGTCTCCTAAAGTGCTGGGATTACAGGTGTGAGCCACTGTGCCCGGCTGATATCTCCATTTATTTTGAAATGAATCAAAAATAAGATGGATTGAAGGATACCAGAATGACAGATGAATAGATATGTGACAAAACAAGTATAATAAAAAATAATGGTGAATTCTAGGGAGTGGGTATATGAGTATTCGCAGTAAATTCTTTTTTTTTTTTTTTTTTGAGACGGAGTCTCGCTCTGCCGCCCAGGCTGGAGTGCAGTGGCGGGATCTCCACTCACTGCAAGCTCCGCCTCCCAGGTTTTTACGCCATTCTCCTGCCTCAGCCTCCCGAGTAGCTGGGACTACAGGCGCCCGCCACCTCGCCCGGCTAGTTTTTTGTATTTTTAGTAGAGATGGGGTTTCACCGTGTTAGCCAGGATGGTCTCGATCTCCTGACCTCGTGATCCGCCCGTCTCGGCCTCCCAAAGTGCTGGGATTACAGGCTTGAGCCACCGCGCCCGGCCTGCAGTAAATTCTTTTCGACTTTTCTGTATATCTGAAAGTCTTCATAATAAACCATAAGGAAGTAACACGCAAAAAGAGACATTTGTAATGATTCACACCAAATGAGGACAAAGGCTATTTCTGGGAGGATATTTCAAATGTTTTAATAACCAGCCAGGGTCGGTGGCTCGTGCCTGTAATCCCAACACCTTGGGAGGCTGAGGCGGGCGTATCACTTGAGGCCAGGAGTTTCAGACCAGCCTGGCCAACATGCAAGAACACCGATCTCTACTAAAAACACAAAAATTAGCCGGGCATGGTGGCATACGACTGTGGTCCCAGCTACTTGGAGGCTAAGGCAGGAGAAGCGCTTTAACCCAAGGGGCAGAGGTTGCAATAGCCGAGATCACACCACTGCATACCAGCCTGGGCAACAGAGCGAGACCCCATCTCAAAAAAAAAAAGGTGTCTAGGAGATTCTGATGATCAGTCTGGTATAAGAACTGCTGATCCTGGCACAAGAGAACTTTAATTGCCATAAAACCGTGATACTATTATACCTGATACATTATGTTTCCGAAGAAAATTGACATTGCATCAAATCTGTTTCCCTCAAATACTGAGCTATCTTACAGTTAGGTGGGCGTTAAGCTACCCGCAGGAGGTAGAAAAGCTCTAGGAAGCAGGACAGTGATTGTTTGACTCCAGAAGACATTGCCTTACCTGCAGGAAACGCTCTATTCGACAGGATGAGTGGTCTGGCCCAGCCCCGTCGTAGCCGTGTGGAAGGAGGATGACGAGGCCGCTTTGGAGGAGCCACTTGGCTTCTCCTGGAAAAGCACCATGTGGGGAGTAAGAGCTCTGCGAAGCGGGGACAAAGCGGCCTCACGTGACTCAGCTGGGGAAATCAATGTTAGTTTTCTGCCTGACCCCCCAAAACTGCTTTTATTACATGCACTTTCTAGAACTATTATGCTATACTTAGGGAAATGTCCATTTCGTTGAATGAAAACTTATCATGGGCTGGGCACGGTGGCTCACACCTGTAATCCCAGCACTTTGTGGGGCTGAGGCAGATGGATCACTTGAGGTCAGGAGTTTGAGACCAGCCTGGCCAACATGGTGAAACCCCGTCTCTACTAAAAATACAAAAATTAGCCAGGTGTAGTGGTGCACGTCTGTAGTCCCAGCTACTCTTGAGGCTGAGGTGGGAGAATCACTTGACCCCGGGAGGTAGAGGTTGCAGTGAGCTGAGATCGTGCCACTACACACCAGCCTAGGGGACAGAGTGAGACTCCGTCTCAAAAAAGGAAATCATAACCTATCACGGCACAGGCCCTGGGCTTTTACGAGTGGAAGACAAACTCAAAGGGGAACGCTCCCAGCTTCCTGGACAGCACATGCCACTCCGATATCACTGCAGGCACCACTCTTACAAGAATGGGCAGCTCCCACCTTTCTCACAGCCCGGCTGACAACACAGGCCACTGTCTTGAAACAAGGGGTGGTGGACACGACAGAACAGTCTCTGGACAAGTCAGAAGTCCAGGCTCCTCAGGCACTTTTGTTCCTCCCAGTGAAAATGTTACAGAGAAGCATGACTATCGGAAAGACTGAAGGCGGGTATTCAAAACCCAAGAATGGGCATCCCTGGAAAATGGGATTCAGGGTCTGGGGAGAGACTCAGATGTTTACTTCAATTCCTTCTAATTTTTACAGTGAGCAGGTACTGCTTTGGAAGTTCTCAGACACTGGAGCGGGTTTTCATGGCCCTACTGACTCCTGGGCACAGGCGCTGGGCGGCACCAGTGCTCCTGCTGACAGAGAGCTTGGGTGTTCGTCCTAGTAACACATGAACCTGACAGTGGCTACACTCCCGTCATAACAGAGTGACCCCAACTCCCTGGAGGTGCCGCTACACACGGGAGTCTCACAGGCAGCAGCGGCCCCTTTTCATTCATTTGTCCCCATGAGGCTGGGGCCATGCAGGGACCCCCACCTGTACCCACCTTATATACTGACACCAACCTCCAGAGATGAATGTGTCAAAGATGATCTGGGCACCATTGAAGAAATCACCAAACTGTGCCTCCCACAGGGGCAGTAACTTTGGGCTCTCAATGCTCATCCCGTATTCGAATCCCAAGACGGCCTCTTCTGACAGGGGGCTGTTGCTGACCTAATCCCAGGGAAGAGAAGGAAACGCTGGCATGCGAGGGCAAGGGCAGAGCATTGGGTTCCTGGGAACTTATCAAAGGGAGGTGGTGCGGAGAGGGAGCCTTGCTCTCATTCATCACCACATTCTTTTTGTTTGTTTGTTTTTGTTTTTTGAGATGGAGTTTCGCTTTTGTCGCCCAGGCTGGAGTGCAATGGCTCCATCTCAGCTCACTGCAACCTCCGCCTCCCAGGTTCAAGCGATTCTCCTGCCTCAGCCTCCTGAGTAGCTGGGATTACAGGTGCCCGCCACCACGCCCAG
>NW_012101476.1:3179148-3186454 GCF_000951045.1 Mandrillus leucophaeus
GCACCAGGATGGCAACCTGCTCTCAAATGGTTCAAGATGGAAAAGAGGAGGTTAGGAGGATCACTTGGACACAGGAGGTTGAGGCTGCAGCGAGCTGTGATTGCATCACTACACCCCAGCCTGCGTGACAGAGCGAGATCCTGTCTCAAAAGCAAAAAAAAAAAAATGAGAAAATGTTCCTTACTGTATACAACATTTTGGTAATTTTGTGTTTCTTTCAAATTTTAAAAAAAACATATGCTTAAGTCACATCTTTATAGAATATTATTTTGGAATAAAAGGGAAGGATGGGCAGAGTGTGGTGGCTCACGCCTATAATCTCAGCACTTTGGGAGGCTGAGATGGGCAGATCACTTGAGGTCAGAAGTTTGAGATCAGCCTGGCCAATGTGACAAGACCCAGTCTCTGCTACAAACACAAAAATTAGCAAGGCCTGGTGGCACACATCTGCAGTCCCAGCTACTCAGGAGGCTGAGGTGGGAGAACCACTTTAAACTAAGAAGCTGAGGTTGCAGTGAGCCGAGATTACGCCACTGCACTCCAGCCTGGGTGACAGAGCGAGACTTGGTCTCAAAAAAAAAAAAAAAAAACCAGGATGAACTGATATGTGCTATATGCATGGATGGACCTTGAAAACATGATGCCAAGTCAAAGAAGCCAGTCACAAAAGGCCACATGTTATACCATCCTATTTACATGAAACATCCAAAATAGGCAGATCAATAGAAACAAGTCGATGAGTAGTGTCCAGGGGCTGGAGGGAGGAAGAAGTGGGCAGTGACTGCTAATGGGCGTGGGCTTTCTTTCTAGGGCAATGAAAATGTTCTAAAATTAGATAGTGGTGATGATTACACAACTCTGTGAATAGACTACAAACTGCTCAAGTGTACACACTGAGAGGTTGAATTTTATGAGTTATAGCTCAATAAAGCTTTTATTTAAAAAAATAAAAACCCTCTAGGCTGGGCACGGCGGCTCACACCTATAATCCCAGCACTTTGGGAGGCCAAGGCAGGAGGATTGCTTGAGGCCAGGAATTCAAGACGACACTGGCCATCACAGTGAGACCCCTATCTCTACAAAATATTTACAGTTAGCCAGGCCTGGTGGTGCTTGCCTGTAGTCCCAGCTACTTGAGAGGCTGAGGTGGGAGGATTGCTTGTGCCTAACAGCTGGAGGCTACAGTGAGCTATAATTGCACCATGGGACTCCAGCCTGGGCAACAGAGGAGGACCTGTCTCTCTCTCTCACACACACACACACACACACACACACACACACACACACACACAAAGATTGAGATGTACAACAGAGTTGGGGGGAAAAACACACCCTAAGGACCTATTCACTTATCATGAAGGCTGCCTGGCCTCTGATCCTTCCTAGAAGCCATTATTGATAAGGGAACGCTGGCCAGTTATAAAATTCAATACAGACAATGAAGGCAGATCACTGCTTACGAAAATACAGCTACTCTCACTACCAAGATCAAGCAGGAGTTTCTCCCAGGGTTTTCACATAGAGGACATGGTATTAAATAATAAATTACTATTATTATTTTTTGAGACAGAGTCTTGCTCTGTTGCCCAAGCTGGAGTGCAATGGTATGATCTCGGCTCACTACCTCCGCCTCCTGGGTTCAAGCAATTCTGCCTCAACCTCCCGAGTAGCTGGGATTACAGGCATGTGCCACCATGCCCGACTAATTTTTGTATTTTTAGTAGAGACAGGGTTTCACCATGTTGGCCAGGCCGGTGTTGAACTCCTGCCCGCCTTGGCCTCCCAAAGTGCTGGGATTACAGGTGTAAGCAACCACACCCAGCCTAAATAATAAATTAAATCTTCGGCCAGGTGTGGTGGTTCACACCTGTAATCCCAGCACTCTGGGAAGCCAAATAATCCCAGCTACTTGGGAGGCTGAGGCAGGAGAACTGCTCCAACCCAGGAGGCAGAGGTTGGAGTAAGCCAAGATCATGCCATGGCACTCCAGCCTGGGTGACAGAGTGAGGCTCCGTCTCAAAAATAAATAAATAAATATAAATTAAATCTTCAACAGTATCCACAAAATAGACACAGGTATTTAATTGGGACTTTTTCAATAGCAAAATTCAAAACTGATAATAAATATCAAAGCACAATTCAATGAAAGCTTCATGTGAGGTAGGGGAATACTAAACATTTCAGTATCTAGTTCAGCAATCTGACTTGATCCAAGGGTAGATTTTGGACTAACTTAAAGAAAAGATGAGCTCCATATCCCTTCAGTTATCTTCCTAAAATGTGGCTTTTGCCAAGTGAATTTTTTTTTTTTTTTGAAATGGAGTCTTGCTCTATCACTAGGCTGGAGTGCAGTGGCGTGATCTCAGCTCACTGCAACCTCCACCTCACGGGTTCAAGCGATTCTCCTGCCTCAACCTCCTGAATAGCTGGGACTACAGACACGTGCCACCACACCCAGCTAATTTTTGTATTTTTAGTAGAAATGGGGTTTCACCATTTTGGCCAGGATGGTCAAAATGGTGACCTCGTGATCTGCCCGCCTCAGCCTACCAAAGTGCTGGGATTACAGGTGTAAGCCACCACACCCGGCCGCCAAATGAATTTTTTATAGAGTGTCAGTAACTCAAGATGATGGTCTCAAACTAATGGCTAGAGTAGAAAAGAAGATGACATGCCACTCAACTTACCTTAAGGAGTAAGTTATTTTCATAAACATCATGTGCTAGACACTTGAATACTTGTTTGAGGTAAATAAATGAAAAGTCCACTACTACCCTTAAGGCACGAAAGAGAAGGGCACAGAAGCTGCTACACAGAAATACATGGTTACATCTGGCTGGGTGCAGCGGCTCACACCTATACTTCCAGCACTTTGGGACGCCAAGGCAGGTGGACTGCTTGAGGCCAGGAGTTCAAGACCAGCCTGAACAATATGGCGAAACTCCATCTCTACAAAAAATAAATAAATTAGCCAGGAATGGCACCTCATGCCCATGGTCCCAGCCATTCAGGAGGTTGAAGCATGAGGATCCCTTGAGCCTAGGAGGTGGAGGCTGCAGTGAGCCAAGATGGCACCACTGCACTCCAGCCTGGGCAATAGAGGAAGATTAAGTCTCAAAAAAAAAAAAAAAAGAAAGAAATACATGGTTATGTGTACATTCGTCAAATCGATCATACCTTAGGGAACAGGTAACCTTGAGGATGCGCGATTTTGCTTTCCTTAAGTAGGCAAGGAATACTGACTCATCCACATCTTTGAATAACTTTAATGAATTACCACAATATGCAGATGATAATGTCAACTTTGAGTTGACAAAACACATCGATCTGACATTTACATGATTACAGATAAGTCACCAGAAGAAGAAAGCTCCAGCCTACTCGCTAGTGGCTTACTTCCATCCCAAATTGACAGACCCACCTCATCCACCCATCTAGCAGCCCTTTACTTCCAAAGGTACTGAACCCAAAGTTGCCAACACTCGTTCCTATTTGTTCTAAGATCCTGGAACTGTAATTGTTGGCACCTGGATTTTACAACAGCTATAGAAACATCTCACCTCTAGAAATCCCTTCTGATTGGGGTCCATATGGTTCAGGGGGATGTAGGTGTCATCGGTCTCCTGGCAAACCACCATTGCATGTCTCTGACTGAAAGTTCCACGGCCAACATCTTGGCCACTTAGACGAACATTAAAACCTTAAGCAAGCAAGAAAAAAAAAAGTCAGATTCCCATAAATAACCTAATAATAAGGTGTGGTGACTCTAAATTCTTATATACTGGCTTAATCCTGAGAATTTTCCTTAGGATAACAGATAGTTATTAATATATGCTGTCTGATATTCAAAAGTCTATAGTTAAGATGAGATTCTGTAAGAATGGAGAGGTATCATGTGCCCTGCAATTTTTAGAGAAAACTATCTTTCCAGTACATCCAACACTAGCCCTTTGTTTCCCAGGCATAACTGTCCTATGTCTATACTCTGATGAAGGTTGTCAGCATGACTTATACTACAATAAAGTAATATTGTCAGGAAAGAAAAATTAACATGTTTTAGAACCTCTCTGGTCAATGAACACAATGGGAGGTAGTTATAACTCAAATAAACTGAAAGGTAACAGGTAGCAAACATGATTAAAAGTACTCTCTACTAGCTAGACAGAAAATTCTTACCTTGAGCAAGTAAGGAACCCAAGGCGAGAGCTTCCGCAGTGGCCCAGTCTAGCTTGGTTCCATCCATCATCTTCTCCATTCTGGACTGTAAAATTCAGAGGAAGAAAAAAAGGAATGTCTAAGAATCCATCTCCTTTTTCACAATGAGTACAAAAAATTTAATGCAGGCCAGGCATGGTGGCTCATGCCTGTAATCCCAGAACTTTGGGAGGCCGAGGCAGGTGGATCACTTGAGGAATTCGAGATCAGCCTGGACAACATGGTGAAACCCCATCTCTACTAAAAATACAAAACTTAGCCAGGCCTGGTGGCATGTTCCTATGATCCCAGCTACTCAGGAAGCTGAGGCAGGGAATCACTTGAACCTGAGAGGTGGAGGGTGCAGTGCAGTGAACTGAGATGGCTCCACTACACTGAGATGGCAACAGAGCAAGGCTCAGTCTCAAAAAAAAAAAACAAATTAATGCAACAAAATTAAGCATCAAAAAAAATGCTGAATAAAAACAGAGTGCAAAGGGATACATTAGAGAAAGAGAGCAATTATATACCAGTTGGTTTGTTTTTTTTTTTTTTTTTCTGAGACAGTCTCTCTCACACAGGCTGGAGAGCAGTGGTGTGATCTTGGCTGACTGCAACCTTGGCCTCCCTGGTTCAAGTGATTCTCCTGCCTCAGCCTCCTGAGTAGCTGGGACTACTGGTGCACACCACCACACCCAGCTAATGTTTGTACTTTTTAGTGGAGAAGGGGTTTCGTGATGTTGGTCAGACTGGTCTTGAACCCCTGAACTCAAATGATCTGCCTGGCTCGGCCTCCTACAGTGCTGGCATTACAGGCATGAGCCACCACACCCGGCCTACATACAATTTTAAAACAGGTGAAACAAACACGTGCCTAGGTTAGTGGTTACCTCTGCAGAGGTGGGAGGAGACGGATCAAGGAGGAGTATGTGGGCAACTGTATTTATAATATCCTATTTCCTAAGCTGGGTGATGAGTACATATTAATAGTTTGTTGTAATAGTCTCTGTACCTATAACAAAAACTTAGAGTTAATGGATTGTTTTAATTTTAATTTCTTTTTTTTTTTTTGGAGAAACAGGGTCTCATTCTGTCACCCAGGCTGGAGTACAGTGGCACAATCTCAGCTCACTGCAGGTTCAACCTTCTGGCCTCAAGCAATCCTCCCACCTCAGCCTCCTGAGGAGCTGAGACTACAGGCATGCGCCAGCATGCCAGGCTATTTTTTTAATCTTTACTAGTGATGAGGTCTCACTATGTTGCCCAGGCTGGTCTTGAACTTCTGGGCTCAAGCAATCCTTCCACCTTCGCCTTCCAAAGCACTGGTATTACAGATAGGAGCCACCATGCCAGGCCAAGTTAGTGTTTGAAAATAATTCGTGTTGGGCACAGCGGCTCACACCTGTAATCCCAGCACTTTGGGAGGCCTAAGTGGATGGATCAACTGAGGTCAGGAGTTCAAGACCAACCTGGCCAAATGGTGAAAACTCATCTCTACTAAAAATACAAAAATTAGCTGGGCACGTGCCTGTAAGCCCAGCTACTCAGGAGGCTGAGGCAGGAGAATCGCTTGAACCTGGGAGGCAGAGGTTGCAGTGAGCTGAGATCGCACCACTGCACTCCAGCCAGGGAGACACAGCAAGATTCCATCTCAAAAATAACATAAAATAAAATAATTTAGAGGGCAAATTTCCTTCATCTTCAAGCTTAAAAAAGATAAAGACCTTTAACTCTTTGCTCTCCATGTTTTAGCACTGAAAGTTCCACACTCCAGGAAACCCCTATGAAAGTCCCACACTCTAGAAAACCCCTAAGTCCCAGGCCCACCAGGGCCGTTTGTCATCCTATAGTGATACTAAGACAATACGTAAAATGTTGGCATGTTTATGGGGCTTCTTTGGGGTGTGTGTGTTGATTTTTGTTTCTTTTATTTAAGCCGGCTGAAACAATTAAAGTATTTTCTACTCACTGGTTGAAAAAAATAAAAACAGACATTCTTGTATCTCTGTATTTTTTTATAGTGTACATGTATTCCAGGTACATGTAATGTATGAATATGCATAAATACATGAAGGAAAAAGAAAAGTAGAGAAAATCTGAGGTAACTATCAGTACCAAAACAACCCTAGGATCAGTTTCTACAACCTAATGACACACAATAAATTTCTGTCAAATGAATCAGCCAAGACCAGTCAAATGAAAAAGACCAGACCAATGTCAGTCCCTTGGCTGAGCAGGAAGGAGAAGCAATAACCAGCCATTTGGAAGCTGCCCACCTGAACATGTGTCTTCAGCAGGTGACTGTGCATCTGCAGCTCTCTTGGCACCTCTACAGACTTCACACCAACAAACTGCAGGAGGTCGAGGGGCACACCTGTGCTCCAGGTGGTGATTCGTGCTTCTGGCTGAGCCAGGCCCTGCCAGTGGGCCTGCAGGTTCAGGGCAGGGGGGCTGTAGTGGGCCATGTTATTTAAGTGATCATTCAACTTAGCATAGTAGGAGGATTTTATTTCAGACACCTCCTCCTGCGTCATGAGTCCACTGGCAATGAGGTGCTCTGCATATGTGTCTGGGATACTCTTTCGAGCTCTGTCCAACAAAGAGGAGAAACAAAAATCAATCTGACCTGTAACAATCTAACAGAGACAGAGAGAGTCACTGTCAAGTGCGGTGGACTGTCAGCACTCTAAAAAGGCATTCGACAGGTGCAGTGGCTCACGCCTGCAATCTCAGCACTTTGGGAGACCAAGGTGGGTACATCACCTGAGGTCAGGAGTTCGGGACCAGCCTGGCCAACCTAGTGAAACCCTGTCTCTACTAAAAATACAAAAAAATAGCTTGGCGTGGTGACAGGCGCCTGTAATCCCAGCTACTCAGGAGGCTGAGGCAGTAGAATTGCTTGAACCTAAGAGGTGGAGGTTGCAGTGAGCCGAGATCGCACCATTGCACTCCTGCCTGGGCAACAAAATTGAAACTCCGTCTCAAAAAATAAATAAATAAAGGCCGGGTGCGGTGGCTCATGCCTGTAATCCCAGCACTTTGGGAGGCCAACGTGGGTGGATCACAAAGTCAGGAGATTGAGACCATCCTGGCTAACACGGTGAAACCCCGT
>NW_012101476.1:3186699-3193677 GCF_000951045.1 Mandrillus leucophaeus
AAATAAATAAATAAATAAATAAATAAATAAATATAAAATAAAAAGGCATTCAGGAAAAATGTTTTGGAACTACACAGAAGTGGTGGTTGTACCACTTTGTGAAGGTAAATAAATGCCACTGAGTTGTTCACATTAAGATGCCAATTTTATATTATGTCATGTTCATCTCAATAAGTTTATAAAACATAAAATAAATAAGCAATGTTAAATATAATTAATTAATTTAATAAATGAAGGCACTCATAGTAACAACCTCTTTTCCAGGCAAGTAAGAGAAAACAAATTTATCTTTATAAGTTTTTGTCTGCATCCAAGTAGAAATAATAAATAGAGTTTTTCTATGATTTGATAAATTCTGACAATTATTTCCAAGACTGACCCACACTGTCTATCCAATCAGCACCCCCCTTTATTTAAAAAGGTATGGAACCCAAAGTTGCCCCAGTCTCTGAAAGTTGCAATCTTTCAGGTTGCGTCAATCATCCTTTAACTACAATCATCAGCACCTGGGTGTCACAATAAATGTCACTCTACATTCATGTAATACCTTATAAAGTCTATTCACATATATTATCATATTTAATCCTGATAAAAGAGAGAAGAAAGCATGATAGATTTTAAAGTTAAGGCCCTGGGGCCAGGTAAGGAGACTCATGCCTGCAATCCCAGAACTTTGGGAGGCCGAGACAGGCAGATGGCAAGACCAGCCTGGGTAGCACTGTGAGACCCTGTCTAGTCAGGAGTAGTGGCAAGCGCCTATAGTCCCAGGTACTCAGGAGGCGGAGGTGGGAGGATCGCTTGAGCCCAGGAAGTCCAGGCTACAGTGAGCCGTAATCACACCACTGCACTACAGCCTGGGCGACAGAGCAAGACCCTGTCTCAAAAAAATAAATAAAATAAAATAGGGCCCTGAGGTTCATTGAGTCATTCAGCTGCTACATTCAGAGCTAAACAGAACACAATTAGTTCTTCTGAGAGCAGTCCTCTTTCTGGTACCAAGGATCAGAAAAGCCCATAAAATGTTTATTCCTCTGCTTTAATTTATGTATATAAGGAAGTAAGCTGGAGGACGGGCATCTATTTTATTTCCTAGTATCTAGAAAACGAAGTTCCAAAGTAACGAATTCCCCCTCTGTCACATTAACCATCTGAATCAGCACCACTGGACAGAAATGAAATGCAAGCCATGAGTAATTTAAATTTTTCTGGCAGTCACATTAGAAAAGGTAAAAAGAAACAGGTGGAATTAATTTCTTTTCTTTTTGTTTTTCCTTTGAGATTGAGTCTTGCTCTGTCACCCAGGCTGGAATGCAGTGGCACAATCTCAGCTCACTGCAAAGTCTGCCACTCCAGGTAGAGCGATTCTCTTGCCTCAGCCTCCTGAGTAGCTGGGACTACAGGCACACGCCACAGCGGTGGCCAATTTTTGTATTTTTAGTAGAGACGGGGTTTCACCATGTTGGCTAGGCTGGTCTCAAACTCCTGACCTCAAGTGATCCACCCACCTCAGCCTCCCAAAGTGCTGGGATTACAGGTATGAGCCACCATGCCCAACCATTTCAATAATATATTTTATTTAAGTCAATATACTCATTATATTATCATTTCCATATCTAATAAATTTAAAAATTATTATTTTGGGTTTACATTTTACATGCTAAGTATTTGAAGTATGGTGTATGTATTATCTTTATAGCACATTAATCAGGACTAGCCACTTTTCAAGTATTCAGTAGCCACTGATGGCTAGTGGTTTCCATCTTGGACAGCATGGTTCTGAACATTCACTAAAATCCTCTGAGTTACCTCTTACCAAGGTGCCAGGCAGGTCTGCAGCTATGGTTTGTAGAAATGGATCGCTGAGGTTCTATTTCTGGTCCTGCCAACACTGCAGTAAGTAGATTTGGGTGAGGTTTGCTTAATTCCCCCTGCTTCAATCTTCCCATCTGCTGAGTTTCTAAATTGCCCTTTGTCTATTTAATGAGGAACCATGTGAAGCGTGAAGAGTATGTGAGGCCAGGCACAGTGGCTCATGCCTGTAATCCCAGCACTTTGGGAGGCCAAGGCGGGCAGATCGCTTGAGACCAGGAGTTCGAGACCAGCCTAGCCAACATGGCAAAACCCCTGTCTCTACTAAAAATACAAAGATTAGCCAGGCGTGGTGATGCATACCTGTAATCCCAGCTACTCAGGAAGCTGAGGCACATGAATTGCAATTGCTTGAACCCGGGAGGCAGAGGTTGCAGTGAGCCGAGATTGTGCCACCTGCACTCCAGCCCAGAACTGTGTCAGCTTTAGCATTGAAAGTTTCATGTCCTGCCTGAGCATGGTGGCTCATGCCTGTAATCCCAGAACTTTGGGAGGGCGAGGCAGGCAGATCACCTGAGGTCAGGAGTTTGAGATCAGCCTGGCCAACATGGCAAAACTCCGTCTCTACTAAAAATTACGAAAATTAGCCAGGCATGGTGGCACACGCCTATAATCCCAGCTACTTGGGAGGTCGAGGTAAGAGGATCGCTTGAGGCAGAAGGATCACTTGAACCCGGGAGGTGGAGATTGCAGTGAGCCAAGATCATGCCACTGCATTCCAGACTGGGCAACAAAGAAAGACTCCATCTCAAAAAAATATATATGTATTTTAATTGTTAGGGAGCATATCACACAAGGGTTTATAATTGTACCTGATGATTTTGTACATGATGGGGTTGGTGAAGAATGGCTCATCCAGCTCATTGTGGCCCCACTGCCTGTAGCACAACAGATCAATAATCACATCCTTGCGGAACTGGCGTTGGTATTCAAAAGCCAGTCGTGTGGCACGGACCACTTCCTCTGGGCTGTCTCCGTTGACATGGACGATGGCACAGCCCACAAGCTTTCCTGAAGGACAGAAGACCAAGCTGAAACAGGACAGTTAACACTGGCCCTCTCTAAGCCCTACTTCCTGCATCAAAAGACAGCCCAGTCCTCACAGGTAGATACTGGTTTGGTTAAGAACCCCAGCTTTGGAGACCAGCTGGCAAGTTCCAACTCTGGGACTTATTGTGTGACCTTGGTAAAGCTACAAATCTCAGCCTCCTTATCTATAAACCGGGAATAGGGGCTCCTATCTCTTAGTGATACTGCAAAGGTTCAATGAGTGAATGCACACACAATTGTAATGCCTAACAGTGCCTGGTACATAGTAGTTAATATTTATTTTGTTACTGTTATTATTATTACTCTCTTTCTCCCTGAGATAAAAGGGTCATTAAAGGATATACCCTAGAAAAAGATAAATTTTCTCCAAAGAAGTTCAAGAATGGATCTTCAGCATCTTCATCAGACTAATCATAAAGGATTCACATAGACAAGCCCAAGAGGCATCCAGTCCAGGCTGTTTGTATAAAAGGAGAATAGTTGCCATCATCAAACAGTCTTATAATCTGTGAAACTGGGAATGGGTAATAACAGCCCTGTCTTTCTCTTAAGACAACCAATTTCAGCCTGGAGCAGTGGTTCACGCCTGTAATCTCAGCAGTTTGGAAGGCTGAAGAGGATCACATAAGACCAGAGGTTCAAGACCAGCCTGGGCAACACAGTGAGACTCAATCTCTACAAAAAATTATTTTAAAAATTAGCTGTGGCTGGGTGCAGTGGCTCACGCCTGTAATCCCAGCACTTTGGGAGGCCAAGGCGGGTGGATCACCTGAGGTCAGGAGTTTGAGACCAGCCTGACCAACATGATGAGATCCTGTTTCTACTAAAAATACAAAAATTAATGGCGTGGTAGTGGACGCCTGTAATCCCAGCTACTCTGGACACCGAGGCAGGAGAATTGCTTGAACCCAGGAGGTGGAGGTTGTGGTGAGCCAAGATGGCGCCATTGCACTCCAGCATGGGCAACAAGAGTGAAACTCCATCTCTAAAAAAAAATTAGCTGTGCATGGTGGCATGTGTCTGTAAATCCCAGCTACTAAGGAGGCTGAGGAGAGAGATTCTGTTGAGCCTGGGATGTCAAAGCTGCAGTGAGCCATGACTGTACCACTGCACTCCAGCCTGAGTAACAGAGCAAGACTCTCAAAAAAACAAAAAACAAACAAAACAAACAAACTAAAAAACCCTACCAATTTCCATGGGTAAAAAAGAAGCTGACTTTGATTCTTCACATCTTATTTCTTTTCTTTTTTTTTTTTACTTTGAGACAGAGTTTTACTCTTATTGCCCAGGCTGGAGTGGTGCAATGGCCTGATCTCGGCTCGCTGCAACCTCCACTTTCCAGGTTCAAGTGATTCTCCTGTCTTAGCCTCCCGAGTAGCTGGGATTACAGGCATGCGCCACCATGCCCAGTTAATTTTGTATTTTTATTAGAGAAGGGGTTTCTCCATGTTTGTCAAGCTGGTCTCGAACTCCCAAGCTCAGGTGATCCACCTGCCTCGGCCTCCCAAAGTGCTGGGATTTCAGGCGTGAGCCACCACGCCCGACCTTCACATCTTGTTTCTAACTATACTATTTCACCAAGTTTAGTGGTTGAACACATCCCTTTTCACTAAGCCCCTGGGCACTCCAAGTTTGAATATCCTAGAGATAACAACTCTGGTGTTGTACTCATTGTGTTGATCTCTGACTTGTACCAGATCACCCATCCAGTTATAAGAAATTTGAGATGGCACACTGTGGCTCCATCCTTACTTCCTTGGATTGAAGAATCACACTGATATGCTGGACGTGGTGGCTCACATCTATAATCGCAGCACTTTGGGAGGCTTAAGCAGGCAGATCATCAGAGGTCAGGAGTTCGAGACCAGCCTGCCAACATGGTGAAACCCTGTCTCTACTGAAAATACTAGCAGGATGTGGTGGTGCAAGCATGTGGTCCCAGCTCTTCAGGAGGCTGAGTCAGGAGAATCACTTGAACCCAGGAGGCAGAAGTTGCAGTGAGCCGAGATCGTGCTGCTGCACTACAGCCTGGGTGACAGAGCAAGACTCTGTCTCAAAAAATTAATTCATTAATTAAATGAAATAAATGAAGGATAACCAGTGAGGCTCATTGTTCTGTGTGCACTAGAGGTTTCCCTGGGAATTTCACATCGGCCTCAGCAACATCAGTTCCTCCCTGTGTTACGTACCAATATCACTGCAGTATAAAGAAGACCTTCCTCTTTCAGCTGGAGTGGTATAACCCAGCTGGTTATTAACAATCAAATGGACACTCCCACCAATTCTGAAATGCGGGAGATTGGACAGCGTGAACGTTTCAGGAACAATCCCTTGACCACAGAAAGAAGCATCACCATGGACCTAAATCATGAGGCAAGGAGAGGGGTGGAGAGAAAAGAAACATAAGGGATTAAGAAATTTAGGTTTTCAGGTTGGAATTATTTATTTATTTATTTATTTTTTTTTTAATTTTTTGAGACAGAGTCTTGCTCCTTCGCCCAGGTTGGAGTGCAATGGCACAATCTAAACTCACTGCAACCTCCGTCTCCCGAGTTCAAGCGATTCTCCTGCCTCAGCTTTCCGAGTAGTCGGGATTATAGGCACGCACCACCACACTCGGCTAATTTTTTGTATTTTTAGTAGAGACGGGGTTTTACCACGTTGGTCAGGCTGGTCTCGAACTTCTGACCTCAGGTGATCTACCCTCCTCGGCCTCCCAAAGTGCTGGGATTACAGGCATAAGCCACAGTGACCAGCCTCGTTTATCATTATTTCAAAGAAAATGGCATTTTCACCTTTTATTTCAGAAGTCGATCTTAAGATCAGCTCAATATACTGGGTAAAAATGAAAGATTAAAATAGTTTAGAGTATTATAAATTATGTGAAAGGTAAACAGAATGTCTGGCTAATGATTTCAAGATTTCTATTTAGAAGCACCGTATCAGGCCAGGTGCAGTGGTTCACACCTGTAATATCTACACTTTGGGAGGCCAAGGCAGGAGGGTTGCTTGAAGCTAGGAATTTGAAACCAGCTTTGCCAACCTGGCAAGATCATGTCTCCACAAAACAAAATAAATCAGCCAGGTATGATGGCAAGCACCTGTAGGCCCAGCTACTCGGGAGGCTGAGACAGGAAGACTGCTTGAGCCCAGGCATTTGAGGCTGCAGTGAGCTATGATTGCGCCACTGAACTCCTGTCTGGACGAAAGATCGAGACCCCATCTCAAAAGAGAGAAAGAGAGAAAGAAAGAGAGAGAAAGAGGAAGGAAGGAAGGGAAGGAGGGAGGGAGGAAGAGAGGGAGTGAGGGAAAAGGGAGGGAGGAAGGAAGGAAAGAAGGAGAAAACAAGGAAGAAAGGAAGGAAGGAAAAAAGGAAGGAAGCAAGGAAGGAAGGAAAAAAGGAAGGAAGGAAGGAAGCGAGGGAGGGAGGAAGGGAGGGAGAAAGGAAGGAAGAAAGGAAGGAAGGAAGAAAAAAGGAAGGAAGGAAGGAAAAAAGGAAGGAAGGAAGGAAAAAAGGGAGGAAGGAAGGAAAAAAGGAAGAAAAGAAGGAAAAAAGGAAGGAAAGAAGGAAGGAAGGAAGGCAGGCAGGCCGGCCATATCATAATTAAATCCAATTCTGCCTACTCCCAATTTATTCACTACAAGTTTCTGGCCTGTGAAAAATTAAAACGCATAGGATAACATGGCTATTCACAGACAGAATATTTGCTTGTCTTATATATTTATCTATTTCTGTGGAATTTGAAGACTGATTCTGAAATCCAGCATTCATTATCTCCTGTAGTTAAAGGTTTGTATTTAAATGAATACTCATAGGAGAAACACGACCACAGCTCAAACCTCTAAAAGATACTTGTTGTGTTACCAAAAACTTGGAGAGAGGGTAGAAGAACGAACCACACTGATAATTTGTATTATTTGCCTTAATGCCAAAGGCCTTCATTTTAGAATAAACAAGCAAAAAAAAAATAGGCCAGGTGTAGTGGCTCATGCCTGTAATCCCAGCACTTTGGGAGGCTGAAGCAGGAGGATCATTTGAGGTCAGGAGTTCGAAACCAG
>NW_012101476.1:3193882-3197024 GCF_000951045.1 Mandrillus leucophaeus
AAAAAAAAAAAAAAAAAATTCACACTTGTCTTGTTACATGACAAGTATGGATACCACGAAGTTTCCAAGAGGGCCATCCTTTCAGAGAAATAATGACACCTGTGCTCCCAGAAGGAGCAGGTTTGCCAGCCCATGCCCCTAAGTTAATTCATAAGCCAAGCAAGGAAAACAGCAGTGGAAGCCCCAGGCTAAAGCCAGTTGCCTGAAGACTAAACCTCATGAATCTCCTGTTAGTTTTTAAAACAATCCCAGAATCTTTTTCCAAAAGGTCATTTCAGTTTCATCACGAATGTCAGCCATCTATTTTCAGCCCTCCCAACCCACACATTCTTCCCAGTTTTCCCCACCTCTGGCCTCACTTCCAGAAGCTCCAAGTACCTGTAAGCAAATGACCCTGTCCCCCGGCTGGGCTGAGTTGTCTGGCGAGTAATCGCCGTCTTGGCGAGACTGCTGCCTGCCACGAGTTTTGCCCACGGCCACGGGGTTGACGGCCTCCAGGTGCGAGGGATTGGGCAGCATTGTCACGTGGAGGGGATGGTGTGCCCCAAAGTCCAGGTCCACAGAGGAGGTCAGGTGAGACAGGACATCTCCAGTGGCTGAAAAATTCTCCGGAAATTCACTTAAGCCTTGCATTTTACGGAACATCAGCTATTGTGGATACATATAAAACAAAAACAATGGCGTTCATCACAATGGAGACTAGGGAAGAAGTGCTGAGTTGAAATCACACAAGAAAAAAGAAAATTTAAAGCCAGGAGTGGTGGCTCACGCCTGTAATTCCAGGACTTTGGGAGGCTGAGGCGGGAAGATCACTCAAGGTCAGGAGTTCGGGACCAGCCTGGCCAACATGGTAAAACCCCGTCTCTATTAAAAATACAAAAAATTAGTCGGGCGTGGTGGCAGGCACCCGTAATCCCAGCTAGTCGAGAGGCTGAGGCATGAGAATCACTTGAACCTAGGAGGCAGAGGTTGCAGTGAGCCAAGATCATACCACTGTACTCCAGCCTGGGTGACAGAGTGAGATTAGGTCTCAATAAATAAATAAATAAGAATACACAGAAAACCAATCCAAATACCAGCTCTGTCAATTAACTAAACTATCTAAACTACCTCCTGGACCAACTGCTCACATGCTTAGTTGCCTTTGCTCTTTTTTTTCTTGAGACAGGATCTGGCTCTGTCTTCCAGGCTGGAGGGCAGTGACGCAATCTCAGTTCACTGAAGCCTCCATCTCCTGGATGCAAGAGATCCTCCCACCACAGCCTCCCAAGTAGCTGGAACCATAGGTGCACCACCTAATTCTTATGTTTGTAGAGACCATGCCACCTAATTTTTATTTTTGTAGGGACAGAGTTTTGCGAGGTTACCCAAGCTGGTGTTGAACTCCTGGGCTCAAGCACTCCTCTTGCCTTAGCCTCCCAAAGTGCTGGGATTGCAGGTGTGAGCCACCTTGCCCAGGCTTAGTTGACTTCTTAAAAGGAATGATCACCATGAGTTTTACTTTTTAAAATGTATTGATATTCAGGCAGCATCTTGCTTTGTTGCCCAGCCTGGAGTGCGGTGGTGAGATCATAGCTTACTGCAGCCTCAAACTCCTGAGCTCAAGTAATCCTCTGGCCTCAGTCTCCTGAGTAGCTGGCAACACAGGTGTGTGCCACCATGCTTGGCTAACTTACTTTATTTTTGGTAGACACAGAGTCTTACTTTGTTCCACAGGGTGGTCTCAAGTCCTAGATTCAAGCCATCCTCCTGTCTCAGCCTCCCAACAGGCTGGGATTACAGGTGTGAGCCACAGTGCCCGGCCATCACCATCACCATCATTTATCAGCAGAATGAAACCAGCAGTTTTATTCTGTTACCATCAATCTTACAGTGCTACTGAGAAACACAGCGAGTAACCTTACCTCTGGAGGGAACTGGAGAAGGCCTGTCAATAAATTCAGCCTCCCTCTATGGGGCATCCCAATGATGACATCAGTGATTCCGCTGTAGGCCGACATTTTCAGCAGCTCGTGGAAAAAGCCCATCATGCTTTCAGCCCCTTCGCCTCCATATCGCTTCACTGTCGAGAACTTGGTGGCCAGAAAGTGGTCAAACTCCTGCAGAACATCATGTCAGACATGAGCTGCCAGGAGACAGCCAGCTTCTCCAGTGGAAGGCAGATAAGTCTGTGTGTGTTGTGAGATAGCCCCACACTCCCCAAGTGGCCACAACAATGGCACTTTACTACATATCCTGGAGAGAGACATAATATGGACACAGCGGGCTGGCTTTCCAAGGATCCTGGACAGCAGGAGGGGCCGAGGAGAATAACCTTCGTGGCAGAATAACTCACCCCAAGGAAACCCCCTTAGAATGTATGTTCTTCTGGATTGGAAGCCAGGCCTTAGATTTCTGCTGCCTCTTCCCAGTACCCGTTTTCACAGGGGGATTCTATGGTATGAATCAAGGCTGCAAACTATCCAACTACCCAAACTATTAGGAAGGAGCTTCTTGCCATCTTGACATTCCAGAGTCCTGGTCACAGCCCTGATGGAGGTTCACTTCCATTCATTTGTATTGAGCCTCTCTTCCACATGTCATCTTTTGATCATCTCAAGTTAAGTTCTGAACTTAAGTACCTTCAGTTCTTAAGAATTAAGACCAGGACAGGCATGGTGGTTCATGTCTGTAATCCCAGCACTTCGGGAGGCCAAGGTGGTTGGATCACTTGAGGCCAGGAGTTCAAGACTTGGCCAACATGGTGAAACCCCGTCTCTACTGAAAATATAAAAATTAGCCAGGTGTGGTGGCATGCACCTGTAATCCCAGCTACGCAGGAGGCTGGCAGGAGAATTACTTGAGCCTAGGAGGCGGAGGTTGCAGTGAGCCGAGATTGTGCCACTGCACTCCAGCCTGGGTGACAGAGCAAGACTGTCTCAAGAACTGCAACTATACATAGCCCTGAATGGTGACAGTATGTCCTGGTATCGGGACTTTTTTTTTTTTTTGAGACAGAGTCTCACTCTGTCACCCAGTGTGGAATGCAGTGGCGCGATCTTGGTTCACTGCAACCTCCACCTCCCAGGTTTATGCTATTCTCCTGCCTCAGCCTCCCGAGTAGCTGGGACTACAGGCGCCCACCACCACGCCCGGCTAATTT
>NW_012101476.1:3202029-3202781 GCF_000951045.1 Mandrillus leucophaeus
AAAAAAAAAAAAAAACAGAAAAAAAGAAAAGAAAACTACCACCTTGCAAAACCCAGGTAACCCTCCGAACCCTAAGAGATGCTAAAATGAAAGTTGAGGGTTTAAATGCCGTTACATCTTGGGGTAGTTTACTACACGGCATTAGATGACTGAAACATGACTCACTGATACACACAATCAGAATTTGGTATTTGCAAGACTAACTTTAAAAAGTAACATGAGGTAGGACCCTGAAATCATGACTGATGATGCAGGCCCAACTTTCTCTAAGTTCCCAGGCTGGGAAAGAAAATAGAATGAGGGGGGCAAGCTTTGGAATGGAGGCAGCCCTGGATTTCACCCCACCTCTGCCACTGAGCAGCTATGAGTTATATAAGTTCTCTTTGTTTTTCCATCTACAAAATAAAGAGGACAATGACTACTTTTGGGAGTGGTTTTGAGAATAAATTGACATATGCTAAGCATATAGCACTTTAGAGTTCATGGTTTTTTTTTTGTTTGTTTTTTCAGACAGGGTCTCACTCTGTTGCCCAGGCTGGAGTACAGTGGCATGATCAAGGCTCACTGCAGCCTTGACCTCCCAGGCTCAAGTGATCCTCCCATCTTAGCCTCTGGAGTGCCTGGAACTATAGGTGTGCATCATCATGCCCAGCTAATTTTTTTTTTTTTTTTTGTAGCAACAGTCTCACTGTGTTGCCCAGGTTGGTCTCAAACTCCTGGGCTCAAATGACCCTCCCACCTCAGGCTCCCAA
>NW_012101476.1:3205891-3207722 GCF_000951045.1 Mandrillus leucophaeus
CACCACCACACCTGGCTAATTTTTGTATTTTTAGTAGAGATGGGGTTTCTCCATGTTGGTCAGGCTGGTCTTGAACTCCTGACCTCAGGTGATCCGCCCTCCTCAGCCTCCCAAAGTGCTGGGATTACAGGTATGAGCCACCGCACCCAGCCTAGATGCTCCTTTTTACCTGAGATTCCAGCATTAGTTTTGACAGATGTTTTCGCTCTTCTGTGGTAAACGTCTCCTTTTGCAGTTCCTCAAACCGCTTGGCAAACCAGTCTTTCTCCTCCTGGCTCTGAAGTTGGGAGGTTTCAATAGAAATCTGCCCACAGTAGATTTGATTGAGATAGACTAACACTTCCTCAAGTGAGGCCTCTTCCTTCTCCATGTTCAATAATCCTGTGAAATACAATCAAAGGGGTCATTTTAAAATATAATCATGTGGCAAGTTAATTCTGGAACATACCAAAATAATTACTTCAACACAGAGTTCTTTATTCTTAATAACTTGGGTCATTATTGGCCGGGTGCTGTGGCTCACACCTGTCATCCCAACATTTTGGGAGGCAAGGCGGGTGGATCACCTGAGATCAGGAGTTCGAGCTCAGCCTGACCAATATGGTAAAACCCCGTCTCTACTAAAATTACAAAAATTAGCCAGGTGTGGTAGCGTGCACCTGTAGTCCCAGCTACTTGAGAGGCTGAGGCAGGAGGATCGCTTGAACCTCAGGAGACAGAGGTTGCAGTGAGCCAAGATCACACCACTGCACTCCAGCCTGGGCGACAGAGCGAGGCTCCGTCCCAAAATAAATAAATAAATAAATAAATAACTTGGGTCATTATTAATGCTTATCTAGATTTTTTCTAAAGAAAAAAACTAAAAATATGGTCAGAGGTCATGAAGTAGTAAAACTAGGAGGGGGGAAAAACCCCACTTCCTTCACAAAGACAGAGCCTGTTGCTGCTTTATGCCAAGTTTTGATTCTACAGTAATTTCTTTTTTGTGTGTGATGGAGTTTTTGCTCGTTGCCCAGGTTGGAGTGCAGTGGCACGATCTTGGCTCACTGCAACCTCTGCCTCCCAGGTTCAAGTGATTCTCCTGCCTCAGCCTCCCGAGTAGCTGGGACTACACGTGCACACCACCACGTCTGACTAATTTTTGTATTCTTAGGATAGATGGGGTTTCACAATGTTGGCCAGGCTGGTGTCAAACTCCTATCCTCAGGTGATCCTCTTGCCTCCACCTCCCAAAGTGCTGAGATTACAGGCATAAGCCACCACACCCGGCCCAAACCTTTACTTTATATTGCTTAGCAAGCTTGTCCAACCCGCAGCCCACAGGCTGCATGTGGTCCAGGACAGCTTTGAATGTGGCCCAACACAATGAATAAACTTTCTTAAAACATTGTGAGATTTTCTTTGTGATATTTTTTTTTAGCTCATTAGCTATGATTAGTGTTAGTATATTTGATGTGTGGCCCAAGACAATTCTAATTCCAGTGTGGCCCAGGGAAGCCAAAAGATTGGACACCTCTGGCTTATGGTTTCTTACAACAAAGTTTATTGTTTTTTTTTGTTTTTGTTTTTGGTATATAAAGATTTAAAGTATTGGTCTTTTGAGGAAGTTAGATGCATCACCACTATATTCCAACTGAGTCATTAATCATGTCGCTTAATGTTTACCACATTAACTCGTTTGCTTTTATGAGGCGCTGAGGAATCAGTTCTTTCTGCAGAGGTTCAACTGAGGAATCAGTTCTTTCTGCAGGGGTTCAAGAAAAGGGCCTTTGGAGGCCCGTCTCAAAAAAGAAAGAAAAAAGAGAGAAAACTACCACCTTATGCCGGGAAC
>NW_012101476.1:3208903-3211399 GCF_000951045.1 Mandrillus leucophaeus
TAGCAACAGTCTCACTGTGTTGCCCAGGTTGGTCTCAAACTCCTGGGCTCAAATGACCCTCCCACCTCAGGCTCCCAAAGTGCTGGGATTATGGGTGTCAGCCATTGTGCCCAGCCAATTCAATGTTTTTGAACCTTAAGAAAACAAGCCTCCTCAGAACTTCTAGAATCCCAAGAATGCTCCTTCCTGACCGTACCTCAACGTGCCCCCTTGGGTCTCCTCACACCTGTGGGAGCCTCAGCTCCAGCGGGGATGCTGCTTCTTCAAGAACAGAGGCAGGAGCCAGGCCTGGTATGCAGCTCCGAGCTCCCACCTGCTGTGCAGAAGCCATACCTGCCGTATGGAAGGGTCCCTGCAGTGTCTGCACCAGGGCTTGGATTTCAGGCACATTCTCCAGCAGGGCTTGCCCGGTGAAGAGGGGGTTGATTTTGGCAGCTTTATGACCATGCTCGCGATATACTGTCACCAACCTGGCAAGGCCATGGTCAACTAAATTGGGGAAAATTTAAAAATACGAACAGTTTAGGAGATGACTACAAATCACAAAAATCGGCTTTTCAAAGAAGCTCTTACAGCTCTAGACACCTTTTTATGTATTTATTTATTTATTTATTTATTTATTTACTTTAGAGACAGCGTCTTGCTCTATTGCCCAGGCTGGAGTGCAGTAGAACCATCATAGCTCACTGCAACCTAGGCTCAAGTGATCCTCCTGCCTCAGCCTCCCGGGTAGCTGGGACTACAGACGTGCACCACCACACTTGGCTAATTTTTAGTTTTGTTTTTTCTTTTTTTTTTGGTCGAGATGGAGGTTAACCATGTTACCCAGGCTGGTCTTGAACCCCTGAGCTCAAGTGATTCACTCACCTTGGCCTCCCAAAGAAGGCCAAGAAACACATTTTTACACTTTGTGTTATTTTCAGAAACCAGAGACAATTGCTAGCATATTTTCAAACTTTTTTTTTTTTTTTGAGACATTGTCTCACGCTGTCACCCAGGCTGGAGTGCAGTGGTGCAATCTTGGCTCACTGCAACCTGCGCCTCCCAGGTTCAAGTCATTCTCCTGCCTCAGCCTCCCGAGTAGCTGGGACTACAGGCGCCCACCACCACACCTGGCTAATGTTTTGTATTTTTAGTAGAGACGGGGTTTCACCGTGTTAGCCAAGATGGTCTCGATCTCCTGACCTCATGATCCACCCCCCTCGGCCTCCCAAAGTGCTGGGATTACAGGCATGAGCCACTGCACCCGGCCAAAGCACATTTCTTTACTTGGAGTAGGTTTAGTGAGTAAAGAACAGAGAGGTACTGAACACACACAGGATGTGTTTGCACTAATACAGCAGGTAGGTGGAGCCATAATAGGTCAAATAAACGAATCAAACCATCCCAGGAAATGAACTGATTTCAGCGTGGGGGTTAGTCCTACAAATTGCTAAGGGTTCTATTTTGAACCTTATTCAAGTTCTCAATTACTGACATATGAAGTAGGAAAGCTTTATGTTTGTGGCTAAAATCCAGATAGACTATGTCCAAAGCATGTCCCTGTAGGCCACTCTCATCTTTTATTTTTTTGAGAAGGAGTCTCGCTCTGTCGCCAGGCTGGAGTGCAGTGGCGCAATCTCGGCTCACTGCAAGCTCCGCCTCCCGGGTTCAAGTGATTCCCTGCCTCAGCCTCCTGAGTAGCTGGGACTACAGGTGCGTGCCACCACACCCAGCTAACTTTTTGTATTTTAGTAGAGATGGGGTTTCACCATGTTGGCCAGGATGGTCTGGATCTCCTAACCTTGTGATCCACCTGCCTTGGCCTCCCAAAGTGCTGGGATTATAGGTGTGAGCCACTGCACCTAGCCCCCACTCTCTCCTTTTAAGTACATATTCTTCCCTGGGCTCTACAGCACTGCAGGAACTTGGTTTTCTTTCTAACTCCAGAGCTACTCAACCTCAGTCACTTTTGTAGGACTTCTCTTTGCCCATCTCTAAATATTGGTAGCCAGGCATGGTGGTGCACACCTATAATCCCAACTACTCAAGAGGCTGACCAGGAGTTCAAGGCTGCAGTGAGCTGGAATCTCACCACTGCACTCTAGCCTGGGTGAGAGAGCAAGATCCCATCTCTAAAAACTAAAATACATAAAATATTGGTACTCCCCAGCTCTGCCCAAGGCCACCTTCTCAGTCTACTTTCTCTCTGAGCGATCTCCCCCCAACTCATGATTAGTGGTACAAGAACAATAGCAAACCTACAGGGTAACCCCCATTCCCATTGCAAACCAGCAGCCATACTGAAAACATCCCCTTAGAGGCCGAGGCCAGTGGGTCACTTGAGGTTAGGAGTTCAAGACCAGTCTGGCCAACATGGTGAAATCCCATCTCTACTAAAAATACAAAAATTGGCCGGGCGCGGTGGCTCAAGCCTGTAATCCCAGCACTTTGGGACGCCGAGACGGGCGGATCACGAGGTCAGGAGATTAAGACCATCCTGGCTAACACGGTAAA
>NW_012101476.1:3211649-3213167 GCF_000951045.1 Mandrillus leucophaeus
GTGCCTGTGGAGGCTGAGGCAGGAGAATCGCTGGAACCTGGGAAGTGGAGGTTGCAGTGAGCCGAGATGGTGCCACTGCACTCCAGCCTGTGTGACAGAGCGAGACTTTGTCTCAAAAAAAGAAAAAAGAAAACATCCCCTTAGAGAAGAAAGCATGTCAACTCCTAAAGATCACTGCTTCTATTCCTTTTTCCTTTTTTTTTGAGACGGAGTCTCGCTCTGTCCCCCAGGCTGGAGTGCAGTGGCACAATCTCAGCTCAATGCAGCCTCCAACTTCCGGGTGCAAGCGATTATCCTGCCTCACCCTCCCAAGTAGGTGGGGTTGCAGGCACGTGCCGCCATGCCCGGCTAATTTTTGTAGGTTATTTTTTGGTTTTGTTTTTGTTTTTCTGAGATGGAGCCTTGCTCTGTCACCCAGGCTAGAGTGCAGTGGCACGATTGTGGCTCATTGCAACCTCTGCTTCTCAGGTTCAAGCGATTCTCCCATCTCAGTTCTCCTGAGTAGCTGGGATTACAGGCACATGCCACCACGCCTGGCTAATTTTTTATATTTTTTGTAGAGACGGGGTTTCACCATGTTGGTCAGGCTGGTCTCGAACTCCTGACCTCGTGATCCACCCACCTCTGCCTCCCAAAGTGCTGAGATTACAGGCATGAGCCACTGCGCTCGGCCCACTGCTTCTATTTCTAACTACTGGCTAGCCGGGCTGCTAATGATACGCTAGAATACTGACACAGAAGTTGGCACAAAATAACCCTCCTTGCCCCAAAGAATATGAGGCATGGAGCAGTTTGGCACCAGCAGAAAGAAGAAGCCCTCTCTCGTGTCAGGCACATCCTCCATCCACCCTGGCAACCCATGCTCCCTCAGACTGCCATTTCTTCCGGCAGGTTTCTTCTTCCACCAACCCTGTCTCCAACCCCTTCCCTCTCTGTCTCCAGCTTCTTCCACTGAGATCTCTGGTGCTCTGTTTCATGAAAAACAAACCTCTCTGAACGTTCCTCACACTTCTGGGCTTAATCAGAACTTGGCTGTCCCCAGAGAGCACGAGTACAACATGAAGCTACTCAGTGGCCCTCACCCACACGCTCCAATCGTGAAGACAAAGGTAGGCCCTCCTCATTCTTCACTGACATCTCCCTATCATTAGTTCTCTCTTTATAAACCCGTCCTCTGAGGGACAAGCAATGGCACTAACTCATCTCAAAGTGCTGACGGTCATTAAAAAAATAGTATTATAGAAGAATGATTGATGAAAAAGCCTCAAGACTTAATGAATGGCCAGGTGCAGTGGCTCATGCCTGTAATCTCAGCACCTTGGGAGGCCAAGGTGGGCCAAGGTGATCTCATCACCTGAGGTCAGGAGTTTGAGACCAGCCTGGCCCACATGTTGAAACCCTGTCTCCACTAAAAACAAGAAAATTAGCCAGGCCTGGTCACAGATGCCTATAATCCCAGCTACTCAGCAGGCTGAAGCAGGAGAATCGCTTGAACCCAGGAGGCGGAGGTTGCAGTGA
>NW_012101476.1:3214147-3215846 GCF_000951045.1 Mandrillus leucophaeus
TTGGGAGGCTGAGGCAGGAGAATGGCGTGAACCCGGGAGGCGGAGCTTGCAGTGAGCTGAGATCCGGCCACTGCACTCCAGCCTGGGCGGCAGAGCGAGACTCCGTCTCAAAAAATAAAAAATAAAAAATAAAATAAAATAAAATAAAATTTAAAAGAATGAGAGCACAGAAATAGAATTATTCATAAAATACTTCCTACTACTGGATGGCCACAGTGGCTCACACCTGTAATCACTTTGGGAGGCTGAGGCAGGAGGACCCGTTGAGGTCAAGAGTTTGAGATCTGCCTGGGCAACAGAGCGAGACCCTGTCTCTACAAAAAAATACAAAAATTGACCGGGGGCAGTGGCTCACACCTGCAATTCCAGCACTTTGGGAGACCGAGGCAGGCAGATCACGAGGTCAGGAGATCAAGACCATCCTGACTAACATGGTGACACCTCGTCTCTACTAAAAATACAAAAAAATTAGCGGACATGGTGGCAGGCACCTGTAGTCCCAGCTACTTGGGAGGCTGAAGCAGGAGAATGGCATGAACCCGGGAGGCGGAGCTTGCAGTGAGCCAAGGGCTCAGAGCAAGACTGAGGCTCCTTCTCAAAAAAAAAAAAGAAAAGAAAAAAAAAACAAAAATTAGTTGGATGTGGTGGCACGTGCCTGTGATTCCAGCTACTCAGGAGACTGAGGTGAGAGGATCACTTGAGCCCAGGAGTTTGAGGCTATGGTAAGCTGTAATTGTGCCACTGCATTCAGCCTGGGCAACACAGAGTGTCTCAAAGAAAACAAAACAAAACAAAAACAAAACTTTCTATTACTGCAGAAATGCAAGAATTTCTGTAAGAGAAAAATGAATACCTTTACATTAGGCATAATACTGCCCGAACAATTTACTGTTCGTAATATCTGCAAAAGGTCACAGGAATTAGATTTGATGTTTAAGTCCCTAATGAAGCCAGAGAGAATAGAGAAAACAACAGCAGATACACGCCTGCACTCCTCTATAAAGGCATGCTAGATGCTCAAGAAATATTTGTCATTATTTGAATGAAGTCCTGAGATCAAGAGTCACACTTCGTGATAAAAGCTTTTCAGAGCCCTCAAATTCAGAGTACAAGAGCTGAAGCAGCTTCTTCTCCCTCACTTTGCACCCTCCCATGCCAAGTCGTGGGGCCCGGTGGGCATGCACGCATTACTCCAGTCTGCCCTGCTGCTGGACAGGCTGAGTCAAGCTGGGCCAGACTGAGCTTTTCCAGATTTTGAAATTTGGAATTCAGAGACAGCTTATGAGAAAAGAGCTAGCCAGAGACTGCTGCCTTCAGAAAAGCCTAGTTGAGGGCAGATGGCTTGAGCTCAGGAGTTCAAGATCAGCCTGGCCAACATGTGAAACCCTGTTTCCACTAAAAATACAAAAATTAGCCAGGCATGGTGGTGAGCATCTGTAGTCCCAGCTACTCAAGAGGCTGAGACAGGAGAATCTCTTAAACCTGGGAGGTAGAGGTTGCAGTGAGCCGAGATCATGTCACTGCACTTCAGCTTGGGCGACAGGGCGAGAACCTGTCCAAAAAAAAAAGTACAAGAGCTAATATTTTCATGGGCTGGGTGCGGTGGCTCATGCCTATAATCCCAGAACTTTGGGAGGCAGAGGTTGGTGGGTCACTTGAGGTCAGGAATTTGAGGCCACCCTGGCCAACGTGGTGAAAC
>NW_012101476.1:3216306-3220139 GCF_000951045.1 Mandrillus leucophaeus
AGGTCGGGCACGGTGGCTCATGCCAGTAATCCGAGCACTTTGGGAGGTCGAGGTGGGTGGATCACCTGAGGTCAGGAGTTCGAGACCAGCCTGGCCAACACAGAGAAACCCCATCTCTAATAAAAATACACAATTAGCCAGGCATGGTGGTGCATGCCTGTAGTCCCAGCTACTCGGGAGGCTGACTCAGCAGGAGAATCACTTGAACCCAGGAGGCAGAGGCTGTGGTGAGCCAAGATCGTGCCACTGCACTCCAGCCTGGGCAACAAGAGCAAAACTCCATCTCAAAAAAAAAAGTACACCCATGAATCACTACTCCTAAACCCACCTCCATTTTAAATTGGCATTGTTGATAAATAAATTCGAGTTTCCTTGGAAATTGAGGTTTACAGAGGTGAAAGTACAAGCTGTTACAAATATTTAGTTACAAAGAACACTCACCATGGGTCAAATTGTAACTAGAGAAACCACTGCCATCCAAAAGGTTACTAGGGGCAAATTCAATATCTATTTAATTAATTAATTATTTATTTATTTATTGAGCCAGAGTCTTGCTCTGTCACCCAGGCTGGAGTGCAGTGGCGTGATCTCAGCTCATTGCAACCTCAGCCTCCCAGGTTCAAGTGATTCTCCTGACTCAGCCGCCTGAATAGCCAGTATTACAGGCACACACCACCAGGCCCAGCTAATTTTTGTATTTTTAGTAGAGATGGGGTTTCACCAAGTCGGCCACGCTGGTCTCGAACTTCTGGCCTCAAGTGGTCTTCCCACCTCAGCCTCCCAAAGTACTGGGACTACCGGCATGAGCCACCATACCCAGCCTCAGTATCTCTTTAAAGCCTTAATAGAAGGGAAGTCTTAGTGAATGATGTGGTTACCTATGTAGACATTTATTTTAGCCAAGATAAACATATGAAGAAAAAAGGCCAGTGAACCGGACGCGGTGATAAACATCTGAAGAAGATAAACACATGAGGAAAGAAGACCCGTGAACCGGGCACACACTGCAACGAGCTGTGATTGCACCACTGTACTCCAGACTAGGGGACATAGCAAGACTTCATCTCAAAAACTAAAAATAAAACAGTAATAGTTTAATATGTTGCCCAACATATAAAGATATTTGATAATTAATGTTATGCCTGCACATACAAAATGAGAATATACTATATGTCACAAATAAATTGCATATATAGAACCCTCTTTTCATTCCTTAGGAAGTATAAATTATTTGGGGCTGGACACAGTGGCTCATGCCTATAATCCCAAAACTTTAGGAGGCCGAGGCAGGTATATCACCTGAGGACAGGAGTTCGAGACCAGCCTGGGCAACAAGGCAAGACCCTGTCTCAAGTGATCTGCCTGCCTCGGCCTCCCAAAGTGCAGGGATTACAGGCGTGAGTCACTGCACCCAGCGCCACGTCTGCCACCACACTGGCTAATTTTTGTATTTTTGGTAGAGATGGGGTTTCACTACATTGGCCAGGCTGGTCTTGAACTCCTGACCTCATGATCTGTCCGCCTCGGCCTCCCAAAGTTCAGGGATTACAGGCATGAGCCACCGTGCCTGACCTAATAAATAAAATTTAAAAAAAAAATTTTTTGATGTGAAATATGAGGTGAAAAAGATATAGGTGGATTGCTCATCCCAGATTACCATAATACCTCTACGGCAGAGACTTCTATGATTCCCAACTTCCATTCTCTCCTCTCTTTCATAGTATTAGAGAGCCCAGTATATGGCCACCCAGAATAAAGAGCCACTTGCCAGCCTTCCCAGTAACCTCGTGGCCATGTGACTAAGTTTTGGACAATGAGAATGTAGCAGCAATGTATGCGACTTCTGGGTCACGCTCTTAAGGGGAAGAAAAGAAGATATTCCTTCTCTTTGTATATCACAGCACCTGAACTCATCCAATCTAACACAGAATTTGGTACAAGAGGTGGGTGGCTGCCCTAACAGAGCCTAAAAATACATATGGCATTGACTTAGCAGACAGGCAATGGGTGCCAACAACACAGGTATTTCCACCTAGAAAGCTGATGGGCAGTGTTATGTTACAGGACAAAACATTTGGTGAAACTGAGGCAGACTGCATGCCCTTGAAACCTGTAGCTCAGGAGTGTATGTTCACTGTTTCTCGTCACTTTCAGGAATGCCCAGGAGAAAGATGAGGTCAAGTTGGAGCTCCCTAATGAGCAAGTAGACATGAAGCGGATTTCAGCTCTGCAAAAAGGAGGTACCCTCCTGGCCAGGCACGGCAGCTCACACCTGTAATCCCAGCACTTTAGGAGGCCAAGGCCAGTGGATCACTTGAGGTTAGGAGTTCGAGACCAGCCTGGCCAACATGGTGAAACTCCATCTCTACTAAAAATACAAAAAATTAGCTGGGTGAGGTGGCAGGTGCCTGTAATCCCAGCTACTCGGGAGGCTGAGGCAGGACAACCGCTTGAACCCGGGAGATGGAGGTTGCAGTGAGCCAAGATCGTACCACTGCACTCCAGCCTAGGCGACAAAGCCAGACTACGTTTTAGGATTAAAAAGAGAGAGAGAGACAGAGATATGAAATTTATTTTAAATGCCCTCCGAGGTGAGGAGCACAATATTGAAGTTCTAGTGTGTGACTGATGGAAGATTCAAAGGTCAGGTGCCCAGATGCTGCAGGGGATCTTCAACATTAATCTAATAATCAGATCAAAGATGCCAAACGATTTTCCTCTAATAATCAATCTGTAAGTATCTTCTACTCCGTGAGGACAAATAACGATACAATAATTTTAGGGCATAAATCAAATACTCAAAATTAGTCTCGCAAATGAGCATACAACAGAAGTTCCAAAAACTGACATTCATGACTGTTAATTCATTAAAACCACCAGCACATACCGAGGTGTCAACAGAGTGGCTAAAAGGAAAAGAAAGAAACCCCACCAGCACATAGTTCCAAATTCGGCAGAGTTAAGACTTAAACTCTAAAATTAAAGTAACAGACTAGCTACAAGGAGACAAATACATAATAAATATCATGCTGTCTTCCAAGACTGGAACTAACTGCCCATTTCTCCCAAGCAGCGCAGTCTTGGACCCCCCACCTGCTCACATAAAATCCTCAGAGATGGTCCTGGAAATGTACCCTTGGGAGATTAAAACTTTACTTCTCCCACAGCTCCGTTGGTTTTCTAGGCTGGGTGCAGTGGCTCAGCCTGTAATCCCAACACGTTGGGAGGCCGAGGCTGCAGGATTAGCTTGAGCTCAAGAGTTCAAGATTAGCCTGGGCAACATGGTGGGACCCCATCTCTACTAAAAAAAAAAAAAAAAAAAAGCCGGGCTTGGTCGTCCCTCTGTGTCCCCAGCTACTCAGGACGCTGAGGTGGAAGGATAGCTTAAGCCCAGGAGTTCGAGGCTGCAGGCAGCTGTGATCGCAGCACTGCACTCCAGCCTGGGCCACAGAGCGAGACTTCGTCTAAAAATATATATATATATAAAAGGAAAGAAAAAGAAAAAGAAAAAAAGACTTTCTCACATGTTTCCAACAAAGGAAAGAAAAGCTCTTCCAAAACCAGGTCCGGACCAGCAAGATGGGAAGACCACCCAAGCGTGGACCTCAAGGACCCTCAGTTACAGAGGCTGGACGGGAGATGACCGACACTAAGCACCCACACCTACCCTCTGCTCCCCTCACCTCCCCCTCCTCCCCACTGGCCGCGCATTCAGGCCGGCGGCCGGTTTCCCGACCCCGACACCCCACCGCAAATCGACCAGGGGATGATGCTTCTGCGTCCCAGCCCCCGCTCCCACCGCCCAGGCCCCATCCCCGACCTGGGGGACGCTC
>NW_012101476.1:3222399-3224607 GCF_000951045.1 Mandrillus leucophaeus
TTTTTTGAGGAGTCTCGCTCTGTCTCCCAGGCTGGAATGCAGTGGCGCCATCTCGGCTCACTGCAACCTCCATCTCCCGGGTTCAAGCGATTCCTCTGCCTCAGCCTCCCAAGTAGCTAGGATTATAGGCACCTGCCACCATGCCCAGCTACTTTTGTTGTTGTTGTTTTGTTTGTTTGTTTGTTTGAGACGGAATTTCACTCTTGTTGCCCACGCTGGAGTGCAATGGCGAGATCTCCACTCACCGCAACCTCCACCTCCCAGGGTTCAAGCAATTCTCCTGCCTTAGCTTCCCAAGTAGCTGTGATTACAGACATGCACCACCATGCCCAGCTTATTTTTGTATTTTTAGTAAAGACAGGGTTTCTCCATGTTGGTCAGGCTGGTCTCAAACTCCTGACCTCAGGTGATCCACCCACCTCAGCCTCCCAAAATGCTGGGATTACAGGCGTGAGCCACCATGCCCGGCCCCGGCTAAGTTTTTGCATTTTTAGTAGATACAGGGTTTCACCATGGTGGCCAGGCTGGCCTTCAGCTTCTGACCTCAAGTGATCTGCCTGCCTCAGCCTCCCAAAGCGCTAGGATTACAAGCTTGAGCCACTGCGCCTGGCCAGACTTGTCTTTTTTATTCCTTGGTTATGAACCTGTGGGAACCTAACTCTTTGGACAGGTAGGGGTGTGGGAAAATAAAATTTCTGAGATCTGAGTGTGTTAGGGGAACTTCCAAGTGGAAGGGACATTAGAACAGAATCTTGAGGCATGAGGAGTTAGGCAAATACACAAAGACAAGAGCACACCAAGGAGATGGCAGTGAAGAGTAGATATGGGATAACTGGATGATCTAGAGTTTTGAGTAGAAAGGAGGGGGTAATTAAAGGATCAATGCCCCTCAAGTTGATCCACAAATGAAAAGATAATCTTAGTCAGGGGCATGGACATTTTATATGATATAAGAGGAGGCCGGGCACGGTGGCTTACACCTGTAATCCCAGCACTTTGGAAAGCTGAGGCAGGTGGATCACCTGAGGTCATGAGTTCAAGACTAGCCTGGCCAACATGGTGAAACCCCGCCTCTACTAAAAATGCAAAAAAATTAGTTGGGCATTGTGGCAGGTGCCTGTAATCCCAGCTATTCGGGAGGTTGAGGCAGGAGAATCACTTGAACCCAGGAGGTGGAAGTTACAGTGAGCCAAGATCGTGCCATTTTACTCCAGCCTGGGCAACAAGAGTGAAACTCGGTCTCAAAAAAAAAAAAAGAGAGAAGGAAAGGCAAAGAATCAAGATACATACTCATGTGCATTGATAGATTTGATCATGGAAGGATATGGGAGTTCTTTTCTGCTTCTAATTTTGGTGAAAAAGCAAGATCAGCAGCTGAAAGAGGGAGTGAGGAGATACGGGAGAAGGTTTGAAAGGGATGAAAAAATTTTGAGACAATGGGCTGGGAAAGTGGACTTATTAGGAACAGTCATGATTTGGGGGTTGCCAACCGCCCACTGAGGCTTCAAGACCAGTTAGAATCATTGAGAGTTTTTCTCCAGATATATTCAGCTCCCGCAGGTACAGCGCAGAATGGAGTTGAATTTACCCAAGTATGGGGTTTTGCTTAGCGGGTTTGATGAAGACATTAGACAAGGGAGTATTCACAGCATTGAGCCAGATAATCGAGGCTGGGTAAGGGGACAAGCAAAAGGGAGGTTGACACTGAAAAATTGATTGGACCAGTGGATTGAGGGTAACAAGAGGCAGAGAGTTGAAGTGCAGACACTACTAGTGTGAGTGAACTGGTGGTCAGATAGCGGGATGCTTGAAACTGAGATTTTGTATGGAAGGTGGACATTGGTACTACAGGGAGAAAAACCCCTTCTTGAGACCTGTGGCCCTCAGGTGAGAATCCTTGATGTAGATTGGCAAAGTTCAAAATGTTTCTAAAAGTTTGATACCACACTATGTTGGTAAAGGTATGGGCAATAGGTACTCCCATACATTGTTGGCAAAAATGTAAAGTGGTACAAACTCCATAGAGGGCAGACTGTCAATATTTTACAAAGTTAATAAAATGCATTCTGTTTGACCCAGCAATTCCACCTTTAGGAATTCATACAAAGAACAGACTTTCACGTACACATTCACACACACTTTTGTACATATTCATTGTAGCATTGTCTATAATTGAAAGAAAAGATTGTGAGGCCGGGCGCGGTGGCT
>NW_012101476.1:3225651-3228124 GCF_000951045.1 Mandrillus leucophaeus
CTGCGGCCTCGACCTCCCGGGCTGAAGTGATCCTCCCACCTTAGCCTTCTGAGTGTTAGGGACAAGCTGCCCGAGGAACACCCCACCTCAATGCAGCTGGCCCTTACCCTGAATACTCTGCAGCTGCATTCCTGAACCCTTATCTGGGTGCCACAGCAAGGTCACCAGACTTGCTATTATAGTCCTACAGGCAGCATGGGGGAGGTCATGAGAAACATGGATAAACCTAAATTACACTCTCTTGTAAATTCCTATTTTCACAAGATAATGTATTGTAAGCCATTCGCGAGATGATATTGGTAAAGTTAACCAACAAACAACCCCAGGGTCTCTCTCCCCCATATAAACCCTCATTTTGTAAGCTCAGGGCTGCCTCCTCTGACTGTGGTGGAGAAGCCTGGCAGGTTAATAAAATTATGCGCCTGACCTTGGGTCTCTCTCTCGTCCTTTCTTTCAGCGAACCTTACACCGAGTAGCTGGTAATACAGGTGCATGCCACCACACCAGGCTCATTTTTGTACTTTTTGTAGAGACGGGGTTTCACCATGTTGCTCACGGCTGGTCTTCAACTCCTGGGCTCAAGCCATCTGCCTGCCTCGGCCTCCCGAAATGCTGGGATTACAGGCGTGAGCCACTGCGCCTGGCTGAGAAACCTCTTTCTTACAGGACTCCACTGGTACTTTAGGATAAAGCAAAACAGGATGAAAATTAAGAACTCCCGACTGCTGATGGCATTGCTTTTGCAAAAATACTGCTTCAGGAGGATTAGGAGCTATATCACAAAACAATGAAGGTGGCCCTACTTTTCAAGTGTTTAGACTTGCAAATCTTAATCTCATAAAACCCACCAGTTTCCGCTGACATACACGGTATCACAGTTTCGTTTTACGCTCCATTTAATTTGCTCGCTCCATTCAACAGAGATGGGTTTTTGGGTCTGGGCTTCAGAAAAGAATGTAAAGATTTCAAAATCCGCCAAAATGGTCTTTCCCTATTACTTACCACAACCGAAGTCAAGGTCTTCTATTAGTGCTATTATAAATAGTTTCTTTTAATCTTCTGCTCCACAAAATTAAGTATTTCGGAATTGAATGTGATGAAGCGTAGATGTTAAAACCATTTCTTCCTTCTAGGAAATGATTCTGGTACTGCGGTCTGAGCACATAATAAGCCATCAATACATCCCCGTCCGACGAATGCATTGGTGACTGTTGGGAAGTCAAGTGGTCAGACAAGAGAAGGACTGCAGGACTAGGGATAAAAATAAAAAGAGAGACAGAAAAGAGTTAGCGTAATGGCTCACACCTGTAATCCCAACACTTCGGGAGGCCAAGGTGGCAGGATCACCTGAGTCCAGGAGTCCAGGAGCGCCCCGGCCAACATGGCAAAACCTCATCTCTACTAAAAATACAAAAATTAGCCGGGCATGGTGGTGCATACCTGTAGTCCCAGCTCCTCAGGAGGCTGAGGCAGGAGAATCGCATGAACCCAGGAGGCAGAGGTTGCAGTGAGCCCAGATGGAGCCACTGCACTCCAGCCTGGGCGACAGAGGGAGACTCCATCTCAAATGTATCTGAGAAAAAAAAAATCACAAAAAAACTCCATATATATGTATGCGTGTGATCCTCATACCCAGGTGATCCAGAATCATTTCCTAGAAGGAAGAAATGGTTTTGACATCTATGCTTCATCACATTCAATCCCGAAATACTTAATTTTGTGGAGTAGAAGATTAAAAGAAACTATTTGTAATAGCACTAATATAAGACCTTGACTTCGGTTATGGTAAGTAATAGGGAATATATATATGTATATGTGTATATACATATATATGGAGGTTTTTGTGATTTTTTTTCTTTACTTCATCAGCTATCAATAGTGTTAGTGTATTTTATCTGTGGTCCAAGACAATTCTTCCATTGTGACCCAGGAAAGCCAAAAGATTGGACACTCCTGCTTTAGTTTCTTTAGAATATTTCGAACCGAATGTTAGCATTTGTCACATTGTGGGTAGAGAGAACATGGGTATTTGTTTTGTTATTTTCTGTGCTTTTCAGCATTTTAAAATAATTTTTAAAATTATAACCAAAATTGGAAAAAAGAAACAAATGTTATCTTCTCAGCCAGGTCTAGCTGGTATTCTTAAAATTGCAACTAGCTACCTCACCCCTTATACTCCTGGTCCCCTAATTCTGCTGTACTTTTTTTAATTTTTAAAATTTTGGGTTTATTTTTTGAGACAGGATCTCACTCTGTCACCCAGGCTGGAGTGCAGTGATGCGATCTTGGCTCACTGCAACCTCAGTCTACCAGGCTCAAGCAATCCTCCCACCTCAGCCTCCCAACTAGCTGGGACCACAAGAGATGTGTGCCACCATGCCCAACTTTTTTTTTTTGGTTTTGCCATGTTGCCCAGGCTGGTCTTGAACTCCTGAGCTCAGTCAATCCACCTCCTCAGCTTCCCAAAGTCCTA
>NW_012101476.1:3229593-3231071 GCF_000951045.1 Mandrillus leucophaeus
AAAAAAATTAGCTGGGCGTGGTTGTGTGCACCTGCAGTCCCAGCTACTCCATACGCTGAGGTCGGAGGATCACTTGAGCCCAGGTTGCAGTGAGCCATGATCACGCCACTGCACTCCAGCCTGGGCTGGAATATTCTAGGTATTGACTTTTTTTTTTCTTATTAATAGAGTGTTCAAATGGTCAGTTCACTAGGCTAGACACAGGACTATTTTATTTTTGAAGAAAGGTGTTTGCTTTGACTCTTTGGTTTACTTTTTAAAGCACTGAGCATGCTAGAATTTACACTTTTTTAAGTTAACGGCCAGGCATGGTGGTTCATGCCTATAATCCCAGCACTTTGAGAGGCCAAGGCGGGTGTATCACCTGAGGTCAGGAGTTCAAGACCAGCCTGGTCAACATGGTGAAACCCTGTTTCTACTAAAAATACAAAAATTAGCCGGGTGTGGTGGCATGTGCCTGTAGTTCCAGTTCCTCAGGAGGCTGAGGCAGGGAGAATCGCTTGGACCAGAGAGGTGAAGATTGCAGTGAGCTGAGATGGCACCACTGAACTCCAGCCTGGGCTACAAGAGTGAAACTCCATCTCAAAACAACAACAACAACAACAAACTACTTATTTTCAGCCAAGAGTGATGGCTCCTGTTCATAATTCCAACACTTTGGGAAGTCAAGCCAGGAAGACTGCTTGAGACCAAGAGTTCGAGACCAGCCCGGGCAACATAGTAAGATCCTGTGTCTATTTCATAAAATAAAATTAAAATACATATATAGCATTTTTAAAATGATGACTTCTTTTCTTTCTTCTGGCTAATACCCATGAACATCTCTTTTTTCCTCGTTTAAACACCCTCACTATGAAATGTATCATACTTACAAAAATATATGAATATGTATATGACATATTTTTCATACATATATGACATACATATATGAATGTGTATATGACATACGTGTATGTGACAGTAATTTTCTTTTTTTTTAAGATGGGATCTTGTTCTATTGCCCAGGCCAGAGTGCAGTGACGTGATCATGGCTCATGACAGCCTTGACCTCTGGGGCTCAAGCACGCTTCTCACTTCAGCCTCCCAAGAAGCTGGGTCCACAAGCGTGCACCACCACGCCTAGCTAATTTTTGCATTTTTTGTAGAGAGGGGGTCTTACTATGTTGTCCAGGTTGGTGTTGAACACCTGGGCTGAAGCAATCCTCCTGCCTCAGCCTCTCAAAATGTTGGAATTACAGGCATGAACCACTATGACCAGCTGACAGGTAATATTAAAATAGTGATTATCATTGTACTAGTCATCTATTGGTGTATGATAAATCACCCCACAACTTAGTGCCTTGAAACAACAGCCAAGGCCGGGTGTTGTGGCTCAAGCCTGTAATCCCAGCACTTTGGGAGGCCGAGATGGGCAGATCATGAGGTCAGGAGATCGAGACCATCCTGGCTAACACAGTGAAACCCCATCTCTACTAAAA
>NW_012101476.1:3233221-3234990 GCF_000951045.1 Mandrillus leucophaeus
TTAGTTTCTTTAGAATATTTCGAACCGAATGTTAGCATTTGTCACATTGTGGGTAGAGAGAACATGGGTATTTGTTTTGTTATTTTCTGTGCTTTTCAGCATTTTAAAATAATTTTTAAAATTATAACCAAAATTGGAAAAAAGAAACAAATGTTATCTTCTCAGCCAGGTCTAGCTGGTATTCTTAAAATTGCAACTAGCTACCTCACCCCTTATACTCCTGGTCCCCTAATTCTGCTGTACTTTTTTTAATTTTTAAAATTTTGGGTTTATTTTTTGAGACAGGATCTCACTCTGTCACCCAGACTGGAGTGCAGTGATGCGATCTTGGCTCACTGCAACCTCAGTCTACCAGGCTCAAGCAATCCTCCCACCTCAGCCTCCCAACTAGCTGGGACCACAAGAGATGTGTGCCACCATGCCCAACTTTTTTTTTTTGGTTTTGCCATGTTGCCCAGGCTGGTCTTGAACTCCTGAGCTCAGTCAATCCACCTCCTCAGCTTCCCAAAGTCCTAGGATTGTAGGCATGAGCCACTGTACTCAGCCTGTGCTGTACTTCTTATGTTTATTATCACACTTATTTCCTAATATACTACATAATCTGCGTATCATTGTTTGTCTATCTCCCCTAACGTTTAAACTCCATGAGGGTAAAGATCTCTATAGGTCTTACTCACTGATGAGCTTATCAGCCTAGTGCCTGGATGAACTATCACTGTGCCCAGATGATCACTGAAGAACCAAGTGCCCAAAATAGTGATTGGCACAAAATAGGTGCATTGTAAATATTTGTCCAATGAATGTATGGGTGTCAGCACCCAACTGCCTGTATTCAAGTACTGATGCTAGCACTTACAGTTGTGCGGCCTTGGGAAGTTATTTAAACCCTCTAAGCTTCAATTTCCCTATTTGTAAAATGGGATTGTGGCCGGGCACGGTGGCTCATGTCTATAATCCCAGCACTTTGAGAGGCCGAGGTGGGCAGATCACCTGAGCTTAGGAGTTCCAGACTAGCCTGGCCAACATGGTGAAACCCTGTCTCTACTAAAAATACAAAAAATCAGCTGGGTGTGGTGGCGGGCACCTGTAATCCCAGCTGCTTGGGAGGCTGAGGCAGGAGAATCGCTTGAACCCAGGAGGTGGAGGTTGCAACGAGCTGAGATCATGCCACTGCACTCCAGCCTAGGCAACAAGAGCGAAACTCCGTCTCAAAAATAAGCAAATAAAAATAAACAAATAAATAAGTAAAATGGGGTTGTAATAGTACCTACCTGATAGGTTTGGTGTAACTGTATGTAAAACACTTTACAACAGTCGCTGGCATATTGTAAGTACTTAAGGCATATTAACTATTATTATAAAAAGGTCTTATTCACGATAGTGGCCCTTGGCATGATTCCTGGGATTTAATGATCTTGAACATGGATGAGGCCTGGTAAGCAAAATCTGTATGTCAGGGTGCAAGACAATTAGCAATGACTGGGTGTAAGAATAGGAATACAAGGCTAAGCATGATGGTTCACGCCTGTAATCTCAACACTTTTGGAGGCCAAGGCAGGTGGATCGCTTGAACTCAGGAGTTCCAGACCAGCCTAGGCAACATGGAGAAACCTTGTGTCTACAAAAAATACGAAAATTAAGGCCGGGTGCGGTGGCTCACGCCTGTAATCGCAGCACTTTGGGAGGCCGAGGCGGGCAGATCACGAGGTCAGGAGATCGAGACCATCCTGGCTAACATGGTGAAATCCCGTCTCTACTAAAAATACAAA
>NW_012101476.1:3235874-3237557 GCF_000951045.1 Mandrillus leucophaeus
TTCCATGATCCTCCATTCTAATCATTCTCTTGCAAACACCCTCGATTCCCTTACTCTGCTCTTTGTCTGTCATTACTGTCATCAAAAAAAAAGCCCAACTGTGATTAAACTTAACTTTCCATATCTTCTGGAGAAACTGGCATGTGCCAGCGGGACGCAGTGGCTCATGCCTGTAATCCCAGCACTTTGGGAGGCCGAGGTGGGCGGATCACCTGAGATCAGGAGTTCCAGACCAGCCTGGCCAACATGGTGAAACCCTGTCTCCACTAAAAATACAAAAAACTTAGCTGGGTGTGGTGTTGGACACCGGTAATCCCAGTTACTCAGGAGGCTGAGACAGGAGAATTGCTTGAACCCAGGAAGCAGAGATTGTAGTGAGCCTAGATCCTACGCCATCCTGGGTGATAAGATTGAGACTCTGTCTCAAAAAGACAAAAAAAAAAAAAAGGAAACTGGCATGTGTAGGCTGGATAATTTTACTTCCCTTTTTTTTTTTTTTTTTTAATATGGAGTTTCCATCTTGTCACCCAGGCTGGAATGCAGTGGCATGATCTCACTCAGTGCAACCTCCGCCTCCCGGGTTCAAGTGATTCTCCTGCCTTAGCCTCCCGGTTAGCTGACATTACAGGTGCTCACCACCATGCCTGGCTAATGTTTGTATTTTCAGTAAAGATGGGGTTTCACCATGTTGGCCAGGCTGGTTTCGAACTCCTGACTTCAGGTGATCCACCCACCTGCCTTGGCTTCCCAAAGTGCTGGGATTATAGGCCTGAGCCACTGTGCCCGGCCCTGGTTTTGCTTTCAACTCATGACCTCAGAGCTCAAGGAGCTGCTCAGCATAACCTGGAAATCCCTAAGGGGCAGCTCACTGGCTTTCAACACTCTTCAGTCTCTCTCACATTCTCTCTTCTCTTTTCAAACCTGCCGAACTGTCTCCCTCATCTCACTTTTAACTGATGACTGTGCCTCAAATTTCAATGAAAAAGAGTAACGATTAAGAAGAAAATCCAGGGCTGGGTGTGGTGGCTTACTTGTGTAATCCCAGCACTTTGGGAGGCCGAGGTGGGAGGATCACTTGAGGTCAGGAGATCGAGCAAGACTGGCCAACATGGAGAAACCCAGTCTCTACTGAAAATACAAAATTAGCCGGGCATGGTGGTGGGCGCCTGTAATCCTAGCACTTTGGGAGGCTGAGATGGGTGGACTGCCTGAGCTCAGGATTTCGAGCCAGCCTGGGCAACACAGTGAAACCCCATCTCTACTAAAATACAAAAAATTAGCCAGGCGTGGCGGCGTGCGCCTGTACTCCCAGCTAGTGGGGAGGCTGAGGCAGGAGAATTGCTTGAACCCGGGAGGCAGAGGTTGCAGTGAGCTGAGATCGTGCCACTGGACTCCACCCCGGATGAAAGAGTGAGACTCTATCTTAAAAAAAAAAAAAAAATGTTAACTGGGCACGGAGGCACATCCCTGTACTCCCAGCTACTCGGGAGGCTGAGGCAGGAGAATCGCTTGAACCTGGGAGGTGGAGGTTGCACTGAGGGAAGATCATGCCACTGCACTCCAGCCTGGGCGACAGAGTGAGATTCTGTCTCAAACAAATCAACAATCAAACAAAAAAACCCACACATCGGCTGGGCGTGGTGGCTCACTCCTGTAATCCCAGCACATTGGGAGGCTGAGACG
>NW_012101476.1:3237607-3239477 GCF_000951045.1 Mandrillus leucophaeus
TGATAAATCACCCCACAACTTAGTGCCTTGAAACAACAGCCAAGGCCGGGTGTTGTGGCTCAAGCCTGTAATCCCAGCACTTTGGGAGGCCGAGATGGGCAGATCATGAGGTCAGGAGATCGAGACCATCCTGGCTAACACAGTGAAACCCCATCTCTACTAAAAAATACAAAAAAACTAGCCGGGCAAGGTGGCAGGCGCCTGTAGTCCCAGCTACTTGGGAGGCTGAGGCAGGAGAATGGCGTAAACCCAGGAGGCAGAGCTTGCAGTGAGCTGAGATCCAGTTACTGCACCCCAGCCTGGGCGACAGAGTGAGACTCCATCTCAAAAAAAAAAAGAAAAAGAAACAACGGCCATATATTATCACACAATTTCAGGTCAGTACGCCAGACAGTACGCCAGGAGGCAGTTGCACTTCCAGTGAGATTGTGATTCCATCTGAAGGCTCAGCTGGGAGAGAACTGGCCTCCAAGTTCAGTCACGTGGTTGTTGGCAGGCCTGAGTTCCTTATTGGTTATTGGCCAGAAGCCACCCTCAGTTCTTTGCCATGTGGGCTTCTCCGAAGAACAGCTCCCAACATGGAAGCTTGCTTTCCTCAGAGAAGAGAGAAAGTGGGGGAAGGGGGCAGGGAGAAAGAGACATATATATAAATATATATATATGTGTGTGTGTATATATATATGTGTGTGTGTATATATATGTGTGTGTGTATATATATATATATAGAGAGAGAGAGAGGACAGAGAGACAGGAGAGAGAAGAGAAAGGACAGAGGAGAGAGAGAGAGTAAGGGGAGAGAGAGAGAGAGTAAGGAGAGAGAGAGAGAGAGCAAGGAGAGAGATAGAGAGACTGGGCGCGGTGGCTCATGCCTGTAATCCCAGCACTTTGGGAGGCCAAGGTGGGCAGATCACGAGATCAGGAGTTTGAGACCAGCCTGACTAACATAGTGAAACCCCATCCCTTCTAAAAATACAAAAATTAGCAGTGTGGTGGCATGTGTCCGTAATTCCAGCTACTCAGGAGGCTGAGGCAGGAGAATTGCTTGAACTCGGGAGGTGGAGGTTGCAGTGAGCCAAGATCATGCCACTGCACTGCACTGCACTGCACTGCAGCCTGAGTGACAGAGTGAGACTCCGTCTCAAAAAAAAAAAAATTTGGCTGGGTACGGTGGCTCACGCCTATAATCTAAGAATCTGGGAGGCCAAGGCGGGTGGATCACCTGAGATCAGGAGTTCAAGACCAGTCTGGCCAACATGGAGAAACCCTGTCTCTAATGAAAATACGAAAATTAGCAGGGCATGACGGCGAGTGCCTGTAATCTCAGCTACTTGGGAGGCTAAGGCAGGAGAATCTCTTGAACCCACAAGGTGGAGGCTGCAGTGAGCTGAGATTGCGCCACTGTACTCCAGCCTGGGCGATAGAGTGAGACTTCATCTCAAAAAAATAAAATAAAGATATTTTTGAGGTCCTGAGTATGAAAGAAACAGCCTAGACTCATAATGCTGAGGAACTCAGAAATTTAAAGGTTGGGATGAGGAGTTCCAGCAAAGGAGAATGAGAAGTAGCAAGAGAATTTTTAGGATACAGGGCTTGGGAGACAAATATGAGGGTTTGAATGTGTTTTGTCAGTTCTTAGCTATGTGACCTTGGATCACATCTTGGTCTCCAGCTGTAAAACAGAGATAAAGAAGCTTATCTTAAAGAAAGCTATCATAAGGTTGTGGCTAAGTCACTCTTTTTTTTTTTTTTTTGAAACGGAGTCTTTCTCTGTCGCCCAGGCTGAAGTGCAATGGTGTGATCTCGGCTCACTGCAACCTCCGCCTCCTGGGTTCAGGTGATTCTCCTACCTCAGCCTCCCGAGTAGCTGGGA
>NW_012101476.1:3239527-3241205 GCF_000951045.1 Mandrillus leucophaeus
GAGGCCGAGGTGGGAGGATCACTTGAGGTCAGGAGATCGAGCAAGACTGGCCAACATGGAGAAACCCAGTCTCTACTGAAAATACAAAATTAGCCGGGCATGGTGGTGGGCGCCTGTAATCCTAGCACTTTGGGAGGCTGAGATGGGTGGACTGCCTGAGCTCAGGATTTCGAGCCAGCCTGGGCAACACAGTGAAACCCCATCTCTACTAAAATACAAAAAATTAGCCAGGCGTGGCGGCGTGCGCCTGTACTCCCAGCTAGTGGGGAGGCTGAGGCAGGAGAATTGCTTGAACCCGGGAGGCAGAGGTTGCAGTGAGCTGAGATCGTGCCACTGGACTCCACCCCGGATGAAAGAGTGAGACTCTATCTTAAAAAAAAAAAAAAAATGTTAACTGGGCACGGAGGCACATCCCTGTACTCCCAGCTACTCGGGAGGCTGAGGCAGGAGAATCGCTTGAACCTGGGAGGTGGAGGTTGCACTGAGGGAAGATCATGCCACTGCACTCCAGCCTGGGCGACAGAGTGAGATTCTGTCTCAAACAAATCAACAATCAAACAAAAAAACCCACACATCGGCTGGGCGTGGTGGCTCACTCCTGTAATCCCAGCACATTGGGAGGCTGAGACGGGCGCATCACAAGGTCAGGAGAATGAGACCATCCTGGCTAACACGGTGAAACCCCGTCTCTACTAAAAATACAACAAAAAAAAAATTAGCCGAGCGTGTTGACGGGCGCCTGTAGTCCCAGCTACTCAGGAGTCTGAGGCAGGAGAATGGCATGAACCTGGGAGGCGGAGCTTGTAGTGAGCCAAGATTGCACCACTGCACTTCAGCCTGGGCAACAGCGCGAGACTCCATCTCAAAAAAACAAAACAAAACAAACAAACAAAAACCTCTTTATCTGTCATGTAAAAATACAAAAAATATACAAAAGTAAAAGGTGCAAAACCAAACAGATTCCTCCCTGATTTCACATTCTCCTATGGCTACATTTTTCTGCTGCTCTTCTCAACACAATTTCTCATATATGACTCCACTATTTCCATCTCCAACTTAGTGTTCAACCATTCCACTCTGTCCCCACCACATCACTGACCTGCATCTGCAAGGTAAGCAGTGGTTCCCACATTGTTAATGCAACAAGCACTTTTCTGTCCTCATATTCTTCACTGTCCTAGTAACACGGAAGACAGCTTCCCACTTTTCCCTTCTTGAAGCACGTCTTTTCTTGGTTTTCATGACGCCACACTCCTGGTTTTCCCTTTCTTCATTCAGTCTCCTTTTCAGAGATTTAACCTCTGTATGTGGAAGTTTCTCAGGGCTGAGTCCTGGATCTTTTTCTCTTGCTCCATTTTCTTTGGTGATCCCATCGATTCTTTTTTTTTTTTTTTTTTTTTGAGATGGAGTCTCACTCTTGTTGCTCAGGATGGAATGCAGTGGTACCATCTCGGCTCACTGCAACCTCTGCCTCCCAGGTTCACGCCATTCTCCTGCCTCAGCCTCTAGAGTAGCGGGGACTACAGGCGCGTGCCACTATGCCTGGCTAATTTTTGTATTTTTAATAGAGATGGGGTTTTGCCACGTTGGCCAAGCTGGTCTCAAACTCCTGACCTCAAGTGATCTGCCTTCCTTGGCCTCCCAAAGTGCTGGGGTTACAGGCGTGAGCCACTGCGCC
>NW_012101476.1:3241255-3243608 GCF_000951045.1 Mandrillus leucophaeus
TGTTAGCCAGGATGGTCTCGATCTCCTGACCTTGTGATCCGCCCGTCTCAGCCTCCCAAAGTGCTGGGATTACAGGCTTGAGCCACCGCGCCCGGCCTAAGTCACTTTTAATGTAAAGAACCTGATTCCTAATCCTAGCTCTGGCACTTACTAGGTGTGAGCTTAGGCAGGTTACCTGATTTCTTTAACCCTCAATTTTTCACATCAGTAAAATGGGCTTAATAATCATATCTACGGCAGGGCGAGTTGGTTTACACCTATAATCCCAACGCTTTGGGAGGCCAAGGCAGATGGATCACTTGAGGTCAGGAGTTCGAGCCCAGCCTGGCCAACATGGTGAAACCCTGTCTCTACTGAAAATACAAAAATTAGCTGGGTGTGCTGGTGCACACTTGTAATCAGAGCTACTCTGGAGGCTGAGGCAGGAGAATCACTTGAACATGGGAGGCAGAAGTTGCAGTGAGCCGAGTTGAGCCACTGCACTCCAGCCTGGGTGACAGAGTGAGATTCAGGCTCAAAAAAAAAAAAAAAAAAAAAAGTATCTACCACATAACTTACTGTGAGGATTACATAATTAAGTCACTTACAAATATAGAACTGCCGGTTGGGCGTGGTGGCTCATGCCTGTAATCCCAGCACTTTGGGAGGCCGAGGTGGTTAGATCACGAGGTAGTGCTCGAGACCAGCCTGGTCAACATGGTGAAACCCGTCTCTACTAAAAATACAAAAATTAGCCGGGCATGGTGGCATGTGCCTGTAATCCCAGCTACTCGGGAGGCTGAGACAGGAGAATCGCTTGAGCCTGGGAGGTGGAGGTTGCAGCGAACCAAGAGGTCGCTCAGGAGTGTAATGGTACGATCTTGGCTCACTGCAACCTCTGCCTCCTGGGTTCAAGCTTCCATGGAGAAACTTTAGGGATATATTACGCATATATTATTATGGCTGTAGTATACCTTCCAGAAGAAACTAGAAGCTTCCAGAATAAGCTAGAAATGACACCTATTTCTTTACATTACTACTCTTAGCAACTGACAAACGAAGTGAATGTGCACTAACGAAGTGAATGTGCACTAAGGAAAGAGGAAGTCCTGTGTATGCAGGTTATTTATTGTGGCTGGAACTTAGACATGTGGGGAAGTAGTGGCATGAGCCGCGCCCTACCCAGGCAACCACTTTTCACTTGGACTCTTGGAAATGTTTGCAAGCAGCTGGGCGTGGTGGCTCATGCCCATAATCCCAGCATTTCGGGAGACCAACGGGGCAGATAACCTGAGGTCAGGAGTTGGAGACCAGCCTGGCCAACATGGTGAAACCCCGTCTCTACTAAAAATACAAAAATTAACAGGGCGTGGTGGCAGGCACCTGCAATCCCAGCTACTCGGGAGGCTGAGGCAGGGGAATTGCCTGAACCCAGAAGGCGGAAGTTGTAATGAGCCGAGATCGTTCCACTGCACTCCAGCCTCGGCAGTGAGCCAAGATCGCAGTGCCGCACTCCAGCTTGGGGGACAGAGTGAGACTCCATCCCAAAATTAAATTAAAGTAATAAGGTTAGGGACGGTGAAGTCTAATCCATTCATTTGTAAAATGAGGGCTCTGAGTCACGGAGCAGTTACAAATGACTTGCCCTAGTTTCGCTGGGTTGCATGTGCCCTGGATGGGCTCTAAGCCTACACAAACGTCTTTCACTTCCAGTTCAGTCTTCTTTCCTTTGTATTACCATGGTTATAGATTTAGCAACACACTGGTGTGACCCAGGCAAACATTCTTGCTTTATTATATATATTGGTCTGTCTTATTTGAACTAGATTACAAAAGCATGTCTTTTCTTATTCCATATTCTGATTATGGTAATGGGGATATCTGTATTACCACTGCATGTGGTAGTCAGTTGTGTAAGGTGGGGGAAACATCTTAGAATGGAAGGAAATCTTATATAAGAGTGTGAACTTTGTCATTAGACAGCCCTGAGTTGAGATTCTATTTAGTAGCTGTGTAATCCTGGGCACATTATTTAACTATGCTAAGCGCAAGTTTCCCCCATCTATAAAAATAGGGAAAATAGCACCTATCAAATAGAAGCATTAGATGGATTAATGCCCGACACATACTAAGATAGAGGTGTCCATCCAACCTCTCACTGTTAAAAACTTGAATAGCTTTCATGCAAATCACCAAAAGGGGTGTATTCAGTCTGTTAAGAGTTTGTATATCACTTGGTAAATAAGAATGAAACTCCAGACTATAATGTAATGGTTTCCTCTAAAATATCCTTCTTGGCCAAGCGCGGTGGCTCATGCCTATAATCTCAGTACTTTGGGAGGCCAAGGCAGGCAGATTGCTTGAGCTCAGGAGT
>NW_012101476.1:3243878-3245830 GCF_000951045.1 Mandrillus leucophaeus
AAATGTTACAAAGTGCTTTCTATCACATAAGACACAGGATTAGTGAGATACAAATCATAGCCCCAAGTAGCTTACAGTCTCACAAGAAAAACAGATTTTTTCTTTTTTTTTTTTTTGAGACCAGAGTCTTGCTCTGTCACCTAGGCTAGAGTGCAGTGACACGATCTCGGCCCAATGCAAACGCCACCTCCTGGGTTCAAGTGATTATCCTGCCTCAGTCTCCTGAGTAGCTTGGATTACAGGCGCCCACCACCACACCCGGCTAATTTTTGTATTTTTAGTAGCAGCTGGGTTTCACCATATTGTCCAGGCTGGTCTCGAACTCCCGACCTGGTGATCCGCTGGCCTTGGCCTCCCAAAGTTCTGGGATCAGACGCATGAGCCACTGTGCCTGGCCAAAAACAGATATTTTAAAAAGTATTCCAATATAAGATAATGAATGTTATAAGATGGGTGATCAGAGGCTGCTGCAGGAACCCAGTTGGGGGCTGGCACCTCAGTATTTGTAAGGTAGTGGTGATAAAAAACGACTTTCCTGAGGAAATAACACTTGACTTAACTAGTCTGGAAATATTTACGGGAGAAAAGACATTCTAGGCAAAGACATAATGTGCACCAAGGGAAGAGGAAGTCCTATGTATGCAGGTTGTTACGGCCGGAACTTAGACGTGTGGGGAAGTAGCAAGAAATGAGACCAGATGCGTAGACAAGAGCCCATGATTAAGAGCTCCTGCTAAGCATTCTGAATTGTACCCTGTAAGCCAGTGGCTTCCAAAGTGGCTTGGCAGAAAGAATTTACAAACCTCTGTCATTATCACTTGCACTAGGTAAGAAAACTCTTCCTTTTTTTCTCCCGTTTCTTTTTCATCTTCATTTGTAATCACTTCTTTTATTGTTTGTTTGTTTGTTTTTGAGACGGAGTTTGGCTCTTGTTGCCCAGGCTGGAGTAAAATGGCGCCATCTCGGCTTAGTGCAACCTCCACCTCCCGGGTTCAAGCGATTCTCCTGCCTCAGCCCCCTAAGGAGCTGGGATTACAGAAGTGTGCCAACATGCCCAGCTAATTTTGTATTTTTAGTAGAAACAAGGTTTCACCATGTTGGTCAAGCTAGTCTTGAACTCCTGACCTCGGGTGATCCACCTACCTCAACCTCCCAAAGTGCTGGGATTTCAGGCATTGAGCCACTGCACCCAGCTGTAACCCCTTCTTTTTAATCTTTATTTAATCTTCAATGTCTTGGCACAGATTTCTAATGACTGAAATAAAAGGTTTCAGGTGCCCTGGTTTCTCTAACGTGTTAAGGCAAAGAAAGGACTGTTGAAGTACTATTTATTCGAATTGCAAAGTTATTTGGATCACGTTTGTGGTTTCCAATGTGATTTAGTAATAGCCAACACTTAGAGAGAACGTTCTAGAGCATGGTGCTAAATGCTTTTATTTCAATTACCTCCTTTACTCTTCACAATACCCCATGAAAGAGTACTATTATTATCATGATTTTTAAGAATAAAAAGCTATTATTTAAAATGGTTGAAAAACGAGCCCAAGTTCAAATAGTGAGTAAACGCTGGAATCAGAGTTTGAACTTGTGCAGTCTGAGTGCACAGCTACCTGTTCCTTGCTTCCTGACCTGGTCATCTCTGTCCTTTTTCAAAAATCTTGGGTCCTTTGGACTCATTCTTTCTTCCTACACTCCCACAGCTCTTCAGGATCACCTGCTGGTGTCCAATTCTGTCCCCTTTCATTCACTTAAGGTTTTGGCTCCTTCCTGTCTCTTTTTTTTTTGTTTGTTTGTTTTGTTTTGTTTTGTTTGAGACGGAGGCTCACTCTGTTGCCCAGGCTGGAGTGCAGTGGCACAGTCTTGGCTCACCGCAACCTCCATCTCCCAGGTTCAAGCGATTCTCCTGTCTCAGCCTCCTGAGTAGCTGAGATCTTACTGTCTTCTTTGCAGAA
>NW_012101476.1:3248770-3264779 GCF_000951045.1 Mandrillus leucophaeus
GAGTAGCGGGGACTACAGGCGCGTGCCACTATGCCTGGCTAATTTTTGTATTTTTAATAGAGATGGGGTTTTGCCACGTTGGCCAAGCTGGTCTCAAACTCCTGACCTCAAGTGATCTGCCTTCCTTGGCCTCCCAAAGTGCTGGGGTTACAGGCGTGAGCCACTGCGCCTGGCCTGAACCCATCCATTCTTATGGCTGTAAATACTGTCTGTATGGATGACTTTCAAAATTTCACCTCTAGGCTGGGGCTCTCCCTTGTGTTCCAAGTGCCCATTTGACATTTCTAGTTGTATAACTAGGAACTTCAAATTCTCTAGGTTTTAGCTCAAATTTTACACCATTGAAGAGCCTTTTTCTGAGTATAAAACAGCCACCCTCTTCCCTCTCTCCTGTTACTCTGCATTACATTACCCTTTTTCCCTTTGAGCATTTATTCTAACCATCACAATTTTTATCTGTTTATTTACGATCTACCTCCTGCATTAGATTGTAATCTCATTCATTTGACTTTCATTACTTGCCAAGTGCTGTACTAAGCACTTTATAAGTCTTATCATTTGATTTACTTTTTTTTTTTTTTTTTTTGAGAGGGAGTCTTGCTCTGTTGCCCAGGCTGGAGTGCAGTGGCGCGATCTTGGCTGACTACAACCTTAGCCTCCTGGGTTCAAGCAATTCTCCTAACTCAGCCTCCCAAGTAGCAGAGATAACAGGCGCCTGCCACCATGCCCAGCCAAGTTTTGTATTTTAGTAGAGGCAGGGTTTCACCACGTTGGCCAGGCTAGTCTCGAGCTCCTGACCTCAGGTGATCCGTCCGCCTTGGCCTCCCAAAGTGCTGGGATTACAGGTGTCAGCCACGGCACACGGCCAAGCCAATATTAATTTACTTTTTTGACTAGCCATATTAAAAGCTTGACAAATAAAACAGGTTAACCTCACATTGCTTGTGTTCTATTTTGGTGGAATTCAGAGAAGCCAGTGTTAGTAAACTGATTTTCATCTTACAGTTCCACAAGAAATCCCAACATGATTTGGTAGTAAGCACCATTATGTTTCATATGTTTATATTTGTTTAAATGCACCCTCAATACTTATATTTCTTTTTTTGTTGTTGTTGAGACCCAGTTTCGCTCTTGTTGCCCAGGCTGAGTACAATGGCATGATCTCGGCTCCCCGCAACCCCTGCCTTCTGGGTTCAAGTGATTCTCCTGCCTCAGCCTCCCGGGTGGTTGGGATTACAGGTGCACGCCACCACGCCTGGCTAATTTTGTATTTTTAGTAGGGACAGGATTTCACCATGTTGGCCAGACTGGTCTCGAACTCCCAACCTCAAGTGATCCGCCCTCCTTGGCCTCCCAAAGTGTCGGGATTACAGGCGTGAGCCACCGCGCCTGGACAGTGCTTATATTTCATATTGAAGGGACACGCCCCAACACATTTACTTTTGGAAACTGTTAAGCAGAAAGAGGAAACGCTGAAAAAATTTCTAGCAGAGATAAACCAAGAGGTAGGTATTTTTAAAAAAGCAGCTTAAACTAGGTTAAACATTGGCTTCTAAAAGATCAAAGCTGGATTTCCTCATGGAACAGCACACTTCCAGTTCTCTGAGGTCAGGGGGCAGAGGATGTAGTTAGAGCTGGTTGGCCTCATATGATGCCTTTTTCTTTTCCTTAAAGTCAGGATTTGTCTTTCTCTGTAATCGTAATCTCTTTGTCTGGCCTTTGCTTTTGTCTGTGAAGCTGCCACCAGCTAGGTTTTAAGTAGCGAGTAGCATCGTGTAGGTCTAAATAAAAACTAAATAGCTTCCTTCTCTTTTTTCCCCATATAGAACAGTTCTGTCAATTGCAGCAGACAAAAAGAACAATGAACATTTTTGAGACTTTTCTCAAAAATTCATCTTGAGAATGTATTTTCAGAAAATCATAAAGTTCGAATTATCAGAATAAAAAATGATGGCCTCTTCACAGAGGGGTGTTTTTTTCTAGTTAAGACATTACAATGATATTCTCACATCAGGCTTTTGGTGGCTGGCTTGACATCTGTCTTTGGATGTAAAATGATTGGCAGCATTTTCAGTTTACGTAAAAGTTTGCGTAGAGCCACAGCAGAAAGAACTTGGGTTTTTGGAGTTAGATTTGAGTAGAATACTAGGTAGTATTTAATTAAAATTAGTAAGTATAAAACTTACTAATTTTGTGACAGTAAATTAATCTGACTCAACTTTTATAAAATGGTGACTGCAATTAAAATCACAAATGTAAAATAGCAAATGCTCAACAAAAAGGCCCTCCTCTTTTAGGTGATTTTAGGTGATTTCCTTTTAACACCTGATTAAAGGCAAAGGTTGACTTGATTTACGATGAGAAGGATTTATTTATTGAGAAGGATTTATTATATTTATTAACAAAGAGGTAAAGCTTTTTTCTTTTTTTTTTTTTTTGAGACAGAGTCTCGCTTGCTCTGTTGCCCAGGCCGGAGTGCAGTGGCGCTATCTCGGCTCACTGCAACTTCTGCTTCCCGGGTTCTAATGGATTCTCCTGCCTCAGCTTCCCGAGTAGCTGGGATTACAGGCGCTCGCCACCACGTCAGGCTAATTTTCTATTTTTAGTAGAGACGGGGTTTCACCATGTTGGGGCCAGGCTGGTCTGGAACTCCTGACCTCAGGTGATCCACCAGCCTCGGCCTCCCAAAGTGCTGAGAATACGGGCATGAGGCACCATGTCTGGCCAGAGGTAAAGCTTCTTAAGGTAATCTGACAAAATGAGAAAAAGAAACCTTGAAGAGAAGTGTGGGTGGCTATCACCAACATGGTATTTGGGGGCAGTTCTCATCATTGTTTATCAAGGCTGCAGAATAGCTGTGTTCATCTTTCTCTTTTACTACCCTTTAAATGATTGACCTATGTGTAGTGTGTATTTTTTTAAAATACAGGAAGCAGCAACACTCAGTATGAGAGGATAATTTGCGTGCTAAGAGTAAATGGGGAAGCAAACAGTAAATAGAGACAAACGGGCAAAGGTTGAGTCATAGGGAACCTGGACTTGCCTCAAGTATTTGTGGTTGGTAGTAGCTCATTATGTGTGCTTGGACACCAGGTGGGGCCCCCGCAGGCCAAGCAAACGTCAAGACCAGTTTCGTACCCTAGTACCCTTGTTCCTCTAGCTCCGGACCAGCCAGAGCCACCTATTCGGATCATGTTCGCAGAACCCAGCACTGTTTCGAGGCCAGATGCACCATTTCAGCAATTCAGGGGGGAAATAAGCAGTGTGGATAAACTGATATCCCATTTTTAAAAGTCGGCCTGGGTTCGCATTCAGAAGAAATGTCACGCTAGCCATTTTTTTTTAAATGGGTGATTTGATAACTCAGGGAGGTCTTTCCACCGTAATAAAAATTTGCTTGTTAGAACTGGGTGTTTTCTAAGAAGTGTATGGAAAAAGCCTTGCTTCGTCTTCGCCCTGGGTGATTTTTACGTCGAACACCTACAACTGCTACTGAAATCCCCCCGCGGGACTTTTGATGTCTTCTAGGGCATTCTTAAAACTAGACCCATTCCTAAGCGACTCCCACCTCCCAAACCAGCCATATGCTTTAGTTTCTCCAGTTTCCAATTTTCTAAATCTTCAACGTCTCCCCTCGAATTAGTCCAATCAAACTTTCTCTTCTTAGACCTCTTCCTTACGTTCGCACCAGGAAACTCCCAGGAGAATCACGTGCCCAGGCTTGTCCTTAATGGCGCTCCGTAACCCTCCCACTATTCCACCACCCTTCCTCGCCACCCGTGAGCTCCGCCCCGCCCCATTCGCGCTTCCCACCCCCATCCCCCGCGAAGTGCTTGCGCCTGCGCAGCTCCAATTGAGGCGCTTTCCCTTTCCTGGCGACCAATCCACTTCCTGCCTCGGGTCCTCGGAACACTCCACCTCTCCGCTGGGGCCCTGGCTTGAGGTGCTGGTAGTGGCTACCTTACGCATTACCTGTCTGAAAAATTCGCTCTTCTCATCGACTGGGGAATTTGGAAGAGCCATTAAGTGGGTGGCACTTATATGAGCCTTTGCCTCGGACCCGCCACCCCAGAGTCAAGCTGAGGGCATCGGCATGCCGCGGGGTGGGCGATCAGGACTGTTTTTAATCGGGCAGTCGCGCGGACGGCCTTTTCCCTCTCGCCTCCTTCCGCCCCGCCCCCACACTCAGCCCGGCCGCGCTGGTGAGTGGCGGGCGGGAGGGCCGGCGGGCGGAGGGAGGAGGGGGAGCTAAGGGAAGGCGGGCCCTCGGCTGCGAGATAGGTGGGGGGAGGGGAGGGGAGAGCCCGAGCGCTGGAGTTGGTGCTGGGAAACCCGGGGCTAATGTTGACAACAGGCTCGAGGTGAGTCCCGGGGATCCTCCTTCCCCTCCGCTCCAACGATCGGGAAGAAACGGGGCTGGGGGGCACCGGCCTAGAGTCCTACTCCCTGGGGGACCCCAGAGGAGACTCCGCACTCTAGCTCTCCGGGGTCGGCGAGCAGTGGAGGGACCGCGGGTCCGGCGTCGTTCTTCTCAGACCCCCTCTCTCCGAGGCTCCCATCAACGCGGGAGCCCCCGGGCCGGGCATGGGGGGCGGTGGAGGAGGTGCCTGCCCCACATGCCTGGGCCGGGCCTCGGGGCTGGAGGCGGGGAGCCCGCGGTGGAGGGGCGAAGGTGTTCGGGGGCGTGGAGGAGAGCGAGGGGAGGTCGGGGGAAGCTCCTCGAGAGCCGGGAGGAAAGCGAGGGCGAGGAAGTGGGGAGGGCGCGTGTGTGGGAGGCTGCGGAGTGGGGAGACCGGCCGAGGAGGCTTCTGTGGCGAGGGAGTGTGGGGCGAGAAGTTGGGGTTGGGGCAGCGATGGTCTGCAAAGGTGACCGTGGATACCTGTGGGAAGGGGAGTTGGGGCGGGTAAGTGGTGTGGTGGGTGTAGACGTTGCCACACCACCAGAGCAGAGGTTTGTAGGAGAGGTGTGTGTAGGCGAAGGGGCTTGGGGTGTATCTGGGGATGGTGGGCAAGGGCTGTTTGGTTGACTTCCTTTTAATCACATAGGCTGGTTGATTCTTCACTTTGCCTTCACCCCTTCAAGACTCCAGGCACTCTCTTCTTGCTAGGACTGTTGGACTAAGGAAGTGACCACAGGATATTTGGTCCCCAGGTTGGCAGAGCAGAGCCAGCTGGGTCCACTCTGGGGTGATCGGACCTTCAGTTCTCTTGCTCTTCTTGGAGGACTTACACGACACGAAGTGATGCATCAGATCAAAGTGAAACGCTCGCTGACGCTTTATCTCATTTCCATAATTCTTAGGTGTTCCTTAACATCGTCAGTCTCCTCATTTGTGAGCTGGGACAATTTCTAACAATTCTTAACACGTCCTTTATACTAAGGATGTTCTTTAAAAAATAAAGTCAGAAACTGAGAGAGAGTGTTCCTGTGCTGTTCTGTCCTTACAACATTTTGACTAAGAATTGAAAGATGAAACAGCATTCTCTCACTCTGGAGTATTTTCGGAGCACTCTGATTGGGATTTCATACATAACCCATATGGTACTTTGCAAGGGAATGTCTTTAAAAAGGAAACACCCCGTTTTGTGCCCTCTTCCCCCCAGTACACTCCACTGGTACTTGTACTAGTAAATTAGTTTTACTTTCTTTTGGGAGTTCAGAATATATTTAGAATACCAAATAAAATATACAGTTCAAGTGACAGGACACTATTTTGGGAGCTAGGAAGGTGGTTTTAAAGCATGGTTTCCTTTTAAGGGTAGTCTGAATGTAAATTGTATTCAGCAAACTAATTTGTAACAGCTAATCGGATTCCAGCGAAAAGATCACGACTTTTTCTTGTTACTATCTTGAGAAAGGACCTTTTTAAAATTGTAGTTTGGACTAGAAAAACTTTTGGAAACACTTTAGATGACAAGTTTGGCTGTTAAAGCTTGAAGTTATTGAAATAAGAATTTTAGCATTTTATTAAATATCACTTAGTGCTCAGTTTCTTAAGTGGACATAAAACAAACGTGTTTTGAGGTGAATCATGGTGTTTGTATATTTTATTCGTTTTAGTGTAGGTAGTGAAAAAGAGTACTGGGTAGTGAGTGTTGATCCAGCCATGGAAACTAGCTGTGTAATCTTGGGTAGGTGACTCTGCTGCTGTCCTTGGAATGTAAAAATTGAGGATAGAAGTAGATAAAATCTGATAGTCTTTATTTGACTTTACAAATCTTTCATTGTATGCTGAACTTCTCAGTGTTCTTTGTGAGCGAACATTTATTAATGCCTCCCTCATGCTAGTTACTATGCTAGAATTTTAAGAACTTTACAAGATAGATAGCAGTATATCCTTCTTATTGATAAATAAGTGGACTCAGAGAAGTTGTTGCCTGATTTCTGTAGCTATCAGGCTGCAGAGTTGGGAGGTAGATTTAAAATCTATCGACTTCCAAGCCCATGTATGTTGTTTTCACAAGTTGCATTGCTGCCTCTTCATGAACTTTTAGATTTTTGTCTTTTTTTTTGTTTACGGAAATTTAGTTTCAAGTATACTTTGGGTGTATGCTTGTAATGTGAGGATGAAGTGATTGAAAGAAGATACCAGTATCAGGACTTAAGGGTTATGGAGAATCTGTTTTATTATGCTCTAGGGTAGAGTCTATTCCTATTTTTTTTTTTCCTTGAGACGGAGTCTCGCTGTGTCGCCAGGCTGGAGTGCAGTGGCGCCATCTCGGCTCACTGCAACCTCCACCTCCTGGGTTCAAGTGATTCTCCTGCCTCAGCCTCCTGAGTAGCTGGGACCGAGTAGCTGGGACTACAGGTGTGTGCCACCACACCCAGTTAATTTTGGTATTTTTAGTAGAGACAGGCTTTCACCATGTTGTTGGCCAGGATGGTCTCGATCTCTTGACCTCGTGATCTGCCTGTCTCAGCCTCCCAAAGTGCTGGGATTACAGGCATGAGCCACTGTGCCTGGCCCCGAGTCTAATTCTTGAACGCCTACTATAGCTTTATTTTATATAGTAAGTACTTAAAATTTAATTAACAAATGAATCTTATTAAAGAGTCATAAAAGTTTGGGACTTTGTTGAACTAATAAATGATGACCTTTGTGAATTTGTCAAATACTAGATGAATTTCTTAATCTTTTCTTTGAAGAATTTAAGATTTTATTTTATCTTTAGAAATGAGACATGAGGCCAGCCATGGTGACTCATGCTTATAATCCCAGAACTTTGGGACGCCAAGGTGGGTGGATCACCTGAGGTCAGGAGTTTTATGAGACCAGCCTGACCAACATGGAGAAACCCCTTCTCTACTAAAAATACAAAATTAGCTGGGCATGGTGATGTGCACCTGTAATCCCAGCTACTCGGGAGGCTGAGGCAGGAGAATGGCTTGAACCTGGGTGGCAGAGGTTGCGGTGAGCCAAGATCGCGCCACTGCACTCCAGCCTGGCAGCGGAGTGAGACTCCATCTCAAAAAAAAAAAAAAAAAAAAAGAGAGACATGAATTGTAAGTTCTGATGTCATTCTTTGTAGTTTCCTATGGTCCTGAAATGTTACTTGTTGATGTATCACATCAGAAAATGTGAAATCTATATAAACTTTTTTCACTTAATGATTAATATCCCTCAGTAAGATCATGTTATTACCTTAGATATTAAGTTGTCCCCATATGTTTCAGCCAGAGTCTGCTAAAAGTTAAAAACATTGTGTAAGAACTGCTTAACCGCTATGAAGGATTCTTTCTACTCTTGAGATTCATAATTCTATGGTTTGCCATAGTCAGTATTTACAAACAAATCTTCCATCTCGCAATTTGGTACTCTTAGGATTCTTTGGTTCAGAGAATGGGTTCAGATTCCCATTCTGTCACCAGCTGTGCAGGCCTTGGTCAAGTTACTTGGTCAAGTCTCAGTTTACTCATTTATAAAATAGCGAAAATAATACCTACCTCATAAAGATTTTAGTATTAAATGAGATAATGTATGTAAAATGTTTAGTATGGTACCATGAGTAGTAAGTATTAGTATTATAGTCTCTTTGAAAGTTTGCTTGGTTTAAGGGCATGACATTTTCACATTAAAGTTGGATATTTAATTGAAAATGTGTAAGAATCAATAACTACACTTGTAGATAATATAAATGCTGGCCGGGTGTAGTGCCTCATATCTGTAATCCTAGCACTTTGGAAGGCAGAGGTGGGAGAATCCCTTGAGCCCAGAAGTGTGAGACCAGCCAGGGCAACATACTGAGACCTTGTCTCTATTTTATTAAAACAGTTTTTTTTTTTTAATTAAAAAAAATAGATAATATAAATGGTAATGTTGTCTTGGTGTAGAAAGAATGCTTTTTCATTTTTTGTTGTTGTTGTTGCTTTTTTTTTTTGAGACGGAGTCTCTGTCTGTTGCGCAGGCTGAAATGCAGTGGCACTATCTTGGCTCACTGCAGCCTCCGCCTCCCGGGTTCAAGTGATTCTCTTGCTTCAGCTTCCTGAGTAGCTGGGATTACAGGCACCCTCCACCATGCCTGGTTAATTTTTGTATATTTAGTAGAGACGGACTTCACCATGTTGGCCAGGCTGGTCTTGAACTCCTGACCTCAAGTGATCCTCCTGCCTTGGCCTCCCAAAGTGCTCGGATTACAGGAATGAGCCACGGTGCGCAGCCTGCTTTTTCATATATTAAAGGTATTTTGTGTGTGTGTGTGTGTGTGTGTGTGTGTGTGTGTGTGTGATGGAGTCTCACTCTGTCGCCCGTGCTGGAGTGCAGTGGCACGATCTCAGCTCACTGCAACCTCTGCTTTCTGGGTTCAAGCAGTTCTCCCTCAGTCTCCCCAGTAGCTGGGATTACAGGTGCCTGCTACCACTCCCAGCTAATTTTTGTATTTTCAGTAGAGATGGGGTTTCACCATGTTGGCCAGGCTGGTCTCGAACTCCTGACTTCAGGTGATCCGGCCACCTTGGCGTCCCAAATTGCTGGGATTACAGGCATGAACCACTGCGCCCAGCCCCTAATGATGATTTTAAAAATAGGACCAACAGCTTTTTTGTTGTTCTGAGTTTTACCAGTGGGGTTAGCTAAAGCTTTTAGGTGTCACTATCAAAATAAATGCATGGAACAAGGGAGTGGAGAGCAATGACAGAGTAAAAGAAAAAATAGAAGGAAAAGGTAGCTATGATAAGGTATAGGCTGTGGCATGTATCTGCAAAAATTAAAGCATTTCCATTAGCCTAGGTTGCTGTCTGTGGTATTAACATTTTATTAGAGTACTGAAGTAAAGTATTTTTGTCTTTAAAAAATGTCAATATTGCAAATGCTTTTTTTGGTAACCTAGTTTTAAGTGCTGTAATTTAAAACCTATATTTGAAAATATTTAAGGATACTATTGCTTTTAATAAAAAAAAAAAAACTAAGGGGTGGCCGGGCGCTGAGGCTCATGCTTGTAATCCCAGCACTTTGGGAGGCCAAAGCAGATGGATCACTTGAGGTCAAGAATTCAAGCAGCCTGGCCAATATAGTGAAACCCGTCTTTACTAAAAATACAAAAATTAGCTGAGTGTGGTGGCACACGCTTATAATCTCAGCTACTTGGGAGGCTGAGGTGGGAGCATCGCTTAAACCCAGGAGGTGGAGGTTGCAGTGAGCTGAGATCGTGCCACTGCACTCCAGCCTAGGCAACAGAGTGAGACTCAAAAAAAAAAAAAAAAGAAAAAAAGAAAAAAGAAAAAACAAACACTGAAGCTCAAAAATACAATGGGTCATGCCTGTAATCCCAGCATTTTGGGAGGTGCAGGTAGATGGATCACTTAAACTCAGGAGTTCAAGACCAGCCTGGTCAACATGGGGAAATCCCGTCTCTACTAAAACTACAATTATCTGGATGTGGTGTTGAGCACCTGCTGGCCCAGCTACTTGGGGGGCTGAGGCAGGTGGGTCACTTGAGCCCAGGAGGTCGAGACTTTAGTGAGCTGTGATCGTGCCGCCACACTCCAGCTTGGGTGACAAAGTGAGACCCTGTCTCAAAGAGAAAACAAAAAACTAATACATGTAGGTAATTTTCTCCTTCTAAAATAGAATTTTGATTTTCTTTTTTTTCTTGAGACAGAGTTTTGCTCTTGTTGCTCAGGCTGAAGTGCAATGGCGGGATCTCGGCTTACTACAACCTCCGCCTCCCAGGTTCAAGCGATTCTCCTGCCTCAGCCTCCCAAGTAGCTGGGATTACAGGCATGCACCACCATACCCGTCTAATTTTGTATTTTTAGTAGAGACGTGGTTTCTCCATGTTGGTCAGGCTGGTCTTGAACTCTAGACCTCAGGTGATCTGCCCACCTCGGCCTCCCAAAGTGCTGAGATTATAGGCATGAGCCACTGTGCCTGACCGAATTTTGATTTTCTTATATACAACTCTTAGATAATTTAGGAGTTAAAATGTGAAACACTGTGCCTAAAAGAAATTAGACAACTAGTTCTGAGTAGAGAAATGCATTTTTAGAAAAGAAAACTTCAGAATTTTCCTGAAAAGTACAGTTTTTTGTTCCACAGTTACTTTCAGTTAACTGTAAGCCTGTACTATAGGCCAATGCTATCCAATAGAGCTTTCTGTGGAAATGTTCTGTATCTGTCCTGCTATGTATGGAAGCCATTAGCTACATGTGGAATTGAGCACTTGAAATACAGATACTGACTGAAGAACTGAATTTCACATTTTATTTAATTTTGATTAATTTACATTTAAGTAACCACATGTGACTAGTGCAGCAGTTTTGGGGTGGTAATTTTGTCTCCAAACGATATTTAGCAATGTCTGGAGTTATATTTGGTTGTCAAAATGAGGGAGGAGCTACTTGTATGCACTGCATAGCAGGCAGGGACACTGCTAAACCTCCTACCGAGCACATGGTGGCCCCTTCCCTCTAAAACCAAAGAAATACTTTGCCCAAACTGTCAGTGGTGCTGAACTTTAGAAACCCTGGGCTAATAACTACTCTGTTTTGGCAGATATAGCACGGAACATATGGATTTTATGTTCATGTTTATTTATAAATTAACTTTGACTAATATAGGTGAAGAAGTTAGAAGTCTAGTTTAATTTGAGATAGTTAACAGTTTTTGTATCTGAAAGTTTGGTGATAAGGTTAGAGCAATGAAGTGAGATTTGTGAGTCTGCTGTTCTGTTTTGTCTGTTGACATATAGGAGGCAAGGGCTTGTTTTTGTTTCCTTTCTCAGCTGAAATACTGAGATTGAATATTATACGAAATAGTGAACCACCATCTTTCATGGTTGTCAAATGCTAGGGTTAAAGCTGACTCAAAATGTTCACAGATATATTCTGAAGTATTTACAATTAAATGACATATTGCTTGGAGTTGATAGTGGCTGAATCTGAGTGATGGGTATGTGGAGGTTCCTTATATTATGCTGTCTACTTTTGTTTGGGCTTGGATTTTTCCTTATAAAAAGTAAAAAACAAGTACTTAGACATGGGCATAACTAATAATGATAGGATGAGAAATGTGACCAATAACTTATTTTGTTACAGAAATAGTATTCATTTTACATGCCCGCATTTACTCTTTTACAATTGCCAAGTTGTATTAATATGTTCTGTTTAAAAAATAGTGTCGTATCATTTAAAAAAGTCACTGCATCTATGGTACTGACATCGTTTCCCTCTTACAGATTGTCCTGGGTCACATAATGCCAGCTGAGCGTAAAAAGCCAGCAAGTATGGAAGAAAAAGACTCTTTACCAAATAACAAGGAAAAAGACTGCAGTGAAAGGCGGCCAGTGAGCAGCAAGGAGAGGCCAAAAGACGATACCAAGCTCACTGCCAAGAAGGAGGTCAGCAAGGCCCCTGAAGACAAGAAGAAGAGACTGGAAGATGATAAGAGAAAAAAGGAAGACAAGGAACGCAAGAAAAAAGACGAAGAAAAGGTGAAGGCAGAGGAAGAATCAAAGAAAAAAGAAGAGGAAGAAAAAAAGAAACATCAAGAGGAAGAGAGAAAGAAGCAAGAAGAGCAGGCCAAACGTCAGCAAGAAGAAGAAGCAGCTGCTCAGATGAAGTAAGGCAGTTGATTGTATTTATTGATGTGAGGGAATGGGAAGATTGGAAAATTTTGGGAAAAAAACATTATTTGAAATGTAGCGTCCTGGGTGCAGCTCTTTAAGAATTGGGAGTATCTTAATTTACTTGTTAGGTTAGTTTCACTGACTGGGGTATGCTAAAGGTGTGTTAATTATTCAAATTAAATAATAGTAACAATCTTTAATGAGTACTATTCGAGGTCTTGGGTAATTTGTGTTTTGTTTTAAATTTTATTTATTTATTTTGAGATGGAATTTTGTTTAGTCGCCCAGACTGGAGTGCAATGGCGCGATCTCGGCTCACTGCAACCTTTGCCTCCTGGGTTCAAGTGATTCTCCTGCCTCAGCCTCCCGAGTAGCTGGGATTACAGGCACCTGCCATCATGCTCGGCTAATTTTTGTATTTTTGTAGAGATGGGGTTTCACCGTGTTGGCCAGGCTAATCTTGAACTCCTGACCTCAGGTGTTCATCCGTCTCAGCCTCCTAAAGTGCTGGGATTACAGGTGTGAGCCACCACGCCCAGCTGTTTATTTTTTAAGACTTTTTTTCATACAAAATTAGGCATGGTGGCGCGTGCTTGTCATCCAGTTACTCGGGAGGCTGAGGTAGGAGAATCGCCTGAACCTAGGAGGTGGAGGGTGCAGTGAGCCAAGTTTGTGCTACTGCATTCCTGCTGGGGCGACAGAGCAAGACTGCATCTCAAAAAATAATAATAAAATTAAAAAAACAAACTTTTTTTCGTGGTATGATAATACTCCATTTTTTTAAAAAATTGAAAACCTTCAGTTGGCTGCTGTTTCTTGAGTTCTTATGCATCAGGCCTTGTACAGAATATATTAGCATCTATCCTTAGGACAATCCCAGTGAAGTAAGTTTTATGATCCTCATTTCACAGATTAATAAAATGAAGTTTAAGGAGGGTAAGTTGCTTACGGTCACAGCAAATAGTAGAGCTGTTGGGATTTAAAGCTAGGTTGGCCTGACTTTAAAACTTTTGACTATTCATTAAGCACAATTCCACAATGCTTTCCATTCTTATCTTTATTTAAATCTATTTTTAACCTTGTAAATCTGTGCAAGTAAATAATAAACTAGTGAAAAATGTAGTTCTTAGAGGGAAAACACCAGAGATGCATCAGCAGTAACTTTGTTGAATAGCTTAAGCTCTTCTCTAAATATGAAACTTATTAGGCCAGGCATGGTAGTTCACACCTGTAAACCCAGCACTTTGGGAGGCTGAGGCAGGAGGATTGGTTGAGCCCAGGAGTTCAAGACCAGCCTGGGCAGTATAGTGAGACCCTGTCTATGTGAAGAAAAATAAGGGAAAGAATAATATATAACTTATTTATTTTTTAATTAAAAATTTTTTTTAAAATTTAAGAGGGCAACTTACCTTTTTTAAGCTTCATTTTGTGGATCTCTAAAATGAGGCTTGTAGAATTTAACTTCATTGGTACTGTCTTAAGGATATTTGCTAATGTATTTTTACAGTGCCTGGTAACATAATAAGAGCTCAACAAACTCCAGCCAGGCTGGAGTGTAGTGATGTGACGGCAGCTCACTGCAGCCTTGACCTCCCAGGCTCAAGCCATTCTCCCACCATATCCTCCTTGATAGTGGGGACTACAGGTGCGTGCTACCACACCTGGGTATTTTTGTACTTTTTGTAGATAGAGTTTCACCGTGTTGCCCAGGCTGGTCTTGAACTCTTGGACTCAAGAAGTCCTCCTGCCTCAGCCTCCCAAAGTTTTGGGATTATAGGCATGAGCCACCATGTCTGGCCTAAAATAATCGTTTTTTGGAAATGATGTCTTGCTATTTTGTCTAAGTCTGTAATTGCTGTGCTCAAGCGATCCTCCCACTACAGCCTCCCTAGTAGCTGGAACTACAGATGTACACCACTGTGCGTGGCCAAATATATAATTTAAAAAGCTTTTTGCAAGCACGATTTTGTATAGGCCTCTAGAACAGCCACCTTTCTTCTCAGAGTTGTTCTTTAGAACTTCTGCTTTCTTCCCTTTTTTGTGGGGGTGATGGGGGCATTGCTGTGTTGTTACCCAGGCTGGAGTGCAGTGGCTGTTCTCAGGTTCCATCATAACGTACTGCAGCCTCCAACTCCTGGGCTCAAGTGATTCCTCCTGCCTCAGCCTCCTGAGTATCTGTCATTACAGGCTTGTGCCACCAGCCCTGGCCAGGACCTCTACTTTTAATAAGGAACAGAAGCCTTAGGTCTGCAAGACTATAGTAGTGCCTAGTTTTGGAATATTCAGAACCATGATTCTTGAGAGATTTTTTTTTTTTTTTTTGAGACAGGGTTTGCTCTGTCGCCCAGGCTGGAGTACAGTGGCCTGGTCTCAGCTCACTGCAATCTGTGCCTCCTGGGCTCAAGCGATCCTCCCACCTCAGCCTCCTGAGTAGCTGGGACTACAGATGCATACCACTACGCTTGGTTAATTTTTGTATTTTTTGTAGAGACGGGGTTTTGCTGTGTTGCCCAGGCTGGTCTTGAACTCCTGAGCTCCTGGGGAAATTTCAGATATATGCAAAAATAGAGGAGTATAGTGAACTAGTCCCTCATCTACCTAGCATCAATAATTACACACTTTCTCCCCCTGGAGTATTTTAAAGCATCATAGCATTTACCCATAAAAACTTCATTATATATCTTAAAGTGTTTTCAGTGCAGCTGAAAATTGAGTTATTTAATGTATGTACGTACTTTCTTTTCTTTCTTTCTTTTTTGAGAGAGTTTTGCACTTGTTGCCCAGGCTGAATGCAATGGCACGATCTCGGCTCACCCCAACCTCCGCCTCCCGGTTGAAGCCATTCTCCTGCCTCAGCCTCCTGAGTAGCTGTGACTACAGGCATGCGCCACCACACCCAGCTAATTTTTGTATTTTTAGTAGAGATGGGGTTTCTCCATGTTGGTCATGCTGATCTCGAACTCCTGACTTCAGGTGATCCACCCATCTTGGCTTCCCAAAGTGCTGGGATTACAGGCATGAGCCACCACACCCGGCCTTGTACATACTTTCTTAAAATGTACTTTCACTGCTCATTTTGTATTTGTGTGTTGCTGGGAGACTTCAAAGAGATACTCAACTGTCCATGTTATCAGTGATAGAGGCCACCTTTCTGTTAATATATTGTAGTTTTTAGTGGAAAAATCAAATAATTATCTTGTAACTCAGGGGTGATTATCTCAGAAAGATGAAAATCTACTTTTTTAGAGATTTATAGATATGTGTATAATTTTTTGAGACAGGGCCTCACTCTGTCACCTAGGGTGGAGAGCTATGGTGTGATCATGACTCACTGCAGCTTCAACCTCCTGGGCTCAAGCGATCCTCCCGTCTCAGCCTCCCAAGTAACTGGGACTACAGGCCTGTGCCACCACGTCCAGCTAATTTTTTAAATTTTTTGTAGAGATTGGGTCTCACTCTGTTGCCCAGTCTGATCTTAACTCCTGGGCTCCTCCCACCTCAGCTTCCCAAAGTGGAGATTTAAGTTATATATTTTGTTATCTCAAAAACTTCAATAAGCTTCAAAATCATATTGTTTGTCACCCCTCACTCCTGCCTATTTTATTACCTCTGCAATTTAAATTGTTCTGTCTTTTTAGAGGAAAAATAGGTATATTTGTTTTTAGTTATTTTTTTCAGTATAAACTGAGTCTACTAGCTTTTTATTAAAAGTTTCTTATTTGATAGTTGTCTTCTGGTTCCTTTCCAAATTTTCTAAATCACTTGAATTTTTAAGAGTCCAAACCTGGCAAGGTACTTTGTTAAAGGTTTGGCTAATGTGCTGAGTATGGAAAAACAATATCTAACATTTCAAAACTTTTTTTTTTTTTTTGAGATAGAGTCTCACTCTGTTGCACAGGCTGGAGTGCAGTGGCATGATCTTGGCTCATGGCAACCTCTGCCTCCT
>NW_012101476.1:3264967-3270209 GCF_000951045.1 Mandrillus leucophaeus
AACATTTTTAATGCGTTCTTTTATAGTACTAATTCTTTTTTTTTTTTTTTTGAGACAGAATCTCACTCTGTTGCCCAGGTTGGAGTGCAGTTGCGTGATCTTGGCTTATTGCAGCGTCAGCTTCCCACTCCCAGGTTTAAACAATTCTCCTGCCTCAGCCTCCCAAGTAGCTGGGATTACAGGCGCCCACCACCATGCCCAGCTGATTTTTGTATTTTTGGTAGAGACGGTGTTTCACCATGTTGGCCAAGCTGTTCTCAAACTCCTGACCTCAGGTGATCCACCTGCCTCCCAAAGTGCTGCCTCCCAAAGTCACCATACCTGGCCTTGTAGTGCTAATTCTTTAAAGAATTCTTTGTGGATTTTTTTTTTTCTCTTTGTCCATTGCTTTTATTTGTTTCACATTTTATATCCTTCCCAAACGTACTATATTTTTCATAGTAGCATTATATGTCTTACCTAGTTAACTTGCCGGTTGGCAGAATGATTTTTAATTTAATCTAGTCAGTATCCTCCGCTCTATGACATTTGTTATCAACCTACAGTACTGGGCTTCTCATTAAGATAATACTTGTTAGCGTAAGTCATTAGTAAAATGTGTTTATTTATTTATTTATTTATTTTGAGACGGAGTCTTGCTCTGTCGCCCAGGCTAGAGTGCAGTGGCACCTTCTTGGCTTACTGCAACCCCTGCCTCCTGGGTTTAAGTGTTGTGCCTCAGCCTCCTGAGTAGCTGGGACTACAGGTGGGCGCCATCACACCCAGCTAATTTTTGTATTTTTAGTAGAGATGGGATTTCACCATATTGGCCAGGCTGGTCTTGAACTCCTGACCTCAGGTGATCTGTTTGCTTTGGTCTCCCAAAGTGCTGGGATTACAGGCATGAGCCACCACGCCCGGCCAGTAAAACGTCTTCAAAAGTAGTGAAAGGCCTTTTGAATCTTGTAGATTATTATACTTAGATAATTTTTTTCACTGGTTTTTTACTCGTAGGGGATTTGTGTATAATGCTTCAAAATATAGAGAGTATTTTATGTATTTGTTTGTGTTTATATAGAGAAAAAGAAGAATCCGTTCAGCTTCATCAGGAAGCTTGGGAACGACATCATTTAAGAAAGGAACTTCGTAGCAAAAACCAAAATGCTCCGGACAACCGACCAGAGGAGAACTTCTTTAGCCGCCTTGACTCAAGTTTGAAGAAAAATACTGCTTTTGTCAAGAAACTAAAAACTATTACGGAACAACAGCGAGACTCCTTGTCCCATGATTTTAATGGCCTAAATTTAAGCAAATACATTGCAGAAGCTGTAGCTTCTATTGTGGAAGCAAAACTGAAAATCTCTGATGTGAACTGTGCTGTGCACCTCTGCTCTCTCTTTCACCAGCGTTATGCTGACTTTGCCCCATCACTTCTTCAGGTCTGGAAAAAACATTTTGAAGCAAGGAAAGAGGAGAAAACACCTAACATTACCAAGTTAAGAACTGATTTGCGTTTTATTGCAGAATTGACAATAGTTGGGATTTTCACTGACAAGGAAGGTCTTTCCTTAATCTATGAACAGCTAAAAAATATTATTAATGCTGATCGGGAGTCCCACACTCATGTCTCTGTAGTGATTAGTTTCTGTCGACATTGTGGAGATGATATTGCTGGACTTGTACCAAGGAAAGTAAAGAGTGCTGCAGAGAAGTTTAATTTGAGTTTTCCTCCTAGTGAGATAATTAGTCCAGAGAAACAACAGCCCTTCCAGAATCTTTTAAAAGAGTACTTTACGTCTTTGACCAAACACCTGAAAAGGGACCACAGGGAGCTCCAGAATACTGAGAGACAAAACAGGTGATTTTCAAATGTTTCTCAGAGTTGAGAATTTATTTTTGGAGCTCATACTTAAAAATGTTTAAAGTCTTCATGCCACTGAAAGAACTTATGGAAAAGGGCTCCTTACAGGTGATTTCTTAACATTCCAGGAAAATTTCAAAGTAGAACAGTCTGAGTACTCATGTTTTAATGTGAGTCTACAATAGATTTTGTTTCTGATTTAAAAAAAAAATCTGCCAAGTAGATGGTGATTTTCACCTTGTGAATGTGTATTCTTCCTGTGATTTTAAACACTACTTAATAATTGAGGGATAAATTTTCCTTTTCTGTCACTTAAACTTACCTGCTAATATTTTTCTGTGTGCTTTAATGTTCTCTCTATAACAGGTTTGCTTTCATTGTTTTGTATTTTAAGTTCTTTATGTCACTGTTGCTCTTCTTAAGAAAATGAGTCATTAATTACCAGTGGTATTTCAGATTAGAGTTTTGGGAAATAATGCACAAAATAAGCTATGAAAAATTTCTTAAATGCAACTTCAAAACTCATTCGTAGGAGTCTTCTTCCTTGGGGCATTCATTTAAAATTCTAAATGAGGAACGTACTGTGCCTGTGGTAATTGGTGAAAAGACCTGACTTTGGGGCCAATTTTGATTGTTAAAAGGTATTGTAGGCTAGTGTGTAGTATTTGTACCTGAGAAGCAACAGGAAGCTAGAAGTTGATGGAGTTGCTGGGCATTAGGTCAATTTCTGTGGAGGATGGATTTGGAGGGGGGCTGAGGGGGTGTAGAAATAAGGTAATAGCCATAGCACGTGGCTGAGTATTAAACTATTTTAATATTTCTACAACTATATTGCATGGTTGAGAATCTGAAATTACTGTTGATCAGAAATTTGTGTAGGAGAATATCCTTTTCTAGTTTCATAAGTCTGTGGTAGGGGAGGAGTGGTTTAAGTAGTTACCGCTAGAAGATGATTGACTTAACCAGAAGACTGAACAGGAATAGTGTATGCCAGTAGTACCGTTAGGGCAGGGTCAAGGTAGAGACCGTGTGGTTAAATCTTTGTGGCTGAAGGTCACTCAGAGGTGAGAATTTTAGATGGCAATGGTGTTATCAATAGTTCTTTTAGGAAAAAGAAAAAGGCTTATCCTTGTTTTGTGTTTTGATTTGCGAGGACTGGTTTAAACTTTGAAGAGGCAACCTGAGAATGTACTTGTACCATCAGTAACGGACTAAAAAGGATTATGGTGGTGCTTTATTCATACTTCTCACTTACTGAGGGCTTCCTAATTATGATTTCCATATGCTTTGTCAGTTTCATAGTCCTTTCCTCATACATTCTACTTAATACATCATAACTGATGATTTGTAAGTATGCTAATAGTGTGCTAATGATTGATTAGTTCTTGGCTACTTTGAGGGTGTATGTGTGTGTATTTGCTTTAGATTGGACTCAGAATCTTGGAGAGTGAAGAGATTCTATGATGTTTTAATCCAATCCATTAACCTTTCTGAAGTAGGAAAACATTTTATAGATTATCTAACAGATAAGATTATTTTTCCTCTGAATACTTCCCAAAAGAGCTCAGTTCTGTCTGTGCCATTGCACTGTTGGTAACACTTACGGGCTAGGAATTCTTTTGTTACATCAAATGGAAATTTAACTTGCCACAAAATGGTTCACTTTGATTTGGTTCTTTTTTCTGGTATGGATGGAATACAGGTACTTGAAGTAGGAGATCTATGAACTTTTTACCTGTTCATAATGAATGAAATACAGAAAGTGAGAGTGAGCACTTAGAAATTATTATAGGAATTTTCAGGCTGGGCATGGTGGCTCACACCTGTAATCCCAGCACTTTGGGAGGTCAAGGTGGGTGTATCACCTGAGGTCAGGAGTTCTAGACCTGCCTGGCCAATGTGGTGAAACCCCATCTCTACTAAAAACACAAAAATTAGCTGGGCATGGTGGCAGGCCCCTGTAATCCCAGCTACTTGTAGGGGGCTGAGGCAGGAGAATCGCTTGAACCCGGGAGGCAGAGGTTGCAGTGAGCTGATATTGCGCCATTGCCCTCCTGCCTGGGGGATAAGAGTGAGACTTCGTCCCCGCTCCCCCCCCCCACCAAAAACAAGGTTTATAGGTGTTTTCAATGGTCATCGTATTCCTACTGTATTTTTACGGAAGTGTCCAATGGTTGGGGATGGAAAGGTGGCCCTCTACCACAGATGGTTTGAGGAACACTGGTAGAGGACATACGTGTCCACTTTTATTCCCATGACAGTATCTCAGATATTCACAGACTGCTGTGATGTTTCCCTTTTCTCTTCTCTATGTTAAATACCTTCAGTTCTTTCAGTTTGCTCCATGATTTCCAGACACTTCACTATGCTTAGGATACTTGTTTTGGGTGCATTCTTTTCTATCTGTGACCTAAAATTGCCTTCGTTTTTATAGCTACCTTGTCGTTCTTTTGGTTTTTGTTAAACTTATTTGCACTAAAGCTTTATTTCTCATATGAACTGCTGACAAGCCACTTCTTCTTTACCTTAAACTAGTGAAATATAATTTTTAAAGCCTAAATGTGTACTTGCTTATCTCTATTAAACTTTATTTAGATGCTTTTGGTATATTATTTTAGCTTTATGAATGCTTTGGATATTGATTACATGTATATTAATAATACACAGTACTGGCTGGGCGCAGTGGCTCACGCCTCTAATGTCAGCACTTTGGGAGGCTGAGGCAGAAGGATCGCTTGAGCCAGGAGTTTGAGACTAGCCTGGGCAACATGGTGAAACCCCATTGCTACAAAAAATATAAAAATTAGCTGGATGTGATGGCACGGGCCTGTAGTCTCAGCTACTTGGGGGCTGAGGTGGGAGGATCACTTGAGCCTGAAATGTCAAGACTGCAGTAAGCCATGGTCGCACCACTGCACTCTAGCCTGAGCGACAGAGAGAGATCCTGTCTCAAAATAAAAACTGAATAGTACTTATCTTCTGGTCATATTCAGCTTTGATAAGCAGCTCTTCTATTTTATTATTCAAGTCATTTTTAAAAATTTGAAAAGGATGTTGTTAAGAACACAGCTTTGTGGCATTTCCCTAGAAACTTTTATCCATTTGATACAGAACTATTAATCCATAGTTATTAGAGAAGTTTACTTATGTAGTGTAAACTGACCTTAGCATTGTCACAGCCTATTTATTTATTTATTTAGAGATGGAGTCTTGTGCTGTCTCCCAGGCTGGAATGCAGTGTCACGATCTTGCTCACTGCAACCTTTGCCTCCCGGGTTGAAGCAATTCTCCTACCTCAGCCTCCCAAGTAGCTAGGATTACAGGCCTGTGCCGCTATACCCAGCTAATTTTTGTATTTTTAGTAGAGATGGGGTTTCGCCATGTTGACCAGGCTGGTCTCAA
>NW_012101476.1:3271469-3272057 GCF_000951045.1 Mandrillus leucophaeus
TGGTCTCGAACTCCTGACCTCAGATGATCCGCCTGCCTTGGCCTCCCAAAGTGTTAGGATTATAGGCATAAGCCACCGTGCCTGCCCCCTACCCCAACCTTTAAAATAATTTTTGTAAACATAGAGATATGGTCTCACACTGTTGTCCAGGCTGGCCTTGAACTCCTGGGTTCAAGCAGTTCTCCTGCCATGGCCTCCCAAACTTGTGGGTTTACAAGTGTGAGCCACTGCACCTCTCACCCAGTAGGTATTTTGAGGTTTTTCTTTATCATAGGACTAAATAATGGGCAATTGTTCTTCCAGTAAGGTTTCCCTGAAGTGTGGTAAAGCAAGAAAACTAAGCTAGCTGATATTTAAGATTCCTATGTAGTTAAATTTCTTTAAACCTTTTATTCAATATCTTTTATTATTTTATTTTGTTTTTTTTTGAGACAAGGTCTCACTCTGTCACCCAGGCTGGAGTGCAGTGGCAGGCTGAAGTGCTCACTGCAGCCTCCACCTCACGGCTCAAGCAGTCCTCCTCCTGAGTAGCTGGACCATAGGCACGCGCCACCACACTTGGCTAATTTTTTGTATTTTTGGTGGAGA
>NW_012101476.1:3272262-3272863 GCF_000951045.1 Mandrillus leucophaeus
CCCAGGCTGGAGTGCAATGGTGTGGTGTCAGCTCACCACAGCCTCCACCTCCCGGGTTCAACTGATTCTCTTGCCTCAGCCTCCCGAGTAACTGGGATTACAGGCATGCGCCACCACGCCCAGCTAATTTTAATTTTGTATTTTTTTTTGTTTGTTTTTGGTAGAGACGGGTTTTCACCATGTTGGCCAGGATGGTCTCGATCTCTTGACCTCGTGATCTGCCCGCCTCGGCCTCCCAAAGTGCTGGGATTACACGCGTGATCCACCACACCCAGCTGAATATTATTTTTTATTATACATTTTGGTTAAGTGATTGACCTGGTGAGTTACAATTATTAGAAATTTAAAAATATCATTCAGTAGTAGTTGTCTATTTGGAGTTAATAGCTTTACTTTCTTGGTGACTTTTGCCTGTTATAATGTTAAGTGCTCTTTATATGCTTTGAAATGCTTTGTACTTTGAAATATTGTAGAGGTCCTGTTAGTATATTTTGGACATTTAATTGGATGAAGAAGTGATTTAATTTTTATTGGCTATAACTCAGTTATGTTACAGAATTTGTTTCTTTTTTTTTTTTGAGACGGAGTCTCGCTGTGTTCC
>NW_012101476.1:3273019-3273339 GCF_000951045.1 Mandrillus leucophaeus
GTAGCTAGGATTACAGGCCTGTGCCGCTATACCCAGCTAATTTTTGTATTTTTAGTAGAGATGGGGTTTCGCCATGTTGACCAGGCTGGTCTCAAACTCCTGACCTCAGGTGATCCGCCTGCCTCTGCCTCCCAGAGTGCTGGGATTACAGGCGTCAGCCACCGTGCCCGGCCATCACAGCCTTTTTATCAAGGGAGACTTTGCCCATTTAGATGTAATGATGTGAGGATGTGTGGTGTTGTTTTTTTTTTTTTTGAGACAGAGTCTCGCTCTGTCGCCCAGGCTGGAGTGCAGTGGCCGGATCTCAGCTCACTGCAAGC
>NW_012101476.1:3273389-3279317 GCF_000951045.1 Mandrillus leucophaeus
TGGAAGTGGTAACAAGTTTCTCTTCAGCACCCATGACTTAGTACCTTCATGATTGCAGGCTTAGTCTGACAGCAGTGAGTTGACAAAGCTCAGGAAAAAGCATTTAAGTAGAATGCAGACTTTTTCCTCTGCCCATTGTTAAAAAAAAAGTCAGAGGTTTCTTTTATGAATGATAATTCTCGAGGCATTATTGACTGATACTGAAACTTAAAAACACATCAGCAAATAATGAAATGGTACTGCTTTTACTTTCACTTTCCTTCCAGGTGAGTTGTACCTTGCTTCACAGGTAGGTTGTTTAATTAATTGGTAGTATTTAAGCACAATTAAGATGTTACTTCTCTGTACTTTAGACTTAATGTTATAGCTGTAATGTTCTAAGAGCTCTAAAATTGTCTCCTAGATATTCTAATTGGGTTTAAATGACTGTGCTGTAGTAGTAGTACCCATTTTAATGGGTACAGTTTTGCTTTGCTATGTTCTAGAGTCTTTTTACAAGATTATGAGACATCCATAAACAAATTAATTCTAAAATGAAACCAAAAGAAAATCTAAGATAATTGTTTTTTGAGACGGAGTCTCCCTCTGTCTGCAGGCTGGAGTGCAGTGGCCCGACCTCAGCTCACTGCAACCTCTGCCTCACAGGTTGAAGCAATTCTCCTGCCTCAGCCTCCCAAGTAGCTGGGACTACAGGCATGTGCTGCCACGCCTGGCTCATTTTTTGTGTTTTAGTAGAAACAGGGTTTCACCGTGTTGCCCAGGCTGGTCTCGAAGTCCCGAGCTCACGCAGTCTGCCCGCCTCGGCCTCCCAAAGCGGTAGGATTACAGGCGTGAGCCTCTGTGCCGGAGTCTCACTCTGTCACCTAGGCCGGAGTGCAGTGGCACGATCCTGGCTCACTGCAGCCTGCACCTCCTGGGTTTCAAGCGATTCTCCTGCTTCAGCCTCCTGAGTAGCTGGGATTACATGCAGCTGCCACCACACTCGACTAATTTTTATATTTTTAGCAGAGACAGAGTTTCACCATGTTGGCCAGTCTGGTCTCCTCACCTCAAGTGATCTACCCGCCTTGGCCTCCCAAAGTGCTGGGATTACAGACGTGAGCCACCGCGTCCAGCCAAGAAAATCTAAGATAATTCTAAGCCAATTTTTATTAAAATTTGACAGAATGCTGAAGGAGATATAAAACCCAGAAGTTTTTCTGGGGTCTTCTTCATGATCATTCTTTTAGAGATTTTGTCCATGTGTTATATTTAATTTTGTATGATTGCACAAGGTCAAAGTTAAAATGAATGTTCTGTATTCTTGTCAAGACTATTTTCCTTTTTAATTTGGCTAATGATTAATAGAATTTGGCATTGACGTTCTTGCCTTTCCTTTATTAGGCTTTGGCACTTTTTTTCTCATGAAAATACCATTTTACATTAAGATAATGAATCACGTATATGATCCTTTTTTTTTGAGACAGGGTCTTGCTTTGTCATCCAGGCTGGAGCATCATGGCGCAGTCATCGCTCACTGCAGCCTTGATATCTCCCACCTCAGTCTCCCAAGTAGCTGAGACCACAAGTATGCACCACCACCCCTGGCTAATTAAAAAACATTTTTTTTGTAGAGACTTGGTCTCATTATGTTGGCCAGGCTGGTCTTGATATCTTGGGCTCAAGTGATCCTCCTGCCTTGGCCTCCCAAAGTGCTGAGATTACAGGCGTGAGCCACCACACCTGGCCTATATGATCTTAATTGATCCTAACAGTACCTATATTGTATAAATGCCTATATTTTGAAGATGGTAAAACAAAGAGATTAAAGGGCTTGCCCAATATAACATGGAAAGTGAGAGACAGAGTCAGGTTATTTTCTTCCTCTTCATACTGTACTTTTCACAATTACATAATATCCATCCATATTTACATTTAGCACTTGTTTTTGAAGTGTATAGTATACATGTTAGCCACTCAATATTTACCAAGTCAAATCCAAAGGAGAGAGGGACCCAGAAAAGGAAATAGAATAAGCTGTTCTGTGGTGAAGGCTTGTCTTCATAAATGTGTTTGAGAAACATTTGAACTTCGCTAGAATGTACAAAGTGGATAATTATAATTTGAAAGGCAACATAGTCCAGTATTTCAGAGCGTGGACTCGAGCTAGAGCACTGTCATTTGCACATTCTGCAATCTTGGGCAAGTTACCTAGCATCTCTGCTTCAGTTTTCCCATCTGTAAAATGGGCATAACAATAGTTCTGTAACTCTGAGGTAAATGTGAATCATGTAGTGAATTCATATGTGTAAAAGCACTTAATAACAGTGTCTGGCACATTGTAAGTGTTTAGTAAATGTTAGCTAGCTTTTGTTAATAGATTGCCTGCCTGACCTTTCTGAAAGACATTTGAATGAGAATTTCTCTTTCTGTCTTTTTATGATTTTATAAATTTTTATGTTAAACTTCTTAAACTTTAGTAGCTCACCTGAGGTCGGGAGTTCGAGACCAGCCTGACCAACATGGAGAAACCCCGTCTCTACTAAAAATACAAAATTAGCCGGCGTAGTGGCGCATGCCTGTAATCCCAGCTACTCAGGAGGCTGAGGCAGGAGAATGGCTTGAACCCGGGAGGCAGAGGTTGCAGTGAGCCGAGATTGTGCCATTGCACTGTAGCCTGGGTGACAGAGCGAAACTCTGTCTCAAAAAAATAAAAATAAGTAAAAATAAAATTTATTTTTTAGGATAATACAAAACAAAAATTAAGTAATAAAATGAAGGAAATATTTAAAAAGTCAAAAAAATGGAAAAGAAAAAAGTTCTCTTAATATTATAATTTTTTAGGCATTAATGAATTTTCTCATTTATGATGTATAATGCTTGACTCAAAAATTGACTGGTTTTTTTGGTTGGTTTTATAATATTAAATTAGTAATACAAAAAACATTCAACTGGGTGCGGTGGCTCATGCCTGTAATCCCAGCACTTTGGGAGGCTGAGGTGGGCAGATCACCTGAGGTCGGGAGTTTGAGGCCAGCCTGGCCAGCTGGCAAAACCCCGACTCTACTGAAAATTTAGAAATTAGCTGGATGTGGTGGTAGGCTCCTGTAATCCCAGCTATGTGAGAGGCTGAGGCAGGGAGAATTGCTTGAACCTAGGAGGTGGAGGTTGCAGTGAGCCGAGATTGTGCCACTGCACTTCAGCCTGGGCAACAGAGCAAGAATTCCTCTCAAAACCAAAACAAAATGAAATAAACAAAAAAAAAATACTCCGTAAAATCAAGGACTGATGTACCTTAGAGATTCTTCTGGACAGTGATGTCTCATGTATGTTGCAGAAAGGAGGGCAATTTTTTTTTGTATTTTTATAACAAAGCGTAAGAGTTGGCATTGATTTTGTTCTCATTACTTACTGTTTACATCTGTAAAAGGGGACAAGTACCTCTCTAGTGTGCAATGATATTGCAGGAGGGAATGCACTAATTTATAAGACATGTAGTAGTGTGACAGGGATTGGCAAACTATGGCTTGTGGGCCAGATTAAGCCTATGACTGGTTTTTCTACAGCCTGTCACCTAAGAATGGTTTTTACTTTTTTAAATGGTTGAAAAATAGTCAAAAGTAGAATGTTTTGGGAAACATGAAAATGATTTCAAGTTCAAATTTCAGTGTTCATAAATAAAATTTTATTATAGTCACCCTCATTTGTTTACATATTATCTGTGGCTGCTTTTGTGTTACGTTAGCAGAATTGAGTAGTTTCAGCAAAGACCAAATGGTCTGCAGACTGAAATACACATTGTTTGCCCCTTTACAGAAAAAGTTTGCTAACCTCTACTTTATGACATTCTCAAAAGAATGGCTTAAATTCAGCTTTGTGTAATTGATGTATTTCTAAAAAGGCAGTAATTAAAATATATGATGAAATCATGTTTTCAGCTTGATTTTGGTTATATTTTCTGTGATACATCTTCATGGAATTCACATGAGAAATTTTGGTCGTATTTTTTGATAACTGATAGAAAGCAGAGATACTTGTTGGTCAGATGTGTTGTGTAATATTTAGTTCCCTCACATGGGTTTTCAAAAACAATTAAACTGAAAACCTTTTCCTATGAGTTTCACAAAGTTGCAAAAAATACCCTGACATTTTTAGCTTACATTTAAACATGTTTAATTTCATTAGAATTTCTAAATGATCCTTGGGTTTATTTATTTATTTTTTGAGGCAGGGTCTCACTCTGTCACCCAGGCTGCAGCACAGGCATAGTTGCAGCTTACTGCAGCCTCGACCTCCTGGGTTCAGGTGATCCTCCCACCTCAGCCTCCTGAGTAGCTAGGACTATAGGTGCCCACCACTGCGTCCAACTGATTTTGTTTTTTTTTTTGTTTTTGAGATGGAGTCTTGCTCTGTCTCCTAGGCTAGAGTGCAGTGGTGTGATCTTGGCTCACTGCAACCTTCGCCCGGGTTCAAGTGATTCTCCTGCCTCAGCCTCCTGAGTAGCCAGGATTACAGGTGCATGCCACCATGCCTGGCTAATTTTTGTATTTTTAGCAGAGATGGAGTTTCACCATGTTGTTCAGGCTGATCTTGAACTCCCGACCTTGTGGTCCACCCGCCTCAGCCTCCCAAAGTGCTGGGATTACAGGTGTGAGCCACAGTGCCTGGCCAATTTTTGTGTTTTTTGTAGAGATGGAGTTTCACCGTGCTGCCCAGGTTGGTCTCGGACTTGTGGACTTAAGCAATCCGCCCTCCTTGGCCTCCCAAAGTGCTAGGATTACAGGCGTTAACCACTGTGCCTGGCCAATCCTTGGGGCTTTAAATGTTCAGGCACTATAATGAGTTATTTCTCTGCTTCATCTGTGTATCATCTTACTGCATGCTGTGGATTTAGTCAGTTCAGTAAATGTGTATTACTTAGATGTCAAGGGAAGGATATATGGCTACATCTGTCAGTTTTATATATAACAGAAGTCATAACTGTATTAATTGGTATTCTGTCCTGGTAACCAAGTGCTCGGTGTAAGATATTAAAAACAAAACAAAACAAAAGAAAAAAAACTGGGGGTTGGGAGGAGAGGGGAGGGATAACATTAGGAGAAATACCTAATGTAGGTGATGGGTTGATGGGTGCAGCAAACCACCATGGCACGTGTATACCTATGTAACAAATCTGCACGTTTGGCACATGTATCCCAGAACTTAAAGTATAATAATTTAAAAAAAAAATGGGAGTAAAAGGCTTATGGAGCTATAAAACAGACAGACAAAACCCCAAATCTAAACTTTCCTTGAGGACGATTTTCACTGAATAGTAACTTAAGTACGTACTCATTAGTTAGGTAAGTTAGTGCTGTTAATGCATTTGATCATGGAATTAAGGGGAGGGTAAGGAGTATCAGTGAAGCTTTATAGTTTTAGTTTGCTTCCAGCAGGACTGGAGAGGAACTGGAATGCAGACTCAGGGAACCATCATAGAATGAAATCACTTTTAATGGAGCCAGCGCACAGTCACAGGCAAATCCCCACGTGAAAGTGAGGAAAAGTACTGTTCATTTTTGTTTTCCTAAGGTAGTCATCACCTTGCTACTGCTTATGTATTAGAAATCCTTAGTGTGATTATGTATCTCAGTGGACTGGATGTTTGTTCCTTGGATGACCAGAGTATCAGAACTTGTTAAGAGAAATAAAGTTTTGGGTTATGTTATTCTGAGATATATTTTCCAATTTCAAGTATGAAATAATGTTACATAGTAATTGTCATTAGGGGTTTTGAAATCTGTTAGAACCATTATTATCCCTTTAATATAATTTGCTTCAGAATAAACTCTTCAGTTTTTGTTTTTTAATTTTTTTTCCAACTAAAGTACCATGGAATAAACTCTTCAATTTTTACCTGTTAACATTTTTCTTAATAACATTGCAGATTTTTTTTTTTTTTTTTTTTTT
>NW_012101476.1:3279612-3286026 GCF_000951045.1 Mandrillus leucophaeus
GCTGGGATTATAGGCATGAGCCACCATGCCCAGTCCTACATTGCAGATATTTTTAAGTAACTTGCTTCTTTTCTTTTTTCTTTTTTTTTTTTTTAAAGACAGAGTCTCACTCTGTTGCCCAGGCTGGAGTGCAATGGTGCAATCTTGGCTCACTGCAACCTCTGCCTCCCGGGTTGAAGTGATTCTTCTGCCTCAGTCTCCCAAGTAGCTGGGATTACAGGCGCCTGCCACCGTGCCCGGCTAATTTTTTAATTTTTAGTAGAGACAGTGTTTCACCATATTGGCCAGGATGGTCTCAAACTGCTGACCCTGTGATCCCGCCCACCTTGGCCTTCCAAAGTTCTGGGATTACAGGCGTGAGCCACCGCGCCCAGCCTAAGTAACCTACTTCTGAGCATTACTTATTTGACTAACTTACTTAATTTTGGCCAAGTGTGGTGGCTCACACCTGTAATCCCAACATTTTGGGAGTTTGAGGTGGGAGGATTGCTAGAGGCCAGGTGTTCCAGACCAGCTTGGCCAACATAGTCAGATTCCTATCTCTACAAAAAATAAAAGTAAATGGAAAAAAAAAATTTTTTTAATGACTTTTAACTTCCATAATGAGTTCTATTAGAACTTCTGATTAAAAGTTTTAACAAGCTCATTCAGAGTGCTAATGCTGTCTTTCATAGGTATGAATATGTTGAAATGCTATGGGTTTTTGTTTTAATTTTTAAAATTCATTCACAAAATTACTGAAAAAGTTTTGTGTTTGTAACAGTAGTCTGAAACAAATGTTTGAAGAGGGAAAAATGCTCTCTAATGACAATATTTTTAGAGAAGCACTTTTTAGCCTAGATTATTATGGTTAAACTATTTTAACGTTTTACTAATGTGTTGGTAGAATGATATCTAATGTATATTTAAATCATAAGAAAATGAAATTTCTCATTTTAGACCTCAATAGGCCAGATTTGAAAAGAGGAAATAACTGGATTTCATGAATCTATGCACTGATGCACTTGTAATGGGAACTAATATTTGGAAGATTGAAAATGTTGTTACTTGAATTGTTACAGTATTTATTTGTTTATGAGACAGGAGTCTTGCTCTGTCACCCAGGCTGGATTGCAATGGCACGATCTCGGCTCACTGCAACCTCTGCCTCCTGGGTTCAAGCAATTCTCCTGCCTCAGCCTCCTGAGTAACTGGGATTACAGGCGCACGTCACTGCACCTGGCTAATTTTTGTATTTTTAGTAGAGACGAGGTTTTACCACGTTGACCAGGCTGGTTTCAAACTCCTGACCTCAGGTGAGCCACCTGCCTCGTCCTCCCAGAGTACTGGGATTATAGGCGTGAGTCACCATGCCAGATTGATTTGTTATAGTATTTAAACAAAAGCTTATGTGAGTAGAAATAGGGCAAAATGGGGAAGTTTTGACATTGTTTCAAATAATCCGGGAAGAATAAATATAGGCATAATTTTTCTGCCTTTTTCTCTGTAACTTTTAGAAGATGGAAGATGGCATTATAGAAAACCTTGTTTTCTTCACTGTTCAGAAGAAAACTCAAATAACAAGAAATAAAAAACTTCTAAGTATTACTTGTAAAAATAACTTTATAATTGACTTTTTGAAACATTGTATTTGTATTATGGTTTATAAATTTTGAATATTATAGTACCACATGGATATTTTGTATGTAAAAAATTGGATCCAGCTATATAAGTCTCAGTGATTTACACGAATATAATAAGACTTTTATTCTATACATTTTGGTGTTTTCAGTAGTTTTGCATTTGTAGTTATGGGCTTATTGGTGTATTCTTGGAAAGTGGAAGAGTGGTTATGTCCTTAGTTCCTTGATACGGGCTGGCCTGAGTAAGTGGACTTCTCCGTTACCCAGATAAATAACCAGTACTTGCACAGTAGATTGAGAATTGGCTGTGGGGAAGATTGTGGGCTTTTTCAAAAGGTAATCTTGATTCAAATCATTATGGAAGTTTAAGGATAACTGATTCTGTTGTTTTTGAACCTGTTCAAAATCTGTTGGTTTTGAAAACTGAGTTGTGTAGTTGTGTTAAATATTTTTGGTTAGCTCTGTATGTCTGAGGGAAGTATGACAGTAATAAAAAGCCAAATAATTTTTTATTATTTTGTGATACGTTGTTAAATATGATATTTCTGATTCAAATCATGGAGGTTTAAGAATAATTGATTCTTTCTATAACCTGTTGCTTTTGAAAATTGGCTTGTATAGTTGTGTTAGTTTTGGTTAACTTTATCTGAGAAGAGTGTGACTGTAATAAAATACTGAATAATTTAAAATTATTTAGATGTGTATTGTTAAATATTGTGGTATTTCAGCAAGTATGCTTCATATTCTTTGAGGAACCAGTGTTAAAATTTAAATGTTCAGGTAAATTTGATTATACATTTCAGATACATTTTGAAAATATTAGATTCAACTGTTAAATAAAAATGAAAATTATACTAAATTTGTATGAGAAAATCAAATTATGGCATGTTTCCCATATGTAACAATTTGTGATCACATCTGTTTTGATAAGACTGTCAGATGATTTCATTTGTTTATAGGCGCATTCTACATTCTAAAGGGGAGCTCAGTGAAGATAGACATAAACAGTATGAGGAATTTGCTATGTCTTACCAGAAGTTGCTGGCAAATTCTCAATCCTTAGCAGACCTTTTGGATGAAAATATGCCAGATCTTCCTCAAGACAAACCAACACCAGAAGGTAAGATATCCTTAAAAACAAACATTGTGTTTTCTATAAGCACTGTCACTTACCTTTAGGCTTGTCAGATGTGCAGTATTGCGAATTTAAATTTTTAAAATGGCTTCAACATTTTAAAAATGGGCCAGGCATGGTGGCTCATGCCTGTAACCTCAACACTTTGGGAACCCAAGGTAAGAGGATCGCTTGAGACCGGGAGTTTTGACAGCAGCCTGGGCAACATAGTGAGACCCCATCTCTGTTTTTTAAAGAAATTTTTAAATAAAGAAATGGTGTTAAAACCTATTGACAACCTTGAAAAGCTATTTGAAATGATCCCTGAATGGAAGAGTCTCTGGACATAGAAAATAATAATTAACTCATATGACAATATGATGAGTTCATTCAGATTCTTATGTAATAGGTAGGTATCTTTGAATTTCCTGGCAATTCTGTTTACTTAGAAATCTTAAGGGTGGCCAGTCTCAGTGGCTCATTCCTATAATCCCAGCACTTTGGGAGGCCGAGGCGGGAGGATCACGAGGTCAGGAGTTCAAGACCAGCCTGACCAACACTGAAACTCCGTCTCTACTAAAAATACAAAAATTAGCTGGGTGTGGTGGCATATGCCTGTAGTCCCAGCTACTCAGGAAGCTAAGGCAGGAGAATCGCATGAACCTGGGGGGCAGAAGTTGCAGTGAGCTGAGATTGTGCCACTGCACTCCAGCCTGGATGACAAAGTGAGACCCTGTCTCAAAAAAAAAGAAATTTTAAGGGTGAAGTATTTGTAAAATATCCTTTTGTAATTAAAGAAAAATTTATATTTAATATTCTCAGTAAGAAATACCTGTTGTATACTGTGAATGCATTTATTATATTTCTATATAATAATGTACATAATTCTTACACTTTTTTTTCTTTGAAACAGAGCCTTGCTCTGTTGCTCAGGCTGGAATGCAATGGCACAGTCTCAGCTCACTGCAGCCTCTGCCTCTTGGGCTCAAATGATTCTCCTGCCTCAGTCTCCCAAGTAGCTGGGACGACAGGTGTGCACCACCATGTCTGGCTAATTAGAGACAAGGTTTTACCATGTTTCTCAGGCTGGTCTCAAACTCCTTAGCTCAAGCAATCCTCCTGCCTTGGCCTCCCAAAGTGCTGAGATTATAGGTGTGAGCCACTGCACCCAGCCTCCTATTCAGTATCTCAAAAACTCAGTCTCAATCAAACTTTTAAAATTTTTTTTTCTTTTTTTTAGTTAGAGTCTCGCTGTGTTGCCCAGGCTGGAGTGCAGTGGTGCTGTCTCCGCTCACTGCAAACTCTGCCTCCTGGGTTCACACCATTCTTCTGCCTCCGCCTCCCGAATAGCTGGGACTACAGGTGCCCGCCACCATGCCTGCCTAATTTTTTGTGTTTTTAGTAGAAACGGGGTTTCACCGTGTTCGCCAGGATGATCTCCATCTCCTGACCTCGTGATCCGCCCGCCTCGGCCTCCCGAAGTGCTGGGATTACAGGTGTGAGCCACCACACCCGGCCAAACTTTTTAAATGTTTTAAAAAAGTTTCATCATAGAATTTGTGTTTTGGTTGACCCTGGCTTGTTTCTCAGAACTTTCTCAGTATATTTGTTATGATATTTTAGAACCAAAATCTCTGTATAATATTTAGCATATGGCCGGGCACAGTGGCTCATGCCTCTAATCCCAGCACTTTGGGAGGCCAAGGCGGGCGGATCACAAGGTCAGGAGTTCGAGACTAGCCTGGCCAACGTGGTGAAACCCCCTCTCTACTAAAGATACAAAAGTTAGCTGGGCATTGTGGTATGTGCCTGTAATCCCAGCTACTCAGGAGGCTGAGGCAGGAGAATCGCTTGAACCCGGGAGGTGGAGGTTGCAGATTGCTGAGATCGCACCATTGCACTCTAGCCTGGGTGAGACTCCGTCTCAAAAAAAATAATAATAATAATTAGCATACTTGGGGATTAATTTAGTTGGTTTCTTTACCGTTTTCCTCTAATTGTCATACTGAAATTTAAGCTAATTTTTCTTTTCATTTTAAATGACTTTAAATGTATTATTATTATTATTATTTTTGAGACAGAGTTTCACTCTTGTTGCCCAGACTAGAGTGCAATGGCGCGATCTCGGCTCATTGCAACCTCTGCCTGCCAGATTCAAGCAATTCTCCTGCCTCAGCCTCCTGAGTAGCTGGGATTACAGGCATGTGCTACCACACCCAGCTAATTTTGTATTTTTAGTAGAGACAGGGTTTCTCCATGTTGATCAGGCTGGCTTCAAACTCCCAACCTCAGGTGATCCAACCGTTTCGACCTCCCAAAGCGTTGGGATTACAGGCGTGAGCCATCGCCCTCTGTCATGACTTTAAATGTATTTTTAGACATCTTCCAGAATTAATAGACCTTGAAAAAATTCTGTCATTGTTTTTATTTTTATTTTTGGAGACAGAGTGTCACTCCATCACCCAGGCTGGAATGCGATGGTGCAGTCTTGGCTTACTGCAACCTCTGCGTCCCAGGTTCAAGCAATTCTTGTGCCTCAGCCTCCCAAGAAATAACTGGGACTACAGGTATGCGCCACCAAGCCCGGCTGATTTTTGCCTTTTTAGTAGAGATGGGGTTTCACCATGTTGGTCAGACTGGTCTCGAACTTTTGAGCTCAAGCGATCTGCCTGCCTCAGCCTCCCAAAGTGCTGGGATTACAGGCTTGAGCCACTGTGCCCAGCCCTGTCATTGTTTTTAAAAGATCTTTTTGTCTAGGCATGGTGGCTTATGCCTGTAATACCAGGGCTTTGGGAGGCCAAGGCAGGAGGATTGTTTGAGGTGAGTTTGAGACTAGTCAGGGCAACATAGTGAGACCATGTCTCTACAAAAAATTTTTTAAAAATAAAACAAATTTAGCTAGTCATGTGGCACAGCCTGTAGTCCTAGCTACTTGGGAGGCTGAGGTGGGAGGATTGCATGAGCCCAGATATTCAACCTGGGTGACAGAATGAGACTCTGTATCTTAAAAAAAAAGATTTTTTTTTCAGACATAGAACTTAAGGGCAAGAGCTTTTTTTCTCTCAGTACTTTAAAGATGTTACTCCTCTGTCTTCTAGCTTGCATTGTTCCATCAAGAGTGCTCTTATCTTTCTTACCTTTGTTCTTATTTATATAATTTATATATTTTTTCTCTCATTGCTTTAAAATTTTTTCATTATCGCTGATTTCAAGCAGCTTAGTTATGGTGTGGCTTGGTATGGTTTTCTTCATTTCTTGTACTTGGGGTTCCTCGAACTTCCTGGATCTGTGGGTGTATAGTTATCATCAAATTAGGAAAACCTTGACCTTTATTTTCAATTGTGTTTTCTCTTTCCTCCTTTGTCACCTCTCCTATAGGGACTCAATTACAGGTATTTTAGGTTGTTCAAAGTTGTCCCACAGCTCATTAATGTCCTGTCCTTTTTGTTCTTCATTATTTTTCCCTGCTTTTCCTTTTGGATAGTTTCTATTGTTATGTCTTCAAGTTCACTCATCTTTTCTTCTACGGTGTCCAATAATTTAATTCCATTTAGAGAAGTCGTTTGTTATCTCTATATCTTGTCATATTTTCTTTTTCTTCTATATCTTGTCATATTTTCTTTTTCTTGTATATCTTGTCATATTTTCTTTTTCTTCTATATCTTGTCATATTTTCTT
>NW_012101476.1:3290916-3292200 GCF_000951045.1 Mandrillus leucophaeus
ATATATATATATATGTATGTATGTATGTATGTGTATAAAATGCCAGATTTTCTATTACAGAAATTTACAGCAACCCAAATGCCCATCAATAATAGACTAGGTAGAGAAAATGCGGTACATATACACCATGGAATACTATGCAGCCATAAAAAAGAGTGAGTTCATGTCCTTTGCAGGGACATGGATGAAGCTGGAAGCCCTCGTTCTCAGCAGACTAACATAGGACAAAGACCAAATACCACATGTTCTCACTCATAAGTGGGAGTTGAACAGTGAGAACATGTGGACACAGGAAGGGGAACAACACACACTGGGGCCTGTGGGAGGTGGGGGATAAGGGGAGGGAGAGCATTAGGACAAATACCTAATGCATGCGGAGCTTAAAACCTAGATGATGGATTGATAAGTACAGCAAACCACCATGGAATATGTATACCTATGTAACAAACCTGCACATTCTGCACGTGTATCCTGGAACTTAAAATTAAAAAAAAAAAAAAATTACATGCCACTAAGTATATGAGAATGACTGTTTCTTTCTTTCTTTTTTTTTTCTTGAGACAGAGTCTTGCTCTGTCACCCAGGCTGGAGTACAGTGGTGCGATCTCAGCTCACTGTAAGCTCCGCCTCCCGGCTTCAAGTGATTCTCCTGCCTCAGCCTCCTGGGCAGCTGGGACTACGGCGTGTGTTACCATGCCCGGCTAATTTTTTGTATTTTTAGTAGAGACAGGGTTTCAGTGTGTTAGCCAGGATGGTCTTAATCTCCTGACCTCATGATCCATCCACCTCGGGCTCCCAAAGTGCTGGGATTACAGGCATGAGCCACTGTGCCTGGCCCGAGAATGACTGTTTCTTTACACTCTTACCACATTGCAGTTCTTAATTTTTAAATTTGAAGTCAGGTTTTAGCATCTTTAAGTTTATTGATTGTTTTATAAATGTATTATTTTTCCTGTGAAATTCCTATTTGAATCTTTGATACCTCCACTCCCTGCCCTTTTTCCCCTTGTATCTTTTTAAAAAATTGATTTATAAAAGCGCTTTGGGAGGCCGAGGTCGGTGGATCACTGGAGGTCAGGAGTTCTAGACCAGCCTGGCCAACATGGTGAAACCCATCTTTACTAAAAATACAAAAATTAGCCAGGTGTTGTGGAGTGCGCATATAATCCCAGCTACTCGGGAGGCTGAAGTGAGAGAATTGCTTGAACCCAGGAGGCGGAGGTTGCAGTGAGCTGAGATTGCACTCCAGCTTGGGTGACAGAGTGACACTCCATCTCAGGGGGG
>NW_012101476.1:3295015-3295836 GCF_000951045.1 Mandrillus leucophaeus
CATATTTTCTTTTTCTTCTATATCTTGTCATATTTTCTTTTTCTTGTATATCTTGTCATATTTTCTTTTTCTTCTATATCTTGTCATATTTTCTTCATGGCTGCTAATGTTTTATTGGATGTGTCCTGGATATTTTTGTGTTCTTATAAATATCATTAAGCTTCATCCTGGGGTGCAGTTAAGTTACTTGGAAATAGTTTCATCTTTGAAAGGATGCTTTGTTAGGAGGTGTCAGAGCAGCCTTTAATCTAGGGCTTATTTTTCCTAATACTGAGGCAGTACCTTTCTGGACTCTGTCTGATAAAGTAGAGTCTTAGAAGATTCTTCAGTCAGCCTGGTGGGTATACAGACTATTCCTGGTCCCATGAGCCTCTCTATGAGTCTTAATTCTTTTCAGTAGTTATTTTCCCAGTCTCACTTAGTTTCCTCACACATAGAGGCTGATCAGTACTCAGGTGAACACTTTGTTTCCTTATACATAGGAGCTGATCAGTACTCAGCTGAATGTTCAAGGAGACTCTGCAAATCTTTTGAAGTCTATCTTTGTGCTGGTTTCTCCTCTCTGGTACTGTGTCCTGGGAACTCGACCTGCCTTGGGTAGAGTATTACCAGACTCTCAGCTCTCATCCTCAACTCAGGGAGACTGCCTGGCTTCTCTCTTACTTGGCCATAGCCTGAACAAAATCTCTCTTTTTTTTGTTTTTCGAGACGGAGTCTCGCTCTGTCGCCCAGGCTGGAGTGCAGTGGCCGAATCTTAGCTCACTGCAAGCTCTGCCTCCCGGGTTCACGCCATTCTCCTGCCTCAGCCTCCCGAGTAGCTG
>NW_012101476.1:3298206-3341086 GCF_000951045.1 Mandrillus leucophaeus
CAGCTCACTGCAAGCTCCGCCCACCGAGTTCACGCCATTCTCCTGCCTCAGCCTCCCGAGTAACTGGGACTACAGGTGCCTGCCACCATGCCCAGCTAATTTTTTGTATTTTTAGTAGAGAGAGGGTTTCACCGTGGTAGCCAGGATGGTCTCGATCTCCTGACCTTGTGATCTGCCCGTCTCGGCCTCCCAAAATGCTGAGATTACAGGCCTGAGCCACCATGCCCGGCTGACAGAAATTATATTTTTTATATGCATTGCAACTATCCCTCCTCTCTTTTTCTCTTTTTTATATGCATTGCAACTATCCCTCCTCTCTTTTTCTCTTGTCCTGTGCCTGTGATTTTTCTATTTTTTTATTGCTTTTGTTTGGTAGTATTTTTACCTCTCAGAAGCTGAATTTATTTTTTTGATTTACATTATTTTTTAGATACACAAAATATTTATGCATATTGTAGATTAAAAAGTGAAAGTTTACTGTCAGATGCATTACATTCTCCAAGGTAACCACCCTTAACAGCTTGATAGTAATGTGTCCGACTTTACTTTTTTCCACAAAATATGTATAATCAGATATCTCTAGCTTCAGTAACTTAGGTAAGATGTTTTGCATGATTTCCTTTATTGTTTCAATAATTATGTTTGAGAGCTTTCTGAGTCAGTTCTTGTAGATAACATCTCATTCCTTTTAACACCTGATTAATATTACATAGTTGTCTTAGTCTTTTCAGGCTGTTGTAACAAAATATCCTAGACCAGGCAGCTTACGAGCAACAGAAACTTACTCCTCCTCTCTGGAGTCTGGGAAGTCTAAGATCAAGGTGCCAGCCAAGTTGGTGTCTGGCGAGGACTCTCGGCTTCCTAGATGGGTGGGTGAGTGGGGCTGAAAGTTCTAATCCTGTAGTCACTTGGTCTTTCTGGTGACTGGCTCCATCCTGAGACTATCCAGAGGCTCCACCCTAAGTCACCTCATTAGCATCAGCTGAGGTAGGGTCAATAAGCTAGTTATGAATAACAAAATACATTATTTTTACTCAGGAAATTCCATTTTTAGGAGGTCTGCCAGGAACCAATGACAAACACCAAATATATTTATTATACCATGCTCTATATATTACGGATGTATTCTTTAAATATTGTCAATATTGTCTTCTAGTTTGTTTTTTACTTTTGTTTATACTTTTCATTAAACAGAAGTTGTAAATACGTCAGTGTTTTTCTTTTTGGTGTATTGGTTTAGTGTCCTAATAAGTCTGTGTTTAAATATATGTTCTGTAAGGAAAGTGAGGAGTTTCAAGCAGCCAGTGTTTTTTTGTTTTTGGTGTTCTTATTTTCATAAATCACATTTAATGGATAATCTAACTTAGGGTTAATTTTAATTTACATAGTCACTCTATAATTCTCATTTGGAGAGAAGTATGTGAGAATAGATACGTTCATGAATGAGTTCATAATCATAAAGTAGGAAGTTACTTTCAGTGTTCTGAGTTTATAATCTATAGTTGTATGTACTGCATGTGTGTGAATATGTACATACTTTCCATTCTCTAATAGGAGATCTGTACACTTCATCTTTCTTCCCTTCTTTTCCAGTTATCAATTGACTGACATTTATGGCATAAAAGAAAATAAAGGCTGAGCGTGGTCATGCGTGCCTGTAATCCCAGCACTTTGAGAGGCTGAGGCGGGTGGATCCCTTGAACTTAGGAGTTTGAGACCAGCCTGGGCAACATAATGAAACCCCATCTCTACTGAAAATAGAAAAATTAGCTGGGCTTGATGACGCATGCCTGTAGTCCCAGCTACTCAGGAGGGTGAGGCAGGAGGATTGTGCGAGCCCAGGATTTTGAGGCTACAGTAAGCTATGATTGTGTCACCGCACTCCAGCCTGGGCAACAGAGTGAGACCCTGTCTCAATTCAAAATAAATAAATAAATACAGTCTGGGTGTGGTGGCTCATGCATGTAATCCCAGCACTTTGGGAGGCCGAGGCGGGTGGATCAGCCGAGGTCAGGAGTTTGACACCAGCCTGGCCAACATGGCGAAACCCCATCTCTACTAAAAATACGAAAAATTAGCCAAGTGTGGTGGTGGACACTTGTAATCCCAGCTACTTGGGAGGCTGAGGCAGGAGAATTACTTGAACCCGGGAGGTGGAGGTTGTGGTGAGCCAATATCAGACCATTGCATTTCAGCCTGGGCGACAGAGTAAGACTCTGTTTAAAAAAAAAAAAATTTCAGGACCCTCTAAATTTATTATAGCAAGGGGAAAGTTAAGCCTTGGAGACTGAATTACATAACCTGTGTATATCTTTCCTAAAAAAGACGACTTCTACTAATCAGATAGTTATAACTGTGCATTAAGCCTTATGTGGAAAGATGTTGAAATTACCTAAACTTTCTCTATATAAACAATCTCAAACTTCTACACTTTGGAACGCTGACTTCTGTTCTTTGGAATCTCTGCTTCCTGGGAGGCTGTCCTCAAACTTTGCAATTGAATAAACTCTCTTTAAAACTAGATTCTGACCTTTTTGATTATTTTAGGTTGACAGTGGCAATCTACCATGTGCTAAGGATTATGCCAAAAGGAGGAATGCTTCTTAATTAAAGGTTTATGGTCTGTCTTTGGAGATATAAATGGTATATAAGTATGATGTAAATAGTATAGAGGATTATGAGTTGCCAAAAAAAAAAATACTCATGGGGGAGGTGAGACTTTAAACGGATGTCTTAGGAGTGGCCAGACTTATATATTTTATTTTTTGACTTTAAGTTTCATGAAAGTAGACCTAATTTATCAAATGGCTATTTAATCTCATATTAATTGCTTAAAACAAGTGTAAGAGCAAAAAGTATTTATGCTGTTCTCTAGTCTGTTTTATTAAAGGGCTTTATTTAAAACACAGTTTTTGATTTGGTGTTGAAAATGGTCACATGTGCTTGTTGATTGAAGAAGTTCCTGTCAGTTGAAACACTCAAGATTCAATAGCTATAAAACTGAAAAAATAACGAATGTCCTGTTTATCATCCTATAACCTCAAGTTATGTTAATTACTTGTGATTTATTTTATGGTAGAACATGGGCCTGGAATTGATATATTCACTCCTGGTAAACCTGGAGAATATGACTTGGAAGGTGGTATATGGGAAGATGAAGATGCTCGGAATTTTTATGAGAACCTCATTGATTTGAAGGCTTTTGTCCCAGCCATCTTGTTTAAAGACAATGAAAAAAGTTGTCAGAATAAAGAGTCCAACAAAGATGATACCAAAGGTAAATTCTAGAGAAAAAATATTTACATTAAGTGCTATAAGAATTAGCTTCAAAATAGTATTTGTAAAAAAAAAAAAAAAAAAAGCTACTAGTTTTGTAATATGAACATTGAGTCCTTAGAGTAAATGAGTGACAGAATTGTATGGAATGATGGAGCTTTAAAGGATGATAATTGACATACTTTTAACAATGCTGATACATTTAAGTTAATGTTAATTTGAAAGTGTTTGTTTATAATGTCTTGTAGTGAATTCATGTGAGGTCTTGGTAAGGCACGCATTTCCCCCAGGTAGATTGTTAGGGCAGGTGTTAGCTCTAGATGCTTGTTACCTGTACTGCCTTTTCTAGGCTAGATAGAACCAACTCTTTGTGAAGAAGAGTGACTTTAGAGAAGTCAGAGCTTTTAGGTCATTAATAGAGTGGGAGTTTCTGAATGCCAGTTACGTTGTGTTTCTCAGGTTTGTCTTATATTTGCTGCTGCTATTCTAATCTAACTCCCATCCTCTCTCACTTGGGTTACTGTAACACCTCCTACCTGGTTGCCCTGTATTTGCTTTGTTTCCTTCTGTGCATTCTTTTTTTTTTTTTGAGGCAGAGTTTTTGCTCTTGTTGCCCAGGCTGGAGTGCAGTCGTATGATCTCGGCTCATTGCAGCCTACACCTCCCAGGTTCAAGTGATTCTCCTGCTTTAGCCTCCCAAGTAACTGGGATTACAGAAGTGTGCTACCACGCCTGGCTAATTTTGTATTTTTAGTAGAGATGGGGTTTCACCATGTTGGTCAGGCTGGTCTTGAACGCCTGACTTCAAGTGATCCACCTGCCTCGGCTTCCCAAAGTGCTAAGATTACAGACGTGAGCCACCACACTCAGCCTGTGCATTCCTAAACATTAATTTTACTCTCCTGCCTACCTGATGTCCTTGAATAACTTTACATGTACTTGGAATATAATTTAAAATTGTTAACATTGTCTCTTTAAGACCCGCATAGTTTCAGGTTTGCCATTACAACTCTATTATCCTTAATTTGCCATCCTTCTCAGTCTCTGAAATGGGCCCATCTTCTTGCCTTCTTGCCTTCCTGCATTGTTCTGTTGTCTGCTTGGAACCCTCTCCCACCATACCCTATTTGACTACCTTATGCATATTAGTTTAATTTCCTCAGATAAATTGTACGTTTTGTGAGAGCAAGGGTCACATTTTAAACTTTTTTCAGAATGTCTGACAGCTTAGCATCATTTTGAACATGTAGCTGATTAGTAGATGTTTTAGTAGCCAGACATCAGGGGACATTGGGGAGTGAATGCATGCTGCATGTGGGCAGGAGTTTTTCTCTGCTGTACTCACAGGTATATTCCTGGTGCCTAGAACAATACCTAGCACATAGTAGATATTCAGTAAAAGTAGAATGAAAAGATGAATGAATGAGAAAGTAGTAGTCTGTTTTCATCTAGAGGTAGCGAAACTGATTCATACTAGAGTTTTCATCCTCCCAAATAAGATATGACATCAAGTATCAGTAAGACATTTCTGTGTTCAATGCAGAAATTAGGAGATTAGAGGCTTTTAAGAGATGAAGCTGAGAAATACCATACTTTCAGTTTAGGTATATATTCTTGAACTCAGGTTTTATTGGCTTTTGTTTCTTATTTACGAAAATTTTCAAACACAAAAGAAGGCTGTTATAGTGAACTTGCATTTACCTATCACTCAACTTCAGTTATTAACATTTTGTCCCTCTTATTCAACTAAGGTTTGGTTTCTCTTTCTTTTTTATTCTTCCTGTTTTGCCTTTTACCAATTACTGGTCATTTTCTTTTGTTGTGTTTCATTTTTTGGTTTTCTCTAACCCTTCACATTGAAATGATAAGGATATTTTCCTAATTGGTCTTTCTGTATCTACCCTTTCCTGACTTTCTAATTGATTTTATATATTGCTGCTAAGTTAATTTTCACATCAGTTCCCTTTTAAGTGTTATCCCTTGCATAAAGGAGAAACTCTCAACTCCTCATCTGGGAGTTTGAGACCCTTCTTAATGTGAGTCCACTTTAATCAGCCTTTCTCCCCCGCCACCTTTAGCATAGATAGATTTTCATGCCATGTAAGTCCTCATCCACACATATCTCTTTCCATCCAGTCATCCGTCCATCTCTTCAGTTAACAAATGGTATACATAATCAGAGAAGATATAGCCTTCGTTCTCGATGAGCATAATGTATATATATTTTTGAGACGGAGTTTCGCTCTTTTTGCTCTGGCTGGATGGAGTGCAATGGCGTTATCTCGGCTCACTGCAATCTCCAACTCCTGGGTTCAGGTGATTCTCCTGCCTCAGCTTCCTGAGTAGCTGGGATTACAGGCATGCACCACCATGCCCAGTTAATTTTTGTATTTTTAGTAGAGGTGGGGTTTCACCATATTGGTCAGGCTGGTCTCAAACTCCTGACCTCAGGTGATCTCCCTCCTGGGCCTCCCAAAGTGCTGGGATTACAGGGGTGAGCCACCATGCCCAGCCGAGCATAATGTATTTTATAAAATCTAAATATATTAACTTCAGTTGCCGGTTATACATGCAGGTTTTAAAAGAAGTGATGCAGATTTTGTGAGTCTTTATCTACTTTTGTGTAGCAGGATTTTAATATGACTTTGAATTTAGGTATACTTGTTTGTTTTTCAACAGAGGCAAAAGAATCTAAGGATAATAAGGAGGTATCAAGTCCCGATGATTTGGAACTTGAGTTAGAGAATCTAGAAATTAATGATGACACCTTAGAATTAGAGGGTGGAGATGAAGCTGAAGATCTTACAAAGAAACTTCTTGATGAACAAGGTAAAGAACTATTTTACCAACTTTCATTTTTAATTGGTTTTTACACACAGAGCTCTTGCCTAAGAATACAGATCTTTTCTCCTTAATTCTGTATTTTTTAATCCCTTGTTTTTCGGTTGTTTTCAGTCCATCACTGTTTTTGGAATTCGATTTATAACAGGACATTACATACCCAGTATTATATGTCTACAAGCTTTAATGATCTTCTAAATTTTAAATAACTTAGTTCTAAATATTTTTTTTTTTTTTTTTTTTTGAGACGGAATCTCACTCTTGTCCTCCAGGCTGGAGTGCGATGGTACAATCTTGGCTCACTGCAACTTCTGCCTCCTGGGTTCAAGCAATTCTCCTGCCTCAGCCTCCAAGTAGCTGGGATTACAGCTGCCTGCCACCTTGTGCAGCCAATTTTTGTATTTTTTAGTAGAGATGGGGTTTTACTATGTTGGCCAGGCTTGTCTCAAACTCCTGACCTCAGGTGATCCACCTGGCTCTCAAACTGCTGGGATTGCAGGCATGAGCCACTGCACCCGGCCCTAAGTATCTCAAAATAAATTTTTCTTGCTACCCCTTCTGTGATGGAATAATGATACTTTTCTGATAACTTGATAGCATTCTCCTGATTGATTTAATTATATGACATAATCTTTACAAACAACATTAATGTATTTGAAAGTTATTCTGAAATGATTACTGGGTAGGAATATGACTAGCTTATCAGTTCATCTATTCATTTTATCTGTCTTTATAATTGAATTGTGTTTTGTATTCAGTAATACAAATATTACGTTTATTCCCTAAATAATTCCTATCAAGCTTTGAGTTGATTAGCTAGGATTCTTTTATTTTTTTGGGACAGGGTTTCACTCTTGCCCAGGCTGGAGTGCCATGGCATGATCATAATTGACTGCAGTCTCAAACTCTTAAGCTCAAGTCATCCTCCTGCATCAGCCTCCCAAGTAGCTGGGACTGTAGATGTGTACCACCACACCCAGCTTATTTTATTTTTATTTTCATTTTATTTTATATTTTTTAGAGATAGGGTCTTGCTGTGTTGCCCAGGCTGGTCTTGGACTCCTGGCCTCAAGTGATCCTCCTGCCTCAACCTCGTAAAGCCCTGGCATTATAGGCATGAGCCATCACACCTGGCCAAGATTCTTTATTAGAAGGATACCTTCTGTCAATATTGCTTTTCTCTCTGTTGGCTTTACCCTATCTTACTGCAGATTCTTTCTCTATGTAAACCAGCCACCCTCCTTAGAATCACATGGAATAGGGAGGCTTAGTGCTTCAAAGGCAAGAATTGGGAGTGCTGTTAATTGAAGAACATAGGGGAAGGGATGCCGGGCAGATACAAATAACATTTACCATAACACTGCATGCTTTTTCTGACCAAGTTTTTGTGCCTAATGCAAAAAGTTTGACTTTTTATAGTTGATACCTGAAAGACTCTAGTGACTTGATGTTATGATTCTAGAGTTACCTAAACTTTCCAGGATAATATTCTAAAAAATGACTAATGTTTTCCTGGGCACAAAAATTGGTCTAGGTTATCTATTTTCCAAATAATTAATCATTGGATGTTTTTATTCTGTGTTCTCTGTGTACTTTTTTAACCTATTTAAAAACTGATTTTACATTAGAACAAGAAGATGAGGAAGCCAGCACTGGATCTCATCTCAAGCTCATAGTAGATGCTTTCCTACAGCAGTTGCCCAACTGTGTCAACCGAGATCTGATAGACAAGGTATTGGTATCTCTGTGTAACTTTATTCAAGCACATGGAGCTTGTAGGAGTCCTCTGATAAGGAATGTCTATGGTTTTTAGACTATTTGAGCTATAAAGTCCACCATTTCTTCAAATGAAGTCTTAGATGGGAATTCAGCATAAGCAGACAAAATTGGATATAATTCGTAGATGCTCTGTTTGGGTATAGAATTGGCTATAGCATCTTGTCCTGTTCATATATGGATCCCAGAGTGTGGAAAATATTGTTTTATATCAAAGGTGCTAAAAGTATTGTTTCTGGATTTTTAGTGGCTTTGAGGCACTTCTTGGGGTTCTGTGAGGTCAAAAATTCTTTTGATGATAATATTAAGTTGTTTTTTTTTTTTTTTGGAGATGGAGTCTCACTCTGTCGCCTAGGTTGGAGTGCAGTGGTGTGATCTCGGCTCACTGCAACCTCAGCCTCCCAGGTTCAAGCAATTCTCCTGCCTCAGCTTCCTGAGTAGCTGGGATTATAGACATGCGCCACCATGCCCGGCTAGTATTTTTGTATTTTTAGTAGAGACGGGGTTTCATTATATTGGCTGGGCTGGTCTTGAATTCCTGACCTTGTGATCTGCCTGCCTTTGCCTCCCAAAGTGCTCAGATTACAGGCATGAGCCACCGCACCAGGCCGATTTTTTTTTTCTTTCTTTTTTACTGTTTTGACATTTGCAAAAGTGATGGTGGGTAGAGCTACTAGCATTTTATCATGATTCAAGGTAGTGGTACCAAATTATACTAGTACCATTATACTTTCACCATGCATTTGCTGTTAAAAAAACAGTGCCACTTTCACTTAAGAGTCTCCTTGTTGAGTCCATAAAAATGAGTTTTTTTTTGTTTTTGTTTTTGTTTTTTTTTTTTTGAGATGGAGTCTTGCTCTGTTGCCCAGGCTGAAGTGCAGTGGCACGATCTTGGCTCACTGCAACCTCTGTCTCCCAGGTTCAAGCAATTCTCCTGCCTCAGCTTCCTGAGTAGCTGGGACTATAGGCGTACACCACCACGCCCAGCTAATTTTTGTTTTTTTTGTTTTTTTTTTGAGACGGAGTCTTGCTCTGTCGCCTGGGCTAGAGTGTAGTGGCGTGATCTCAGCTCACTGCAAGCTCTGCCTCCCGGGTTCACGCCATTCTCCTGCCTCAGTCTCCCTAGTAGCTGGGACTACAGGTGCCCGCCACCATGCCCGGCTAATTTTTTGTATTTTTAGTAGATATGGGGTTTTGCTATGTTGGCCAGACTGACCTCAGGTGATCTGCCTGCCTCGGCCTTCCAGAGTGCAAGAATTACAGGCATGAGCCACTGTGCCCAGCCAAGGAGCTGTTTATTATGTTTCAACCTTAACTACATATGCCTATAGTCTCAGCTACTTGGCCGGGAGCTGAGGCAGGAGGATCACTTGAGCCAGGGAGAGCAAGGCTGTAGTGAGCCATGATTGCGCCACTGCACCCCAGCCTGGGTGACAGAGTGAGACCTTGTCTCAGAAAAGAGTCTGTCCAGGTGGTAATGGTCATCTAGATAAATTCCCTGTTTTATAAAATTTTAGACGGGATTGAAGACAGTTGAGTTTCTGTTGGAAGAATTCTCCTCTGTCAGCTAAGGTATCTTGGAGAGAGAGAGTGCCATTTCCTCCACTTGGGAAGAGAAACAACGGATTGTCAGAGACCTTGACTGAGGCCACTTAGCAGGCTTTCCAGTTTTCTTAGTTCAAATGAAGTACTCAGCATCCAAAGAGCCATATTTTGGGGTATTGTTTTCTAAACCCTAACATTACCAAATCTGACTGTCAACACTAAACTTTTTTAGTGAATGTGAGGGCACACTTATCCTTACATCTTCTTGGGTATAATTTGTGCCTGTCTCTTTCTCTTTTCTCATTCACCTGTACTGCTTTTTGGTTATCCTTATGAGAGTTAGTAGTTTTCTTGGCTCTTGGTAACTATTCTTGCTACTTTTGAGCTCTATCAGAAAACTTTCCTGATACTAACAATACTAGTTTCTTAAAACCATTTTGAAATGTTTAAGAACAAATAAAAATATCGTAGTAGGCAGGATTTCTGCTTTCCGTAACTAAATAGAGGTTTTTAAAGAAAAAGTTTGCTTTTTCCCAACAGGCAGCAATGGATTTTTGCATGAACATGAACACAAAGGCAAACAGGAAGAAGTTGGTACGGGCACTCTTCATAGTTCCTAGACAAAGGTAAGTGTTATAAAAGAGAAATGTATTAGTGTTTTTACTCTGTAGTGCTGGTTGTAGGATCAAAATTCTTATCTTTTTAAAAATACTGCTTTTGATTTTACTCACTCTGTAGGTCATTAGCATTATTAACGTAGTTTTTAGAACTTGTTTCCCATTGATTTTTGTTCACTGCTTGTTAGCTCTGATGGGAATATTTCTTCTGATACCTAATTATTTTAAGAGAAAATGTTTAAGAGTAGCTTAAGAAGAATAAGAATTGCTAGAAGCACTTGTTTTGCATTTTTGCCTCTGAAGAAAAAGTAATAAATGGAACGTATTTTTTTTGGAGAGTTTTTAGTTTGTGCAAAGATCAGGCTAATGTAATATATCTAGTTCTTAGATTTATGTTTAAATGAAAAATTTCAAGTTATTTAGGTAATTATAATAGTTTAGAGGTATGATAGGCTGCCTAGAGACTCATTGGATAGAATTGGAAATCACACTAATGATTATGTTGCTAGTAATTCAAGACACATATTCAGTTGCATAATGCTTTTAGGTAATTCTGATGCATTATATTACACTAAATTAAAATTTCTACTTCACCTGAACATTTCAGGACCACTCATAGACTGTTGACCTTAGAATCCTGGAGGAGAGCTATTTCCGTTTATTCAACAATAAATAATTAAATAATCTTGTTAACTATTAAAATGATTACATATGATGTAGCTAAGACAGATACTCTCCCCAAAAGATAAGGATTCTGAGGAATTTCATTGAAGGTTTCTTCAGCAGAATTTTAATGAGGTTCATTCATTGATGGAGGCCCATGATCTCTTGATAATGGTAAGATTTCTCAGTGAAACCAAATCACTACTTGCCTTTTTTCTTTCATATCAGTTTTTAATCTCCCGTTAGCATTATTAATTCATTTTAGTGGGGCAAGAGAGAGGGAATGTGTTAATGTAGTGAGTAGATAATTAAGAATTATGTAATTGAAGAAGTCATATGGATGAATATTTTTATAATGTAAAATTACATACTTCAGGCCAGGCACAGTGGCTCAGGCCTGTAATCCCAGCACTTTGGGAGGCTGAGGCTGGTGGATCACCTGAGGTCAGGAGTTTGAGACCTGCCTGACCAACATGGTGAAACCCCATCTCTACTAAAATACAAAATTAGCAGGGTGTGGTGGTGCATGCCCGTACTCAGCTTCTCATGAGGCCGTGGCAGGAGAACCAGTTGAACCCAGGAGGCAGAGGTTGCAATGAGCCAAGATAATGCTATTGCACTCCAGCCTCGGTGACAGAGCGAGATTCCATCTCAAAAAAAAAGGTGGAATGAAGTGACAGTTTATCATAAGTATTAAAAAAAGATGCAAGTATTCTAGAGCCATGAGAAATAGATCTCATAGTCTTATATCCTTGTGGTATACAAATACAATTAAGTATATTATAATCAGCCTGATAATCAGGAAAGATTGTTATATTATTCTAAAATTTAATCATTCATTAAATAATTCATTAAGCATCTGCTGTGTACTGTGATCCATGCTGGAGATACAGTACAGGGGTGAACAAGATCATCTTAGTTCTTGTATTCATACAGCTTACAGTTTGGAGAGGCAGACACAGGAGTAATTCTAAGTGCCATTGTCAAGAAGAAGCGCAGCATGCTTTGAAGCATAGAGCCAAGTGGAACTGACTGACTGAGTCTGAGGAGTCAGAGAAGACTGCCTGGAACAAGGGTCATTTAATCTGAGGCCTGAGAAGAATGGATTAGATAAGGGATGGGTGGGGATTGGGAATGTAGGGAGAGCATTGCTGACAGAGGCAACACAGTATGTGCAGAGAGACAGAGACAGGAAAGGTCATGGCATCAAACTCCTGGAAATTCTTGGTAAAACCTCTTTTTTTGTTGTTTTTTTTTTTGATACAGAGTCTCGCTTGTCGCCCAGGCTGGAGTGCAGAGGTGCAATCTCAGCTCACTGCAACCTCCGACTCCGGGGTTCAAGCGATTCTGCTCCCTCAGCCTCCCAAGTAGCTGGGACTATGGGCTCCTGCCACCATGCCCGGCTAATTTTTATATTTTTAGTAGAGATGGGGTTTAAGATTGGCCAGGCTGATCTTAAACTCCTGACTTTGTGATCCGCCCGCCTTGGCCTCCGAAAGTGCTGGGATTACATGTGTGAGCCACCACGCCCAGCCAAACCTCTTTCTTAAATGTTTTGACGTTGTCCTCTAGACTGTAAACTGCAGGAAGGAGGCCATGTTTACTGCTTTATACCCATCGCATAGTGCAATACCTGTCATGTAAAAGGTGATCAAATTAGGCAACATGATATATAATGCTCTTTCTTAGCTAGCTGGTTTTCAACTTCTTCAGTCTTCATTCTAGCTTTTCTTCCTCCTGCAGAATCTTGATCTGTAATGGCTTCTCGAATACCGTTTGCTCTCTCTACTCCCATGCCTTTCCCGCTGCTCTCTGCTTTTATCTGGGATGTCCTTTATTTTTCCACTGGAAATCTTTGACTCATCTTTCAGTCTTTAATAAGAGCTATCCTCTATGAACAGCCTTCCTTTTTTCCCTTGTGTAGATAGAGGTGTTCTTTACAGCACTTCATGTTGGTTTGCTTCCTGTCTCTCCTTCAGGCTTGAAACTATCACTCTTTAGGACAGAGGACTCCATCTTTTCATTTTCTGCATCTCCAACACCAAGTATAGTGTTTGGCATATAGTCCATCCTTAAAATATTTGAGGAATTAATCTTGATCATATGCAGTTTTAAATAATAAGTGATACAGCCCTATAGCTCAAAATCCAGAAGTAGAGAACGTTATAGATGAAAAGCATCCTTCTTATCCTTGCCTTCCCATCTGCCCAATCTCCACTCCTTTCAGTGGGAAATCAGTATCTTGATGCTTATATATTCTCCCAAAGATTCTTCTGCATATACAAGAAAATACAATTATAGATTCTTATTTCCTGTTTTTAACACAGTGGGTAACTGATACGTATCTTTTCATCTCAAGACAGAAAGATTTCCCTTGTTCGTTATTTTAAAGCTGCAGTGTTTCTTTTGATGAATGTACTATATTTAACCGTTTCAGACTTTCCAGTCTTGCCATTACAAACAGTGCCATGTTTGAATTTGTACTTCCTCTTTTCTCCTCATGATTATGTTAGCTAGTGGTTTACCTAGTTTTTTCCTACCAAAAAAACTCAGCTTTTAGATTTATTATTTATTCTCTGTAATGATTTTCTTACTGTTATTTTTGGTTTTGTTCTTTATTAATTTCTTCTTTTGGGTTTCTTCCATTTATTTTGTTTATTTTCTGGCACTTCACATATGAGTTGTCCATTAAGCATAGTTTAAGCCATGTCTCTTGGTTCTTTTTTTAGAGACAGGGTTTTGCTGTGTTGCCTAGACTGGAGTGCAGTGGTGAGAATCACGGCTCACTGCAGCCTCAACCTCCCAGGCTCAAATAATCCTCTCACATTAGCCTCCCAAGTAGCCGGAACCACAGGCATGAGCCACCATATCTGGCTAATTTTTACATTAAATTATTATTATTATTATTTTTGGTAGAGTCGGGGTCTTGTTATATTGACCAGGCTAGTCTTGAACTCCTGGGCTTGAGCAGCTCCTCCTGCTTTGACTTCCCAAAGTGCAGGGATTACAGGCTTGAGCCACTGTGCCTGGCCATCTGTTAGTTCTAACGTGGTAATTTTAGTTTTATTTTCTTTGTGACCCAACGAGTTTCAAAATTTCCAGGTAGAGGGGCTTTTTTGTTTTGTTTTGTGGCTTTGTCAATAATTTATATTTTTATTGCATTTTGATTAGAGAATACTGTCTGTTTTTATTTTTTTTTGGAAGTTTTGAAGTTTACTTTGTCTCTAATTATATAGTCAGTAAACGTATTGATCAGGTTTACATGATTAAATAATGATTCAGATCTATTTTCTTACGTTTTTGGCCATTTGCCCAGAGGTCATGGCTTGAGATGTGGAGTCAAGACTGTGACTCCTGATCTGTTGCCTTTCTCCTAATAGCTACTATGATTCCAGATTTCTGTATATTACTGTTGTGTTATTTGTTGTATAGATAAAACTGAATTGTTAATTACATACATTTTTTATCATTATAAATTGTTCTTCTTGGTCTTATTTAATGCCTTTTGGCCTGAATTCCGACTCATCTGATACTAATGATTATGATTGCTGCCTTTTTTTTTTTTTTTTTTTTGAGGTGGAGTCTCACTCTGTCACCCAAGCTGGAGTGCAGTGGTGTGATCTCTGCTCACTGCAACCTCCACTTCCTGGGTCCAAGCAATTCTCACGCCTAAGCCTCCATGTAACTGGGGTTTCATGCGTGCACCACCACGCCCGGGTAATTTTTTGTATTTTTAGTAGAAATGGGGTTTCACCATGTTAACCAGGCTGGTCTTGAACTCCTGACCGCAAGTGATTCACTTGCCTTGGTCTCCCAAAGTGCTGGGATTACAAGTGTGAGCCACCGCACCTGACCGCTGCTTTCTTTTTAGTTGCGTTTTGTTTGGTATACCTGTGCCCTTTATTTTATATTCCATCTTTCAGAATCATTTTAGTTGAGTCTCTTTTATGTACAATTGAATTGAATTTTACTCTCAGACATATTCTGAAAATACGTTTCTTTTAATGAAAGTAATTTAGGCTATTTATGATTGGCTTGAGTTCTGTAATATTTTTCTTTTTGGTTTAATTCCTAAAAGACTTTCCTTGTGTGGTCTTTTATATTTTTTAATTTAGTGTGCGTGCATGAGTGTGTGTTTCTTGTTTTTAGGAAGGTTTGCATTATTATTTTAGTACTTTATGATTGTAAGTTTCCGTAGCGATTGTTTATTTAGACAGTCTCTTATTTTCTACCATGAGCAGTGGTAAAATTAGTTTGTGGTGTCTTCTTACTCTCTTTAGTCACTCATCTGATATTAGTTAATAACGTTTTCTTCCTTAGTATTTTCCTTTTTACTCTTAAATGTATTTATTTTTCTATTTGAGTAATATTTAACTTTCAGCATTACAAGTAGGCAAGCAGCACACCTGACTTCCTGTCTGCTTTTCCAGCCCGCCTCACTTATTTTTATGTTGATGACATATCCTGATAGGGAATAAAACATTTATATTAAAATTTCTTGCTCTAATGCCCTTATTTGCTAAAGTTCATTTTCATCGTCGTCGTCTTTTTTTTTTTTGAGACTGAGTTTTGCTCTATTGCCCATGCTGGAGTGCAGTGGCGTGATCTTGGCTCATGGCAACCTTTACCTCCAGTTCAAGCGATTCTCCTGCCTCAGCCTCCTGAGTAGCTGGAATTATAGGCGCCTACCACCATGCCCAGATAATTTTTGTATTTTTAGTAGAGATAGGGTTTCATTATGTTGGCCAGGCTGGTCTCATACCCCTGACCTCAGGTGATCCGCCCACCTCAGCCTCCCAAAGTGCTGGGATTACAGGTGTGAGCCACAGCGCCTGGCCTGAAGTTCATTTCTAATAGTTTTCTCAAAAAGTGTTGTTGGGGAAAAAATATGCCTTGAATTTCTCTATGTTCAGAATTGGGGCTATGTTACTTGAATGGCTGCTTGACTGGTTATAGTGGAGGATCCACAGCTCATACCTTTTAACCCTAAATATCGTGTAGGTGTCACTCAATAGTCATTTGGCATTTGCCATTACTGTGTTGAAATCTAGGCCAGCTGGCCTTTTTTTTCTTCTTCTCTTAAAATTGACTTGGTCATTTAAATGACTGCCCAAGTAATTTTTTCTCTAATTAATCAAGTAAATCCAATAACTCTCCTAGGATAGATCGTTCTTGGTGTTGATCCTTCTGGGTCCTTCTTCATGCCCTTTCCATGTTCATATTGAAAAATTCAGGGAATTTTATTTTCTTTTTCCTCAAATATATTTAAATACTAGTTCTGTTCTCTTGTTTTGGCTTGCTTTTTTAGGTACCCCAATGATGCATAACTGTGCTTTGCTTGTTTTCTGGCTATTTTATTCTTACCAATCACTTTTTTCAGTGTCATCTTTTTCTTACTTAGCATTCTGCAAAGTCTTTTCCCTCTACTACTCTTTTTCTCATTTCTTGTTTCAGTTCATTCAATTTTTTAAAAAATGCGTGGAAAACTGGCCAGAATTTTCATATATTTCATGGCAGTATGTTTCTGGAGAATTTTGTTTGGTAGGTTTTGAGGAATTTGTTCTTTTCTTTCTAATTTTTTTAATTTAAAAAAATGGACAGTACCTTTGCATTGATGCTGTACCTACCCTCTTTGTATTACATATCATGAGTTAGATTTGCTCAGCTTTGTTATTAACAGGTTTCTTTCTTTTTTTTTTTTTTTTTTTTTTTTTGAGACGGAGTCTCGCTCTGTCACCCAGGCTGGAGTGCAGTGGCCCCATCTCGCCTCACTGCAAGCTCTGTGTCCTGGGTTCATGCCATTCTCCTGCCTCAGCCTCCCGAGTAGCTGACACTACAGGCGCCCGCCATTGCCCCACCACCACGCCCAGTTAATTTTTTTGTATTTTTAGTAGAGACGGGGTTTCACCATGTTAGCCAGGATGGTCTCGATCTCCTGACCTAGTGATCTGCCCACCTCGGCCTCCCAAAGTGCTGGGACTACAGGCGTGAGCCACCGTGCCCGGCCAACAGGTTTCCTTTTTAAGGACAGATTTTTGCTGTGGTTTCTGATGTTGGTTGCTTTGGGGGCCATTTCCCTGTTCTGCATGGGTGTTGCATTTCCTCCTGGAGCTTTTGCTCGGTCTTTACCCTGCCTTTCCAGATGCTAAGCTTTTGTTGTATGTCAGGAATATGGGTTTATCACTGAAAGATAGAACTTGAGGATAAGTGGTCAAACTATAGAGAAACAATATGTGTTTATCATTGAAAGAAGCATGTTGATTGCATAGTTGAAGATCTGCCCTGTTTGGGCCAGCTTTCCCTTTTCTTTTCACTTGCTTATCCTGCTGTAATTTACCTTGAAGCAAATCTGGACAGACTGGGTGGCTTCAGTCAGACTTTTCTTTTGAAGTTCATGTTTTCTTACATTAATATCATTCTAGCTTCCGATAACTGAGAAACTATTTTCAGCTTTATTGGTGTGGGCCATTACTTTTCCTGAGAAGACAGATAAGCCAGGATAGGCTAGGGATGTTGGAGGAACAACAAACCTGAAATCTGAGGCTCTTGAAGTCCTCTGGGTTTGGTGGGCTCCCTAGAGTACCCTTTCAGGAGGTGACTCAAGGATCCAGACTACTTTCATCTACATCCTAGCATGGCTTTTAGGTGGCCGTGGCATGGGAGGCAAGCGTGTGAACTCAGCTTAGTCCTAGATACTTTGGACAAGAAGTGCCATGTCATTTTTATTCTTAGCCTATTGTCTAGGACAACAAGAGCATTTAGAAAATGTAGGGAAGCATGTGAAGCATTGGGGTAACATTGTGGCCCTTGCTACAGAAGTACTCACAGGGATTTGTTTTCAGTCAGTAGACTTGTGTTAATAATATTCCTCTTGTAAGTTATCTTGTTGAAAACAGAAATACTCATGATTTGGCTGGTAGAGGACAGTCTTTTGAAGGATGTAATTTATACCTAGCTTTGACTGTTACTCTTTACATGTCTATTTATTTATTTTTTAAGAGACAGGGTCTTGCTATGTTGCCCAGGCTGCTCTTGAACTCCTGGCCTCAAGTGATCCTCCTACTTCTGCCTCCTGGGTAGCTAGGATTACAGGCATGTGCCACCATGCCTGGCACATTTTTGTATTTTATATAGATTTTTAATCAATTGAATTGTATCAAAATCTATAATCATTTCTCATGTTAATAGTACTCTGTATAGTCTTTCCAGTGTTTAAATAAAACCGTCTCAGTCTTTTTAAAGGTCATTACTGTGGGATTTGGAAAGCCAAGGCCTCTGTTTACAGATCTGTAAAATGGGGTAATAGGGAGGGACTTGGACCAGGTTGACATTTCCTGGTTGGCTGTATGTTTTTATTGATCAGAAAAGTCTTTCATTTTGAAGGTCTTCTTTTGTCCTTCTCTCCCAGGTAGATTTCTACCCTACCTGCAGGATTTAGCTTATCCCTGAGTGGGGGGGATGGCTTGATCCCTAGGGAGTCTGGAGTAGAAAGATAGTAATCAAGTGCCAATCAATTCCCTGTCATCCCATTTCTTTTTTTTTTTTTTTTTTTTGAGATGGAGTCTCGCTCTGTCGCCCAGGCTGGAGTGCAGTGGCCGGATCTTGGCTCACTGCAAGCTCCGCCTCCCAGGTTCATGCCATTTTCCTGCCTCAGCCTCCCGAGTAGCTGGGACTACAGGCGCCCGCCACCTCGCCCAGCTAGTTTTTTGTATTTTTTAGTAGAGACGGGGTTTCACCATGTTAGCCAGGATGGTCTCGATCTCCTGACCTCATAATCCTCCCGTCTCGGCCTCCCAAAGTGCTGGGATTACAGGCTTGAGCCACCGCACCCGGCGCATCTCATTTCTGATTCTTCCAGAACCCATGTATTCCCACAGCTTTCTCTATCCTTTGAGTGATAGTGATGACTGATAGCCCTCAAGCGGGGAGGTAAGGAGAGTAAAGAGAGTTGAGTGTAGAGTAAGCAGGCTCAGATATTCTCCTGGGTAGACAGTGAAATGGTATTGGAGGTAGCAAGTTACTTCGAGTCTTTGGCATTTGGGGCAGGCTGGAACACTTTGGGAGAGGGGACAAGGAAATACTATCACCTTTTGGCATCCTGGCCTAGTCCTGCACCCATACCCACCCAGCCTGTTTGGGACTTCTTTAGTCAGATGCTCGTCCTCTGTGGCATGCTCCTTCCTCCCTCCTGTAAGACCAACACTTTTGGAGACCAACACAGGAGGATGGCTTGAGGCCAGGAGTTTGAGACCAGCCTAGACAACATAGTGAGACCCTATCCTCTATAAAAAATAAAATAAGCCAGGCATAGTGGCATGTGCCTGTAATCCCATCTACTTGGGGGAGGCTAAAGTGGGAGGATCAGTTGAGCCCAGGAATTTGAAGTTTGTGCTCTCTGATCTCACCACTGCACTCCAGCCTGGGTGACAGAGTGAGACTCTGTCTCTAAGAAAATTAAAAAAAATAAACACAGCATAACAACTAGTTATACAGCATTTACATTGTGTTAGGCATTATAAGTAATTTGGTATCTTTTGGGTGGGGGTAGTAGTTCCTGGAACCAGTCCCTCACGGATACCTAGGGACGACTGTATTTCCCTAATGACATATGACGTTGAGCATCTTTTCATGTGCTTAGTGGCTGTTTGCATATCTTCTTTGGAGGAGTATCTATTCACAGCCTTTGCCCCTTTAAAACTGTATTTGTCCTCTTTTGAATGAGCTGTAAGAGTTCTTTATGTATTCTGGGCACACATGTCTTACCAGATATGTAATTTGGAAGTATTTTCTCCCATCTTCCGAGTTGTCTTTTCACTTGCTTGGTAGTATAATTTGCAGCACAGTTTTTAAAGTTTGATGTAGTTTATTTTTACAGTTCTTAAAAGTTTGATCTGAAGCAGTGTTTTAACTTTTAGTTGCATTCTTCCCGATGAAAAAAATCTCAAAAGACTATCATTATATCCTTTAGCCTTTTTTTTTTTTTTTTTTTTTTTGAGACGGAGTCTTGCTTTGTCACCCAGGCTGGAGTGCAGTGGTGTGGTCTTGGCTCACTGCAACCTCCACCTCCTGGGCTTAAGAGATTCTCCCACCTCAGCCCCCCAGGTAGCTGGGACTACAGACATGTACCACCACTCCTGGCTCATTTTTGTATTTTTTTTTTTAGTAGAGACAGGGTTTCACCATGTTGGCCAGGCTGGTCATAAACTCCTGACCTCAAATGATCCACCCACTTTGGCCTCCCAAAGTGCTGGGATTACAGGGAGGGAGCCTCTGCGCCCAGCCTCTCTTAGCCTATTCATTTGGACTCCACTGAGATGTAGAAATCCCCTTAGATATTTGCATTTTATTTTATAGGTAATTTATAACATAGCTATACACACAAGTAATTGAGATTTCACATTAAGTGTTTATGTCTTTTTTTTCTTAAACTTTTAAAGTTTAAGTTCAAGGGTGCATGTGCAGGATGTGCAGGTTTGTTGCATAGGTAAACATGTACCGTGGTGATTTGCTGCACAGATCATCCCTTCACCTAGGCATTAAACCCAGCAGCCACTAGTTACTCTTCCTGAGTTGTTTCTATCTAAAGTATACGTATGTGTCCATCACTCAGATCAAGATATATGACATTTCCAGCACCCCAGAAGGCCCCTCACCTAAGCCAAAATTTAAAGTCAGTCAATACCATGGGAAGTACGTAAGAATCTCTTCTTTCCTTGTGTTTAAAGTATAAATGCACTTGGTATTGTTTTAGCCAAGTGTTGGCTCTTTAGATTAATGTAAACAGAATACTCTTCAGAGGTGACGCGCTGCGCTTAATTCTTGAACAGCTTTTCCCGATCTAGCTTTTAGGAGAGTTTGCTGGACTTTTTGTAAGAAGTTTTCTGATTGGACCTCTTCCTTCACTCAATTTGGAACTGAGAGAGAATGTTTTAGTGAAATCTGTTAGTATGTTGCACCACTTGGTGGCGCTGTTGTGTTGGAAACAGCAGCATTGTGGAAAAGTCGACAGGGCATTTGGTTGTTGATTTCAGAGTAAATGACCCCAGACTTTTGTTTATTATATTTCATTTTTTAGGAATCATCTTCTGCTTTAGTGTTTCCTATGAAATCCTTTGTATTCTTTAATTGAACCATAACAGTGTTCTTTCACATTCATTTTTTTCCAGGCATTTTTGAGCACAGAGATAAAATTAAATAGCTTTCAACAGTCAACTTCTTTAGATTTTGAAGAGAAAAAGAGAGCTAGACATTTGTTTTAGAAAGTCAATTGATTAGGAGATAAAACCCCATAAGAATTTCTTCTTTCCCTCTCGATAACAAAAGTGTTTGTGTGTTTCTGCATTCTTGTTTCTGTTTACTTGTAGTTAGTGACTCTTTACTAACTTGATAATCATTAACCGCTAGTAGGATACTTAAATGTGTGATTCAGGAGACCTTAAAAACATAAAGAAGATTTTATTATTTAAGGACAAATAGCATTCTTTTAAAGTGGTTCATTGTTCATTGTTGGTAAATGTAATTATCACCATTTTATAAGATTATAGAATTCCGTTTTCAAAGGAAGGATCTAAGTATTTTTCAGTTGCTTTTCAGAACACTCAAATTAGATGAAATATCCATCTAGCTTAAATTTTAGGCCGGGCGCGGTGGCTCACGCCTTTAATCCCAGCACTTTGGGAGGCCGAGGCGGGCGGATCACGAGGTCATGAGATCGAGACCATCCTGGCTAACATGGTGAAACCCCGTCTCTACTAAAAATACAAAAAAATTAGCCAGGCACAGTGGTGGACGCCTGTAGTCCCAGCTTCTTGGGAGGCTGAGGGAGGAGAATGGTGTGAACCCGGGAGGTGGAGCTTGCAGTGAGCCGAGATTGCACCACTGCACTCCAGCCTGGGCGACAGAGTGAGACTCCGTCTCAAAAAAAATAAAAAATAAAAAATAAAAATTTTAACACATTTGCAGTTTATGTTGATGAAAATATTTTGTGTTATTAATAACTTTCATGTGACTGATGTGACATTTTGCACTCCATCCCCTTTTTGAGCTTGTGTGCCCTTTGGAAGGCAGAACACGCAGAAAGCATTCTTAAGCAGGACTAGCATTGAACAACTATATAATTGATTATTTACAACATAAAGGATTTTATTTTGTGAATAATGGATGAACAGACATAGGACTTCAAGATTTCAGTAGGGCAGGGTGATATTTTGTATCAACTATCCTTTTTATAGGGGTAGAGGATTCCAAGAAAATGGAGTATCTAACTTCCATAATTCCTTAACTCATAACTTCCTTAACTCATTTTAAAAATCCCTATTAAAGCTGAAAACATTTTACTGTGTTGTTACTTCACTGACCTGTGCCTGAACAGGTAGCACAAAACTGTCTTGCTTTAAAATGCATGGCTGGACCGGGCATTCACACTTGTAATCCCAGCACTTTGGGAGGCCAAGGTGGGCGGATCACGAGGTCAGAAGATTGAGCCCATCCTGGCTAACACGGCGAAACCCCATCTCTACTAAAAAATACAAAAAATTAGCCGGGCAAGGTGGCGAGTGCCTGTAGTCCAGGCTAACCAGGAGGCTGAGGTAGAAGAATGGTGTGAACCCAGAAGGCAGAGCTTGCGGTGAGCCAAGATCGCGCCACTGCACTCAGCCTGGGTGACAGTGCAAGACTCTGTCTCAAAAATAAAATAAAATGCATAGCTGGCCAGGTGCAGTGGCCCACGCCTTCAATCCCAGCACTTTGGGAGGCTGAGGCGGGTGGATCACTTGAGGTCAGGAGTTCAAGATCAGCCTGGCCAACATGGTGAAACCCTGTCTCTACTAAAAATACAAAAATGAGCCGGGTCTGGTGGTGGGCGCCTGTAGTTCCAGTTGCTCAGAAGGCTGAGGCAGGAGAATCACTTGAACCTGGGAAGCAGAGGTTGCAATGAGCTGAGAACCTGCCACCAGTCTCCAGCCTGGGCAACAGAGTGAGATTCCAACTCTTAAAAAAAAAAAAAAAAAAGCTGTATCTGCCTTTTTGGGGGGACTCAGAAAAAGTCTCAAAGTAGATTGGGCTACTTGGGAGAAGAAAATGAAGTGAAGTGCAAGGGACAGGCCAACAAATAGAAGAAAAGGGAAATGATCTTAGACTAGGTAGCACAAGGAAGGAAAAAAAGAAAAGTGAAATGACATAGTTTAAGAATATCTGATGCTGTTTTATCTCAAACTTTGTTGAAAAATACATTGAAAAAGACAACTAAGATAAAAGTTTTAGAAATTCAAGATCTGGTTCTTGGAAAAATCAAAATAGAGAAGTGTATAGAAAATATAGTTTGAAGAAAAAGAACATTAAAAAGTTTAAGAAATGAGCAGATGATATACTTAAAATATTTTAAAACCACTTGAAAATCTCAGTGAAACTTAATGTTTTGAAAAAAATGCACATTTTCAAAATTCATTCAAGATAAAATACCCACATAGAACAGTAATCATGGAAGAAAGCGTTAAACTTATCAGTTGGGCACACTGGCTTACGCCTGTAATCCCAGCACTCTGGGAGGCCGAGGCGACGGGTCACGTGAAGTTAGGAGTTCGAGACCACCCTGACCAACATGGGGAAATCCCGTCTCTACTGAAAATACACGGTTAGCTGGGTGTGGTGGCACATACTTGTAATCCCAGCTACTCGGGAGGCTGAGGCAGGAGAATTACTTGAACCTGGGAGGTGGAGGTTGCGGTGAGCCGAGAACACGCTATTGCACTCCAGCCTGGGCAACAAGAACGAAACTCTGTCTCAAAAAAAAAATAATAATAATTTCATCTTAAATAGAATAAGACTAGAAAGCTTAACTGAGTATTTTTAGCCTTTTAAGGAAGAAATAATATCACTTGTTCAAGAGCATGGAAAGTTTGTTATTTCATGTATTAAAAATTCTAAGAAGAAGGAGCAAGAAAATCACAAGCATTGACCAATCTCACTTGTGAATGTCAATATAAAAATTTCAAGTAAAACACTAGCAAATCATATTTAATACATAGTATATTAGAAAATAAGAATCCAGCATGACCAAAGAAGATTGATCATAGGAATGGAAGGATGCTCTAACATAGGCAATCTATTAATATATATAACATCAGCAGGAAAGTAAGTAACTATGTGAATGTCCCATTAATTGCTAAAAGATAATTTGGTAAGTTAGCTTTTGCTTGGTAAAATGTAATATTATTACAAAAGTAAGATGCTACTTCCTTAACACGAGGAAGAATGTCTTAGACTAAATGCTAACAGTATACTTAAGAGTGAGTTACCAGAGATATTCATTTATCTAACAAACATGTATATTGAGTACCTGCCTATGTTCCAGGCACTGTTTGAGTGCTGATAAACTGTCTGCCATGGAACTGAACATTTCTGGTGGGGAGGGGTAACAAATGAGTTAACCATAACAAATCAATTATTTACTACTTTAAGTGGTAAATTCCATGGCCTGGGCGCAGTGACTCATGCCTATAATCTCAGCATTTTGGGAGGCTGAGGCAGGTGGATCGCCTGAGGTCGGGAGTTCGAGATCAGCCTGACCAACATGGAGAAACCCAGTCTTTACTGAAAATACAAAATTAACCAGGTGTGGTGGTGCATGCCTGTGATCCCAGGTACTTGGGAGACCGAGGCAGGAGAATTGCTTGAACCTGGAGGCAGAGGTTGCAGTGAGCTGAGATCACGCTATTGCACTCCAGCCTGGGCAACAAGACTGAAACTCTGTCTCAAAAAAAAAAAAAAAAAAAAAGCTTTGTAGGGGGATTGGGAGAGGTAGGTTGGGTTAGGTGCAGTTTCCTTGAAGTATTCAGAATGGGTCAAAACAGGGAGACTGGGACTCCCCTTAGGGAGGGAGTAAACAGTATGGATGTTTAGGGAAAGCATGTTCCAGCCCAAGACAGGGACCATTGCAGAGGCCCTGAGTCAGATCATCAGTGAGGAGTCAGTGGGCCTGGTGCAGGCGAGCTGGGAGGTATGGGAGAAGAGGGTGGATCAGTCCCTGAGGTCATGGAGACGCTGTTTGCTGCTATAGAGTTTATACCTGGGCCTCCTCACTCCCAGTGCGTTGCTTTGCCATCTTGTTACCTTTGCTCTGGTACCTGTACTTTTCTGACCCGGAATTATAGCAATGGCAACAAAAGAACTTATGCATAAATTTAAATCCTATGTTTGAATTTGACAACTGATTATGAACTGGAAAATAATACTTTCTTTGTTGTTAAAATGGATGTGGAAAATGAATGAAGAACCTAATATTCTAACTAAAATTCGTAAATTTAATGTTAGTGTAAATTCATCTATTATGTAAGAACATTAAATATTCATTTGCTCATTTTTTCATTTGTTCTTTTTTTTTTTTTAGCGCTAGGAACATTAGGGAAATTATTACATGTTTGTAAGAGTAACTTATAGGGGCCGGGTACAGTGGCTCACGCCTGTAATCCCAGAACTTTGGGAGGCCAAGGCAGATGGATCACGAGGTCAGGAGTTCAAGACCAGCCTGGCCAATATGGTGAAACCCTGTCTCTACTAAAAATACAAAAATTAGCAGGACATGGTGGTGCTTGCCTGTAATCCCAGCTACATGGGAGGCTGAGGCAGAAGAATCGCTTGAACCCGGGAGGCGGAGGTTGCAGTGAGCCAAGATTGCACCACTGCAGTCCACTCCAGCCTGGGCAACAGAATGAGACTCCGTCTCAAAAAAAAAAAAAAAACAAAAAAAAACCTTACGGGAATACCTTATTTTTATAATATCTTTAGAGAGTGGTGGGACCTATTTTTGTGCATTTTCCATGTGATAGCAGCTTAGACTTTAATTGATAAAACCTTAAAAATATTTTAAATAAACATTTAAATTTTAGCATTAAATGTTTTTATATAATGGATCATAGTTTTCACTGTTTCTTTAAAGAAAGATATGATTTATTTTAAAAAACTATTGCAGTATTGCTACAAAGCTATCGTATTGCCAGCTTCTCTCAGCGTCTGTCTTATTTCTGCAATGGTGAGTGTGATATCCACCGTATAGAGTGGTTATTAGGTTTAACAAGTTGAGTGATATATATAAGGCCTAGGACAGGGCCCAGCACATTAGTAAGAACTAATTCACTTAGAAATTATAATAGCCGAAGTTTTTGAGGAGTACCATGTTTTTGAGGCTTTTAGGTATGAATTTAACCAGTTTCCTCCTTTCAACCATACCTTTCTTCTTTTCAATTTTTTTTTTTTTCAATCTTTTTGAGATAGTCTCACTCTGTGGCCAGACTGGAGTCCTGTGGCATGGACTTGGCTCACTGCAACCTCCACCTCCCAGGCCTGAGTAGCTGGGATTACAAACAGGCCCCACCGCAGCCAGCTAAATTTTGTATTTTTAGTAGAGGTGGGGGTTTCACCATGTTGGCCAGACTGATCTTGAACTCCTGACCTCAGGTGATCCGCCTGCCTCAGCCTCCCAAAATGCTGGGATTACTGGCCACCATGCCCTGCCTAACCATGCCTTTCAAATTTATTTCCATCCTTCTTTTTTCACTGTGTCCCTTTAGCTAAGGGTTAATGTATCCATCCGAGGAGCTTTCCAGATCTAATTATGTGGTTTTTTCCCTGATGATCAAACATTTTCATATATTATTGTATGGTACAGTGTTGTACTCAGCAATAATCTTTTTTTGAGATGGAGTTTCACTCTAGTTGCCCAGGCTGGAGTGCAGTGGCGTGATCTCGGCTCACTGCAACCTTCACCTCCTGGGTTCAAGGATTCTGCTGCCTCAGTCTCCCGAGTAGCTGGGATTACAGGCACCTCCCACCACGCCCGGCTAATTTTTGTATTTTTAGTAGAGACTGGGTTTTACTGTATTGGTCAGGCTGGTCTCAAACTCCTGACCTCAGGTGATCTGCCTGCCTCAGCCTCCCAAAGTGCTGGAATTACAGGCATGAGCCACCGTGCCCGGCCTCTACTTAGCGATAATTAAGACTTGTATGATTATTTGTTTCTGTTCTAATTGGCTTCAAGCTGTCATAATTTTTAAGCTCTTGTAATTTTATAGTTTTTAGCTTCCTCTCTCACTGTTAGCTCCATTACTTGCTGCTGTCGGTACAGCTGCTTTTATCAGTTCCTCACTACTTCTCATCTTCAGAGTCTGATCTGCTGAGTGTTGAATCATTGAGTAATAACATCTATGGCAGGAATGGAAAATAAATTTTAGCTTGCATCTTGATTCCAACTAGTAGTGGTCACCTGGAGTGCTGTGCTAAGCAGGATTCCGGAGCATCATTCCTGTGTAATGGGAAAAAGTGCTCTGACAGTGGAAGAGGGTGGCAGTGTGAATGCCACATATTTGCCATTTACTGTCCAAATTAAGATCCTGAATGAGGATCTGAGTGGGTTCTGTAATGAGTGAAATACGTAAGTTAGTGTATAGATTTTGTAATACTGTTTTGCCTTCCTTGAGGCTTTTTCAGTTACTGAGTACCATTCATTCATTCGTTCATTCATTCATTCATTCATTCATGTGATGGAGTCTTGCTCTGTCACCCAGGCTGGAGTGCAGTGGCGTGATCAGAGCTCACTGTAACGTCCGCCTCCCAGGTTCAAGCAATTCTCCTGCCTCAGCCTCCCGAGTAGCTGTAACTACAGGCGTGTGCCACCATACCCGGCTAATTTTTTTATTTTTAGTAGAGACAGGGTTTCACCGTGTTAGCCAGGATAGTCTCGATCTCCTTACCTCATGATCTGCCTGCCTTGGCCTCCCATTACAGGCGTGAGCTACCACACCCAGCCTGTTGATTACCTTTTTGCTTTAGACCTTGGGGTTTCCAAATAACTTACCCTGAGATAAATGAAGGAAACGGCTTTAAAGGATTTTGTCTTACACTGAAGAAGTTACCTTGAGATTTGTAAATATGCAGTTACTCAGTAATTTAAGTCGTGTCAAAACATACTGTTGTTTTTTGTGTGTGTGCGTGGTGTTTCATATTTTATCAAAATTACATACTTAATAAAATTATAGTTATGCAATAAATTCACGGAATGGAGAATGCCAGAATATTAATAAAATTTCAGAAGGCTCATTGAATTTTCAAACACTTCTTTATGATGGCAATAAATAGGCATGTCTGTATGATTGAGTTTTAAAATCATTTAATGTATGAATACATCTGAAAAAGTTTAAATTTTAAAATGAATTATTCTTGATATGTCTTTCCTTTGACACATATCACATATAACTTTTGCAGGTTGGATTTGCTACCATTTTATGCAAGATTGGTTGCTACATTGCATCCCTGCATGTCTGATGTAGCAGAGGATCTTTGTTCCATGCTGAGGGGGGATTTCAGATTTCATGTATGTATTTAAGCATTTATTTTGTAATATATATATTCTTATACGTTGAGTGAGGATTCTTTAAGAATGTAATTGTTGGTGAGCATATTCTTGAAATTTGATAGTGGTATAACAGTTTAGAATTTATGGCATTCTAAATTTTTGAAAAGTGGTTTACTTAACGAAGCTTGAAATTGATCAGTGATATTCTGTTGGAAGGTGAGCTGTTGCTGCTACCTTGTTCCCCCATTGCAGGAATGGCACTTCTTTGCTTTTCCAAGGTAGAAACGCTTCTCCAAGGTCAAGACAGCAGGAGCCTTCATTGGTGTTTCCAAAAGAAACATAATTGGCCACCATGAGTCAGGGTGTGGTGCCACACAGGATAAGGTTCTTTAGGTGCTTGGGTCCAAATGTGTGGCGTCTACAAGTTTCCATCAATAATCTGATACTAGCGAGTGCTGCCATAGCCCGTGTTTCTTTGATTCTTGCCTTAAGAAATTTTACCTTGGATCATGGTGAGTTTCTTAAAGATCACCCTGGGAAATAACAGGAGCCTGTTACCAGATGGCTTCCCTTTCTCTCTAGCCCTAGAAGTATGAACAAACTATGTGTTAGTGGTTCTCCCAACCCATGTTATCCAGTTACTTCATGGAGATGCTTCTGCTTCAAATACAGGCTTGATAGTGGGGAAATGATACTGCCAGAGGTGACTGAAAGTGGACGTTGTTAGACTGTGAAAAAACATGAAATTCAATTGTTGTTAGCCAATGGAAAAATGGTGTTTACAAAACTTTGCTTCATCATAATTTGGTCAGAATGCAAATAAAAACAGGAAATGTCTGCACGTGCTATCTCTCACTCACTATGCACCAGTCAGTCGTATTGCCAAGCTCTCGGAAGAACAGACAAAATTCCCGAGGTCAGGAACTCAAACGGTGTAGTTGAGGACACAAGGTTTAAATAAAAATTAATCCTTAAATGTAATAGCTGTAAGGAATTGCATGCTGAATTGCCAGGTGAATTATTGGAGAGTGGGTGCTTTGAGTGCAAAGGAAGGAGAGTCTCTTGCAAAGGAGAATAGTCTGTAAGCACTTCTTGTTAGTATGAGATTTGTGGTTAAGATTTTTTGGGGCCAACTTTTGCTAGTTTTTCAGATTTTCACAGGTAGTATGTAAGGGAAGGTTTCTATGTTTAGAGAGGTTGGAAACACTGAACTCAATAAAGTTAAATGGTTTTGTTTTGTTTTGTTTTGTTTTTAAGAATTCTCAAAGCATTCATATGGTAATGTGCTCTGTGAATCTCCTGGAGGGCATGCATATGGAACCCATCAAAGAACACACTTTGACAAATGCTGCTAGTTCAGAGACAGATACATCATAAGCCGTGATATTCTTGTTGATATGTTTAATCTCATTGTACAAAGAAGTAACTGTTTTACTAGTGGACAGTATGAGTTATTATATTGGTTATATGCCTATACCCCTCAACCAATCCCCAAATTAAAACACAAGTTCCTGGACCAAGCATAATTAGTGCTTTTGGTGAAAAACTTAAAATTAAGAAAATTCTATATGTACTCTCTCGTTTGAAAATTGGGGTGAGAGTTGGGGTATTGGCATTTTTATTGTACTGCTGCAATGCTTCATTACAAGGGAAGAATATCAGAACTCCAGGAGCACACTTTGGGAACCAGTGCTCTCCGAGGGAGAAGAAAGAGCACTCTATGTACTTGATCACCGTCTACTTCCTCCAGGATCTGGCCTTCCTACCCCAAATCTATAGGCTTTGCCAGCGATTTTCTATTAGGCGGAAACATGCTCGCCACTCACATCCTTAAAGTGACAACAACAAACACCTTTTCTCAGCATCCCCCGTCCCCTCCCTCAGCCGCCAACTGTTTCATTACCTTCTTATTGAAATGTTTGACAGTATACTTGTCTCTGTTTCTCCTGACATTTACCCTTTGATTCACCATCATAGCACCCTGGCAGAGACCAGCAGTTGTTTTTCCGGTTGCCTGTTAGTTAGTGTCTCTGCAGACTGGAAACTGCCAGACTCTCCTGTTTTTTAGGAAGCCTGCCTCTGGCTCCACCACATGCTAGCATTGTAACTGTGGCCAACTTAGACTCAGGTGTTCTAAACCTTGGTTTCCATGTCTACCAAGTAGGGTTAATAATTGCATTTTTAGAAATAGGATTGTTGTTAAGGATTAAATGAAATAATGCACGTATAACTCCTCACATAGCATCTGTACATAAATATCATTTAATAATAATTATACCTTCTATACCACCATTCTCTCCTGGTTCTTACTTGTGTTACTTTCTTAATCTCCTCCACCTTTTTTTCTACGTGAGTTTCTTTGTTGGGATTGGCTCAGCTTTCTTCCTTCAGCCTCCTTTTTAATGGGATGCATTTAGCTGGCCTTTAATTCATATCTATTTTTCAACAACCCCAAATATATATATCTTGCCAGAACCTCTCTTATGATACTTAGAAAGTTTTCATGTACTTTGAGCTAAATTGGTCCCCAAACTGAATTCATTATTTTCTTCTTAAAAATGTCTTTTACTTCCTTGAATCTGCTTCTGTATTTTCCCTATAAATTTACAATGTATTTTATCCAATTACTGAGATAAGTACCTCTACTTTTGCACCTAGACATTTAGGAGCCATTGTTTACGGAATTCATTTGATACTGACTTCTAAAACGACTAAAATCTAGCATCTTCTCTTCGTACCTCCTGCCACTGTCTTTCATTTTCTATACCTGGAGTTATGATAGTAGCTTTTTAACCAGCTTTTCTTGTCTCTGTCTTCTACCTAGATCTAGTGTTATTTCTGCAGTCTGATATGTTTTCCCCCCTAAGAACCTCAACTGAGAAATAAAGCTTTTGTTAACAAAGCCGTGTGAAATTTCATTGGCAGTTAAGGAAATTCTAGTTGAAACAATGGGTTTGCTAATTTAACTGACAATTAGAAAAGGTAATAGACATGAGAAACCAACATTCTCAGATACTTCAGGTGGGAATATGGTGAAGCTGTTTGGCACTAGATTTCAAGAGCCCTAGAGGCATTCATACTTTGGACAACTCCGAGGACATGTCCTAAGTAAACAAATCTATGTACCGAAAAAGGGTGATTCACACTATGACTCTAATAGGGAAAACTGATCATCTGAAAGCCCAACAGTGGATTAATAAAATGGCCATATAATCACAATGCTGAAATGATGGAAAGCCATTAGAATTGATGTTTACAAAAACCTTTTTAGGGCCAGGTGCGGTGGCCCACACCTATAATCCCAGCATTTTGGGAGGCCGAGGCGGGCAGATCACCTGAGGTCGGGAGTTCGAGACCAGCCTGACCAACATGGAGAAACTCTGTCTCCCTAAAAAAAGAAAAAGTACAAAATTAGCCGGACGTGGTGGCGCATGCCTGTAATCCCAGCTACTCAGGAGGCTGAGGCAGGAGAATCACTTGAACCCAGGAGGCGGAGGTTACCGTGAGCTAAGATTGCGCCACTGCACTCTAGCCTGGGCAACAAGAGTGAAATTCCATCTCAAAAAACAACAACAGCAACAACAAGTTTTTATATCAGAAAGTACTTTTTTAAAAAGCAAGATATAAAATCTTACGTATAATAAACATACACTTAAAATGCTTAGAAAGTAGAGAAGAAAAAACGATTACATGTGAGTATGTTAACGTGGCAGTCTTTGGATGGTGGGAATATGAGGAATTCTTTTCCGTTCTGGTTTTCTGTGTTCTCTAAAGTTTCAGTACGGCCTACTTCTTTAGTGATGAAGGGGACAACTTTTTGTTTTGTTTTGTTTTAAGAGATGGTATCTTACTCTGTCACCCAAGGTGGAATGCAGTGGCATGATCATCGCTCACTGCAGCCTCAAACTTATGGGCTCACGCGATCCTCCTGTTTCAGCCTCCCAAGTAACTAGGACTACAGGCGCATGCCAACACACCTGACTGGGGAGACAACTTTTATTTAACATAAGCAAATTAAGTCACTGACATTTTAAAAATTAATCATCTCCCAACTTTTTGATTAAGTTTCTTTATTTGTTAAAATAAGTTGACTACATATCCCCATTATAGGTATATTTATTTCAAAATTACATACCTTGGCAATTGTACCAAATGCTTTTGTGCTTTGTAAACCATACAAAAACAAATGGAAATGTGTGAGATAAAACATATAAATAGAATTGCAAGTTTCCCCTCCCTACTCCAAGTAGGTAAATAGTCTTATGCACTCTACTTTGGAGATACTGGTTCACAAAAGTTTTTAAAGAATTTTATGTCAAGGCAAATTTACTTATTTATAGACTCAGTACTGATTTTATGTTTAGCCTACAGTAGGTTTTCAGAAAAGTTTGCTGAATGATTGAAGAAACTTCATGTAAAACAAAGTGAGCAAATTATGGAGGATAGAAAATCTATTTGGGTGAATATCTATTTGGCCCTTCTAGAGGGGCCAGCTTGACTAGAACAGAGGATTCTTTCTCTAGGAAAGTGGTAAATGATAGGCCTTAGGAAATCCTTACAGTTCATGTGTGTTGATATATCTGAAAAGTTTTTTGTTGTTGTTGTTGTTGTTGTTTTTGAGACGGAGTCTTGCTCTGTTGCCCAGGCCGGAGTGCAGTGGCGGGATCTTGGCTCACTGTAACCTCAGCCTCCCGGCTTCAAGTGATTCTCCTGCCTCAGCCTCCCAAGTAGCTGGGACTACAGGCACAGGCCACCATACCTGGCCAATTTTTGTACTTTTAGCAGAGACGGGGTTTTACCATGTTGGCCAGGTTGATCTCAAACTCCTGACCTTAAGTGATCTGCCTGCCTTGGCCTTCCAAAGTGCTGGGATTATAGGCATGAACCACTGTGCCCAGCCTGAAGAGTTTTAATTAGTATATACAAACTTTGTTGTTCAATTAATCTCAATTTTATTTGTCTTTAGCAGAGTTGCAAGCCACATTTTTGCTATGGATGATTGATTATATGAATAAAGTCTTACAAGAGGCATTATTGAACTACAAATATATAGAAAATGTTACATTGTTAATTCATCCAGAAGTGTTTTGACATATTTTTGATCATAAGGTTTTAAGAAATGAGAGTGAAGACTGGACGCAGTGGCTCACGCCTGTAATCCCAGCACTTTGGGTGGCCAAGGCGGGCGGATCACCGGAGGTCAGGAGTTCAGTCAGCCTAACCAACATGGAGAAACTTCACCTCTACTAAAAATGCAAAATTAGCCAGGCATGGTGGCACATGCCTTTAATCCCAGCTACTTGGGAGGCTGAGGCAGGAGAATCACTTGAACCTGGGAGGTGGAGGTTGCGGTGAGCCGAGATCACACCATTGCACTCCAGCCTGGGCAACAAGAGTGAAACTAAGTCTCAAAAAAAAAAAAAAAAAAAATTAAGAAGAAATGTTGAATGAGGAGTGAGAATGTTAGCCATTTTTATAAGTTACAAGCTTTTGAAAAGCCTTCAGTTTTCTCATCTGAAAATGAGGGAGTGAGATCATTGATTTATAACACTTCATTTAAATATTGTATAATTTTGTCATTTTTATTAGATGTAACCTCCGTAACCTTTATAATATTTCAGAATAATTAGAATTAATGTAAATATATGATGTGGATGATACAGCATGTTAACATGTTTTGAAAACTAGAATGCTTAGTAATGCTTAAAATGGTGTGATATTCCATAGCAGTTGATGAAGAGGATATGCATCCAATGTCATCCAAGGAGATTTAAAAATAGATATATGTATTTCCCAACCCTACTGACCCTAAAGACTTAGTTTTAGTATATAGTGTTTTTTTTTTCCCCTTTTTTTTTTTGAGATCGAGTCTCACTGTGTCACCCAGGCTGGAGTGCAGTGGCATGATCTCATCTTGCCACAACCTCCCCCTCCCAGGTTCAAGCGATTCTTGTGCCTCAGCCTCCCGAGTAGCTGGGATTATAGGCACGTGCCACCATGCCCTGCTAATTTTTGTATTTTTAGTAGAGATGGAGTTTCACCATGTTGGCCAGGCTGGTCTCAAACTCCTGACCTCAAGTGATCCACCTGCCTCGGCCTCCCAAAGTGCTGGGATCACAGGTGTGAACCACCATGCCTGGCCCGTTTTAGTGCGTAGTTTTTGATATGCTTTCTTATGTGTTTTCCCAAACAAAGACACAAGGTCAGTGTAATTTACATTTAAAGTTAAAAAAAAGGAAAGAAAAATACCAGTTTCATTACTTAACAGCAACGTTTTGGTGGTTTTTTGTTTTTTAGTTTTTAGTTTTACCTTTTTTTCTCTATAGTTTTTCATGGATGAATTATATTTTATGTGTAATTTTCTGTTATTTCTCAGAAGCATTTTACCCTGTCATTAAAATACTCCTTAAGCATCATTTTACTTATTTATTTATTTTGAGACGGAATCTCGTCTCGCTCTGTTACCCAGGCTGGAGTGCAGTGGCACGATCTCAGCTCACCACAACCTCCCCCTCCCAGGTTCAAGCGATTCTTGTGCCTCAGCCTCCCGAGTAGCTGGGATTATAGGCACGTGCCACCATGCCCTGCTAATTTTTGTATTTTTAGTTGAGACAGGGGTTTCACCGTGTTAGCCAGGATGGTCTCAATCTCCTGACCTCATGATCCGCCCGCCTCAGCCTCCCAAAGTGCTGGGATTACAGGCGTGAGCCACTGCGCCCAGCCTAACATCATTTTAAAAGTTGTCTAATCTTCTTTTGTCCTGTACCTTAATTGCTTAGTACCAAGTGAAGTGTAGTCACTACCATCATCATCATTATCCTTACTTTACCAAGTGGGCAGACAGGCTCAGGGAGTTTATATGACTTGCTTAAGATATTATATCCCATAAAGTGATCTTAAGAGCACAGACATTCTAACTCTAGAACTTTTGCTCTTTCATGTCACTGCAGAATGTATATTAAGCTTTAGCTTTTCAATTATTTGTCAGCAAACATTTATTTAGTGCCCATGTATTAGAGGTACAAATATACAAGGAAGGATAAAATGAGTGATAGTATTTATTGAACTCTTGCTGGTCCAAAGCACTGTTTTATGTGCTTTACAAGTATTAACTTATTTAAGACTCATAACCCTATTAGGTCCAATTTACAGATAAGGACATTGAGACACAGGTTAAGTAACAGGCAGTAAGTGTAAGGAATAGTGCTGGGATTGAAATCCAGCAAAACTGGTCCACAGTCCACACTCAATCAATCCTCGAAGCTCAGAAAATAAGGTAAATTAATAAGAGAAGTTTTTTATGTGCATGTATATGAAACATTTATTTGTGAAAAGTTCTTTCTTTATGAAGGCTGTGCTTCTTTCTAAATTACAAGGCTAATAATAAGCAGTCAGGTTTATTCAGTATCATTTTGTTTAATATTACAAATGAGACTCTAGTTCTATTTTATATTTGTCTCTAATTGCAAAACTATTTTGTATGCTTAAATGATGTCATTAAAAAAAAAGTTCTGGCACTTTGGGAGGCCGAGGCGGGCGGATCATGAGGTCAAGAGTTCAAGACCAGCCTGAACACCATAGTGAAACCCCGTCTCTACTAAAACTACAAAAAATTAACCAAGCGTGGTGGCAGGCGCCTGTAATCCCAGGTACTCAGGAGGCTGAGGCAGGAGAATCACTTGAACCCGAGAGGTGGAGGTTACAGTGAGCCGAGATCGTGCCATTGCACTCTAGCCTGAGCAACAGTGCGAGACTCTGTCTCAAAAAAAGAAAAAAAAAGTTCTAGGCCGATTGTGGTGGTTCACACCTGTAATCCCAGCATTTTGGGACGCTGAGGCAGATGGATCGCTTGAGGCCAGGAGTTTGAGACCAGCCTGGGCAACATGGTGAAACCCCATCTCTACTAAAAATACAAAAATGTAGCCAGACGTGATGGCACGCACCTGTAATCGCAGCCACTCAGGAGGCTGAGGCACAAAAATCTCTTTAACCTGGGAGGTGGAGGTCGCAGTGAGCTGAGATTGTGCCACTGCACTCCAGCCTGGGTGACAGAGTGAAGCTGTCTCAGAAAACAAGGAAAGAAAGTGCTAAACTAATTCAGGGCACTACATTATGGTCACTGGTGTTCAAATGAAAGTTTTCTAGACTGTAGGTTTGGTTTTCCGATGAAAATGGAATTCTGAGGTTAAATCCAATTACATTTATCTCGATATGTCTGTTTGCATTGCACTGTAGCAGCCAGATTTTGTTGCATCTGATAATTCTTGAAATTTGTGCCTAACTAGAAGACTTACATTTGCAAAGGACTTAACCATTGACCAAGTACAACCATGACTGGTGATAAAAAAGAACAGTGATTATATTGGCTCTTTCGTTGTAATGTATTTATAGTAAAAATGCAGCATAGTTCATAATTATAATACACTAGCCAAGCCTTAATACCTGTTTTGCTTAGGTGAGCACTTGGCATTCATATTTTTAAAGCAGCATTTCCTAAAGTGTGTTCCTTATAGTATTAATTTAAAGGGATGTTAACTAATAGCAGTTTCTAACATTTCAAAAAGGAGGTTCATGTTGCCAAATAAATTTGAAAAACATTGACTTAAAGTTTTCTTTATTTAAGAGCCTCTTTAGGCCTGGTAAAATTCATTTTTTTTCTCCAAATTACTTGACCATGGAGCTGTTTTGCAGAGCACATCCTGGGACTGGTGTTATACAGAGCAATTTTTTCTTTAACTTACAATAGTTTAAATATAGCAAGAGTTTTGTTTTTGTTTTTGTTTTTGTTTTTTTTGAGACAGAGTCTTGCTCTTGTCACCCAGGCTGGAGTGCAATGGCATGATCTCAGCTCACTGCAACCTCCACCTTCAGGGTTCAAGCAATTCTCCTGCCTCAACCTCCCAAGTAGCTGGAATTACAGGCGCCTGCCACCACGCCTGGCTAATTTTTGTATTTTTAGTTGAGACAGGGTTCCGCCACGTTGGCCAGGCTGTCTCAAACTCCTGACCTTGTGATCCGCCTGCCTCAGCCTCCCAAAGTGCTGGGATTACAGGCCTGAGCCACCGCACCTGGCCTATAGCAAGACATTTTACCCTTACCTATTAAAAATATCTGGAATGGGCTGGGCACAGTGGCTCACGCCTGTAATCTCAGCACTTTGGGAGGCCAAGGTGGGTGGATCGCCCGACGTCAGGAGTTTGGGACTAGCCTGGCCAACATGATGAAATCCCATCTCTACCAAAAATACAAAAAATTAGCCAGGTGTGGTGGTGGACGCCTGTAATCCCAGCTACTTGGTAGGGTGAAGCAGGAGAATCGCTTGAACCCAGGAGGCAGAGGTAGTGAGCCAAGATTGCACCATTGCGCTCCAGCCTGGGCGACAAGAGTGAAACTCTGTCTCAAAAAAAAAAAAAAAAATCTGGAGTCAATTTGAATGCATTAAAAATAGTTTTTATCACAGAGATTCAAAATGTTGATTAAGCATTATCTTTTCTCTCTTAATTTTTAGGTACGAAAAAAGGACCAGATCAATATTGAAACAAAGAATAAGACTGTTCGTTTTATTGGAGAACTAACTAAGTTTAAGATGTTCACCAAAAATGACACACTACATTGTTTAAAGGTTGGTGCTAAATTGGTTGATTGCTTTTAATTGAAAAGTTTAAAGTTTTAGTGTTAAATGGTAGATAAAGTGAAATAATTTAATATTTGATTAATCCAAAAGAAGACCAAGAAAGGAAGAAAAAGTAACATTAAACAGGTGTGCAAAATACAAAACAAATAGTTAAGATCTTAGATACTTATGCAGTTCTACCAGTAATAACGTGAAACCTGAAAAGGGTGAAATACATCAAGTAAAAGCCTTAAAAATATAAAAGTTGATTAAAACAACTATTAGGAGCTATCTACAACTGTTACCCTTAAATATGAAGATGAGAAAAATTAAATTAAAAGATGGGGAAAATAGTGCTATACAAATACTAATAAAATGAAAGCTGGTTTCTCTGTGTTATCGTAGAGGTTAAAAATATTGACTGGCGGTAGTTATCTTACTCTGTCATATGAATACAAACATTTCTACCTAAACTAGAACGTCCCATACTTATGAGTTGCCATCCCTGGAGAGCTGTAGAAATTTTTTCTCACTTGGCTACCAGTGAGTTCACAGTATTACAAGGGGTTATTAAGTTCAACCTGTAACACTTTTGACAAAAGCATGAAATATTATTAGAAATAAAGGGCCAGGTGCCGTAGCTCACGCCTTTAATCCTAGCGCTTTGGGAGTCTGAGGTGGGTGGATCACCTGAGGTCAGGGGTTCAAGACCAGCCTGACCAACATGGAGAAACCCCGTATCTACTAAAAATACAAAATTAGCCAGGCGTGGTGGCTGGCGTGCACCTGTAATCCCAGCTACTCGGGAGGCTGAGGCAGGAGAATCACTTGAATCCAGGAGGCGGAGGTTGTGGTGAGCCAAGATCACACTATTGCACTCCAGCCTGGGTAACAAGAGTGAAACTCCATCTCAAAAAAGAAAGAAAGAAAGAAGGCTGGTTTGTAATGATGAAGAGGTTATTTTAACAGGAAAAGATTACCTTTCTGAATCAGTATGCAGCCAATAACATAGCTTCAAAATATGTAAAGCAAAAATTGGCAAGAAATTGGTTTCTATTGTATCATGATATGAACTAGATTAAAACTTACTTGATTCTTATTCATCATGCAAATTGCCTCCCATTTCAAATTTCAAATACTGTATTCCAAAATCTGAAAAAAATTTGAAATCTGAAACATTTCTGATCCCAGGCATTTTAGATAAGGGAAACTTAACCTGTAGTAAGAAATGGGAGGCAATTTGGATGATGAATAAGAATCAAGTAAGTTTTAATCTAGTTCATATTATGTAGTACTATGTTCTTTGCAAATCATGCCATAGAAGGACAAAAAAGGGCACAAAAAGATACTCCTTATAAGCCAGAAAAACCAAGTGATTAAATGATACAATAGAAACCAAGTTCTCAAATGTCTCAATCTGTTTTAGTTTAGAAAATATGCATAAATGATTAGGAGGGTAAATACTAAAATGTCCTAGTGATATGTTGTGTCTATAAGTCATATAATGAGCAAATAATACTTTTGTAGTGAGAATTTTGGAAAATAAATATATAGACCAAAACAAAAGGCATTGAGAAAAAGTCTGCTGTGTACGTGGCATGTGTTTAAATACAAAACATCTAATAATAAATATAGAAAGGGCTTTGACATTCGTTTCCACATATCTTTCTGTGAAAGACATTAAATATATTGAAGTTTTTCAATACAAATTAATGGCAGAACACAAAAGATGCCCAGCAGTGAACTCGAGTAGACTCACTTCTGTTTTTTACATTTTCCAAGTTCTTACACACATTAGATGTATGATAATTTCTTCCTCTACTAGGATTGAAGAGTTGCCTTTGTAGTTTTCATCATTCTTCCTGTTGCAGATGCTTCTGTCAGACTTCTCTCATCACCATATTGAAATGGCATGCACCCTGCTGGAGACATGTGGACGGTTTCTTTTCAGATCTCCAGAATCTCACCTGAGGACCAGTGTACTTTTGGTAAGGGCTTGAGGATCCTGGAAAGAGCTAGAGGTTCTTGATTTACCTGTGCTTCAGAGGTTGAAAATATTGACCACTGCTGGTTATCTTATTCTTTCATAAGAATACAAACATTTCTGTCTAAACTGGAACATCCCATACATATGAGTTGCCATCCCTGGAGAACTGTAGACATTTTTCTCACTTGGCTACCAGTGAGTTCACAGTATTGCAAGGGGTAATTAAGTTCAACCTGTAACACTTTTAACAAATGATGCAGATGAGCAGGCACCCAATACTGTTTTTTAGAGCAATGTTTATGAATGTTTTTGTTATGTTATGAATGTTTTGGTGCATCTCAAACCATTATTCGTGTGTCATGTAAGCACATAAAATGTAAGCTTAAATTTTAAAATTAAGGCCAGGCGCAATGGCTCATGCCTATATTCCCAGCACTTACAAATACCAGCCTGGGCAACATAGTGAGACCTCCTCTCTACAAACACATTTTAAAACTAGCCAGGCATGGTGGTGCTTTCCTGTAGTCCCAGCTACTCAGGAGGCTGAGGTGAACTTGGGAGATCAAGGCTGCAGGAGCCGTGATCTTGCCACTGCACTCCAGCCTGGGTGACAGAATGAGACCCTGTCTCGAATGAATGAATGAATGAATACCCACACAGCTATAGGGGGGATGATAAAAAGAAATGAAATATAATTACCATCTTCAAAGTGATTCACCTCTAATGGGTGAGAGTTAACTACATAATTCTAGTACAATGTTGTAGGTACTGTAATGGGGGGCTGCAGAGGATATTGTGGGCTCATGGAGGAGGTACTTAAACCAGACTGAGAGTAGGAAAGATCTCCCCTAATGGCTTGATAGTATTTATGGAGTGTGAACTCTGTGCTAGACCCTTGGAATATAAAGTTGGAAGAGTTTCTGCCCTTACGTAGTTTATAACCTAATATGACAGTCAGACAAATAAATAGAGAATTGAAATACATTATGGGAAGTTAAAAAAAAAAAGACATACATTATGGTAAATGTATATGCCTAGGGTATTTTGGGTGTAGCTAGAAGAGACACCTAATTTACTATATCAGGAAAGGGTTCTTGGAAAAAACAGTTTTTATTTTGGAGACCTAAGCTGAGTCTTAAAGGCAGAGATGAGAAACCAGTTGAATAAAACTGCTGCAGGTAAGACTGGAGGGGAGGGTAGGCACACACTAGCTTATAAGGAGCCCAGAGTGCCATGCTAAGGAGCTTGAGGTTTTTTTCCTGGTGGCAGTGAATAACTGTTGAAGGATTTTAACTAAGCAGGTAGAGTGGTTATGATCAGATTCATGTTTTTAGAAAGATTAGTGTGGAGGCGATAACTGCTGAGACCAGGGATACAGAGAACAGTTAAAAGGCTGTTTTAAAAACCTAGGGAGACAACAATGAAGAAGTGAATTGGGGTATGGATGGTTGGGGAGAAACTGGAGAATTCTGACTTGCTATATGAAAATTTTTAGGAGGTAGAACTGAGGAGACTTGGTGGTGAGATATAAGGGATGAGGAAGCAGAAAATACACTAAGATAAGACTAAAATTCTGCCATGGGCATCTGAGCAGATGATGGCGCCAGTCACAGACATGGGGGAATAAAGGGGAGGAAACAGATGATGAGTTTGGTTTGAAGCACATCAGTGCTTATGGGATCATCTGAAATGTATTCACATTTATTTGAGAAGACATAACCTTTTAACTGGTTTGCCTTCAAAATTATTCTTGGCTAATGTTAAAATTAGTTTCGGATATGTGTGAGTGTGCGTGTGTGGGAGAAAAGGTTCTAAAGCAGGCCAGATAACAGGTTGAGACTAATTGAGATTAAAAGCTGGATTATCTGTGTACAAGTGATAAGTTAAATGATGCATTCTATTTTGTCCAAAGAACTTACAGGGTGCTGTCATTAAGTCTCTAGCTCTATTTAACATGGGAGTGTTTTCTTGTCTGTTTGGAAGACTGAATATTTAACAGGCATTCACTAATTATAGTACAAAGATGTGTCAGTGTAGGGGCTTAGGTACAGTCAGTGTACTATAGAAATCCTTGGAGACAAGAGAAACAGTTATGAAACTTGGTATACCCACAATTTAACTTATAAATAGCAAAACTTTCTCCTAGTAGATGATGATTTTGCACGGATAGAAAAGCAGTCCATAGGAAAGAGTGAACGTGTTTTTAAAAATTCATTCATTTATTCATGCATTGTTAAATATGAATTGCATGTCTGTCAGGCACTGTTTCTGGTGCTACATATGTGACAGTGAAAAAGATACAGCCCTTGCCCTTCTTGAGCTCACATACACCCAGAACTTGAAATCCACCACCACCCAGCACCCCAGTCCACAACGCTGCTTGAAGCTCATCAGTGATCTCCCTCTGCACATTTAAACCCAGCCTTCTCACCTTCGTGTGCAGTGCTCTCTATTACCCGTCCCCTCCCTCCTCTTCTCTCTTGCACTGCTCCCTGCTGGGAACACACTGGCCTTCTGTTCTGTGCCACATCTGCCTTTCTTTCTCCTTGGGCCTCTGCATGCTTGCTCTTCCTGAGGTTCTTCAGCCTTTGTTATCCTTCAGATCCTAGTTTAAATGTCACTTTCTCAGAAAAACCTTCCCTAACCCACCCCGAACTAAAGTAGGTTCTCTGTTGTTTCAGATTGCAGTACTTATTGTTCATACTACTGTTGCAATTATTATTGAAAAGAATAGTAGTTGATTTATTTGTTGATTTTATTCTGTCTTCTGACACCAGACTATTAAGCTTCCTGAAAGTAGGAATCATGTCTGTCCTGTTCACTGATGAGTTTCCCGTGCCTGCCATATTGCATAACACTAATTAAGTACCAAGTAATTTTTGTTTGTTTTTGAGACAGGGTCTCCTGCTGTTGCCCAGGCTGGAGTGCAGTGGTGTGATTATAGCTCACCGCAGCCTCCAACTCCTGGGCTCAAGTGATCCTTCCACGTCAGCCTCCCGAGTAGCTGGGACTATGGATGCACACCACCACGCCTGGCTAATTTTTTTATTTTATAGACACAGGGTCTCACTATGTTGCTGAGACTGCTGTCGAACTCCTGGCCTCAAGTGATCCTCTTATCTCGGCCTCCCAAAGTGTTGGGATTACAGGCATGAGCCACTGCACCTGGCTACTTTTCTTTCTTTCTTTCTTTCTTTCTTTTTTTTTTTTTTTTT
>NW_012101476.1:3341191-3342479 GCF_000951045.1 Mandrillus leucophaeus
CAGCCTCCCAAGTAGCTGAGACTACAGGCGCCCGCCACCACGCCCGGCTAGTTTTTTGTATTTTTAGTAGGGACGGGGTTTCACCATGTTAGCCAGGATAGTCTCGATCTCCTGACCTCGTGATCCACCCGCCTCGGCCTCCCAAAGTGCTGGGATTACAGGCTTGAGCCACTGCGCCCGGCCAAGAGATAGGGTCTTAAGCGTGTCTTCCAGGCTGGAGTGCAGTGGCATGATCATAGCTCACTGCAGCCTTGAACTCCTGGGTTCAGGCAATCCTTTCACCTCAGCGTCCTAAGTAGCTGGGATGACCGGTGCACACCACCATGCCTGGGTAATTTTTTACTTTATTTTTCTTTTATTCTGTTATTTCTTATTTTAGAGATGGGGTCTCACTCCATCACCCAGGCTGGAGTGCAGTGACATGATCATAGCTTACTGTAGCCTCGAACTTCTGGGCTCATGTGATCCTCCTGCTTCAGCTTCCCAAGTAGCTGGGACTACAGGTACTTACTACTGTGCCCAGCTATTTATTTTAGTTTAGTTTAGTTAAGTTTATTTTAATGTAGAGAAGGGGGGTCTCACTTTGTTGCCCAGGCTAGTCTCAGACTCCTGATCTCAAGAGACTCTCTCACCTCAGCTTCCTAAGTTGCTGGGATTATAGGCTTGAGCCACTGCCCCCAGCAGATGTTTTTAAAATGACTTAATTATTCAGTAATCTTAATGCTTTTTGGCATGATGCTGTTTTAAGAATTAGGAGTGCTGTTTAAAGATCTTCAACTTGTCAGTGGTTCTCAACTGGCATCTAGTGAGTAGAGGCCAGAGTGGCTGTGAAATATTCCACAATGCACAAAATAATCCCCCACAACAAATTATCCAATTCGAAATGTCAGTAGTGCTGAGTCTGAGAAACCATGAAGTAGATGGTGAGTGACTAGATCGGTATTTGTTAGTTACTTACCTCTCCTGAGCTGATACTGAGCAACCCTAGACACATTATAAGACGTTGGGGACTTTTAGTTTTTTGCAGAGACATTTCAGGTATCTCATACAACATTGGAGCCTTGAGAATGAAATCTTAGTTGTACTGGAAACAGCTATAGTCAGCCCTTTATATTTTTAGTCCTTATTGTCACTCACTTGTATATTTGAGCCTTACTTTCCTTAAAGTTCATGTTTTTTGGCAAAGTTATGAAAGAAGTTACCTTGGCAGCAAAGTTCTGAGTCTTTTATTGGATGAAGCCTAAGGCTAAGTAGTCATGGACTAGTATGTTCTTTTTTTTTTTTTTTT
>NW_012101476.1:3342839-3344330 GCF_000951045.1 Mandrillus leucophaeus
CACCTCCCAAGTTGCTGGGACTACAGGTGCATGCCACCACACCTGGCTAATTTTTGTATCTTTTGTAGAGATGGGGTTTCACCATGTTGCCCAAGCTGGTCTTGAACTCCTGGGTTCAAATGATCCTGTCATCTCAGTCTCCCAAAGTGCTGGGATTCGAGGCATGAGCCACAGTGCCCAGCCCTTTCTTTGGCTTTGTAACCCATTACTTTGAAATAGTAAATCACTGAGAAGTTTAGTTAGAAGTAAAGGAATCTTAGAAGGAAAGTGTTTTGATTAATTTGGACTTTTTATTTCAGGAGCAAATGATGAGAAAGAAGCAAGCAATGCATCTTGATGCGAGATATGTCACAATGGTAGAGAATGCATATTACTACTGCAACCCACCTCCAGCTGAAAAAACCGTGAAAAAGAAACGTCCTCCTCTCCAGGAATATGTCCGGAAACTTTTGTACAAGGATCTCTCTAAAGTTACCACTGAGAAGGTAAATCTTATGAAATCATGCAGTAATAGTTAACGTGAGATTTGTGGTAGTACTAAGCTTATGTAGAGTAGGAGAACTGGGGGTGGAGCTCAAGTTCCTTTACAATCAACTCTGTGTAAGTCATCCTAAGAAGGAATTCTTATGATGATACATGATATTTGAGACATAGGTTTTGTTTTCCTTTTATGACAACTTTTTGTTCTAATTGAAATAGTAACTCTAGGAAATTTTGATTTTATGTATATATTTGAAACTATTACTTTCTCTCTGGTATTCCATAATAAATTTGTACTTAAATATTTTGCATCAGTACATGGGATCCTAACCTTTAGTAGACTTTATAAGAGGCCCATGATCCCTCTGAAATCTCATAATTTTGAATGTCTGTGGCTATTTGTATTTTTGTGGAAACAGGGTCTGCAGCTTTCCTTAGATTCTCAACAGGGGTTAATTTCCAGTGAAGGTAAAGAATCACTGACCTATTATGTTAATAATTGTAGTTACCATGTTAGAAACTTCGCTTTTCAGTAAGATATGTCGAACAAAACATTTCTTGGTGAACTCTACAACTTGACATATAATACAGCATAGAATTTTTTTCTTTTTAGGATGGAAGGTGATAAGAAATTATGTTGCAGGTTTGAAAATTGAAACCAGCTTCCTCAATCAGAGGCAGTAGTTGTTTCAAATAGTTTTGGAATTGTCTAAAAGTTTGAAAAGTATAGAATGGCTAAATGAGTTCTCATACCAGCTTCATTGGAAATGTCAGAGTCATGTTTAGTGTCTGAAAGATGAATTGTTGATGATAATAGAGAGTAGAGATGAAAGGATTACTTTGCAATTGGCTAATAGTATCCATTTTATATAAGGAGAAAAACGGAAAGACTTTGATTATGGTTAGAGCTCTGCTGATTATCTTGTTATAGTAGAGGCTTTGAAATAATAATTGCTAACTTTTAAAAATAATTTAAGGCCGGGCGCGGTGGCTCACGCCTGTAATCCCAGC
>NW_012101476.1:3348715-3349714 GCF_000951045.1 Mandrillus leucophaeus
AGGCACAGGGATCACTTGAGGTCAGGGGTTTGAAACCAGCCTGGGCAACACAGGGAGATTCCACCTCTACGAAAAATACAAAAATTAGCCAGGCTTGCACGCCTTTAGTCCCATCTATTTGGGAGACTGAGGTGGGAGGATTGCTTGAGCCATGGAGGCAGAGGTTGCAGTGAGCCGAGTTTGCACTACTGCGCTCCAGCCTGAGTAAGACTGTGTCTGGGGAAAAGAAAACAAAACAAAACTTACTCCAAACTCCTGATTGGATATTTCTTTTAATGACCTTAGTACAGTTACCTAGATTGAAGACCTGAAAACTCTAGAAAATTTGAGAGCACTATGGAAGGATTTGGGAAAGATGATAATACAGTTTATCGTAATTAGAAAATCTCATTTTTTCTATTTCTGAAGAGGCTGTTAGAGGATTTCTAAAGTACTTTCTATTTCAGAAGTTCTCTGTAGAGTCATAGCAAAATTTCTGTATTATTTGGTCAGACTACTGTGCACTTACTTAATAATTTAAACAAAATTCTCTTTGTTTAGGTTTTGAGACAGATGCGAAAGCTGCCCTGGCAGGACCAAGAAGTGAAAGACTATGTTATTTGTTGTATGATAAACATCTGGAATGTGAAATATAACAGTATTCATTGTGTAGCCAACCTCTTAGCAGGACTAGTGCTCTACCAAGAGGATGTTGGGATCCATGTTGTGGATGGAGTGTTAGAAGATATTCGATTAGGAATGGAGGTAACCAAGACTTTCTTTAATGTCACACAATTGGAATTTGTGGATAATTTATTATTTCTAGGTTACTGTTGAGACTCAAGTTATAGGAATCTGTAAATTTATTAGTTAGAAAAAGCTGATAATCATTTTATAAGAATTTTCTGTAAACACTTTCCTCTTTTTTTTTTTTTTTTTTTTTTTGAGACAGAGTCTCGCTCTGTCACCCAGGCTGGAGTGCACTGGCATGATCTCCGCTCACTGCAAGCTGGGCCTTCC
>NW_012101476.1:3349764-3351160 GCF_000951045.1 Mandrillus leucophaeus
TGCGGTGAGCTGAGATCGCGCCACTGCACTCCAGCCTGGGCAAGAAAGAGCGAAACTCCGTCTCAAAAAAAAAAAATAAAATAAAAATAAAAATAATTTAATTTAATTTAATAGAGATGGGGTATTGCTATGTTCCACAAGCTGGTCTTGAACTCCTGGGCTCAAGCAATCCTCCTGTCTCAGCCTCCCATAGTGTTGGGATTACAGGTGTGAGCCACTGCATCTGGCCACTAACGTTTTTATAATGTGCCAGACACTTTCCTATGTACTTCACATATTTTTAACTTGTCTAGTCTTTACCATAAACTAGGAAGTAAGTACTTTTTTGTTATCCCCCGTTTACACATAAGGAAACTGAGGTTGTTGTACAGTGTCAGTCTTGATATAGTGTCCTCCACCTTAAGGGATCTTTTAGCCAGTTGACTTTGGGTTTATTTGTTGGAAATTAATTATTTTATTTTTTAAGTGAGATTATTGACTGGCACAGTGGCTCATGCCTATGAGCCAACACTTTGGGAGGCCAAGATGGGCAGATCACTAGAGGCCAGGAATTTGAGACTAGCCTGGCCAACATGGCGAAACCCTCATTTCTACCAGAAATACAAAAATTAGCCGAGTGTGTTGGCGCATGCCTGTAATCCCAGCTACTCGGCAGGCTGAGGCACGAAAATTGCTTGAACCCTGGAGGCGGAGGGTTGTAGTGATCTGAGACCGTGCCACTGCACTCCAGCCTGGGTGACAGAGCGAGACTCCGTCTCAAGAGAAAAAGAAAGAAAGAAAGAAAGAAAGAAAGAGAGAGAGAAAGAGAGATTATTTATGTCAAATGATGCACCAAAGAGAACATGTTATTTTTCTTAAACCTTGGGTTTTTGTTTTTGTTTGAGATGGAGTCTCGCTCTGTCACGCAGGCTGGAGTGCAGTGGTACGGTCTCGGCTCACGGCCATCTTTCCTTCCCGGATTCAAGTGATTCTCCTGCCTCAGCCTCCCTAGTAGCTGGAATTACAGTTGCCCACCACCGTGCTTGGCTAATTTTTGTATTTTTAGTAAAGTCAGGGTTTTGCCATGTTGGCCAAGCTAGTCTTGAACTCCTAACCTCAGATTATCCACCCACCTTGGCCTCCCAGAGTGCTGGGATTACAAGTGTGAGCCACTGCACCTGGCCTGTTCTTGTTTTTAAAGACCTACTCTATGCTGGTCATAGTGGCTCGTGCCCGTAATCCCAGCACTTTGGGAGGCCGAGGCACAGGGATCACTTGAGGTCAGGGGTTTGAAACCAGCCTGGGCAACACAGGGAGATTCCACCTCTACGAAAAATACAAAAATTAGCCAGGCTTGCACGCCTTTAGTCCCATCTATTTGGGAGACTGAGGTGGGAGGATTGCTTGAGCCATGGAG
>NW_012101476.1:3351981-3378019 GCF_000951045.1 Mandrillus leucophaeus
AGACAGAGTCTCGCTCTGTCACCCAGGCTGGAGTGCACTGGCATGATCTCCGCTCACTGCAAGCTGGGCCTTCCAGGTTCAAGCAATTCTCCTGTCTCAGCTTCCCAAGTAGCTGGGATTACAGGTGCTTGCCACCACGCCTAGCTAATTTTTTTGTATTTTTAGTAGAGACGGGGTTTTGCCATGTTGGCCAAGCTGGTCTCGAACTCCTGACCGCAGGTGATTGCCTGTCAACCTCCCAAAGTGCAGGGATTACAGGTGTGAGCTACTGCGCCCATCCTAACACTTTGCTCTTATTGTAAAACCCAGATTTATTGTTTTCTTAATTCACTGATTGCAGAGAAAATAGGTTAAGGGTAGAATTACATTTTAACTGTTTTAGAAACAATTAATGTAATGATAGCTAAATTTAATATCTAATATGTTCTTTTTGTGAAAACACTTTAAAGATAGCCATTTCCTAGAGAGAGAAAAGGACACCTGGAAGTGACCACTTTATTATGAAAGATCTGTCATTTCTATATTCAGTGTTCTTTCAGTGATTGATATTTTCAAGTTACAGAGGCAAGTTTAACCTGTTTTCATGTACACTACTCCTCTTTAATGAAAATCTGTGTTTTTGTTTCCTTTTAGGTTAATCAACCTAAATTTAATCAAAGGCGTATCAGCAGTGCCAAGTTCTTAGGAGAACTTTACAATTACCGAATGGTGGAATCAGCTGTTATTTTCAGAACTCTGTATTCTTTTACCTCATTTGGTGTTAATCCTGATGGCTCTCCAAGTTCCCTGGACCCACCTGAGCATCTTTTCAGAATTAGACTCGTATGCACTATTCTGGACACATGTGGCCAGTACTTTGACAGAGGTTCCAGTAAACGAAAACTTGATTGTTTCCTTGTATATTTTCAGGTATATAAGCTGAAATATTCAGTTTGGCATCATTTAATGCATTGCATGTGTTTTAAAAAATACTATTAGAGAAGAAACATGGTATTCATATACCCTATATATGTTCATAATTAGATTATATTGTTCATAGAAGAATGCTTTTGGAAATTTAAAGATATATGGTGGATTCTATTATATGAACATTCTCATTGCATGTAACTTTTATGATTGATAATGATTGCTCATTAATTTTGGGAATTATTTTCCTACAGTTTATAAATTTGGTTCACTAATTTGTGGACCATTATATTTAATACAGTAATTTATTAATTAAAATTACTTGTGATTTGTAATACATTTGTTAATGTTCTCTTCTCACTCATCTATATTCTGATTTACATCTCAAATTCTTGCTTTTTTTTTTTTTTAAATAGAGATGGGGTCTTGCTGTGTTGGCCAGGTTGATCTTGAATTCCTAGCCTCAAGTAAGTCTCCCACCTCAGCCTCCCAAAGTGTTAGGATTACAGGCATGAACCACCGTGCGCAGCCCAAATTCTTGTTTCTAAAAGATAGAATTTTTTTTTTTTTTGAGACTGAGTCTTGCTCTGTCACCCAGGTTGGAGTCTAGTGGTGCAATCTCAGCTCACTGCAACCTCTGCCTCTCAGGTTCAAGCAGTTCTCCTGCCTCAGCTTCCAGAGTATCTGGGATTACAGGCGTACTCCACCACACCCGGCTAATTTTTGTATTTTTGGTGGCGGAGGTGGAGGGGTGGTTTCACCATGTTGGTTAGGCTGGTCTTGAACTCCTGACCTCAGATGATCCACCCATCTCGGCCTCCCAGCGTTCTGGGATTAACAAGCATGAGTCAGCATGCCCAGCCTAATTTTTTTTTTTTTTTTTTAAACCTATCGCTTTTGAGAAAAATGTGTTCTATTTAATACAGAAAGAATGTTTGTTCATTTATTCATAAATTCTTGGGTTGTGCGCTCCATATCTTAATTTTGGTTAATTATATAAACTTCTGATTTAGACCAAGTACAATATAAATTAAATTCATATACAAATACAGGGACAGTACTACAACCTCTATAAAGTTTATATTTCAGAAGTTAACTTATAGGTTGATTAGTTGGAGCCCAATTACTATTTCCCATAAAATACAATTTTCTAAGTGCCGATTAGGGTGAACAACTCACTATCAAGTGCTTTAAGTTTTACTAAGTGCTGATAGTACCATTCAATTCTATATAATCACAGTTGTTAGTATTTTCATTTACCCATTATGAAGAAAATAAGTTTAATGTTACAACTTGAAGTATTAAAAATACATCCACATTGTGGCATGTGTTAAGTGGGGGGTAAATATTATTGGGGAATTGTGGTCTATTAGCTTGCTCCTACCACTATTCTTTCGCAATAGAGGGAAACTTATTACTCCTTTACTTTCTGAATTGATGAGCAGAAAGTGGGGAAAAGGACTTGCAGATTTGAGGGTTGGAGTCCCTGTTGTATGTGAGGACCATCCAATAAGTTGGATACTGTATTAAAAGCCAGAGTTTTGCTGCAAAATGGCAACTATAACAGCATCCAAACTAGAGTCTCTCTCAGAAGGGAATCATTCTTTGGATTCACTCTGACGTCTTAGGCTGAGAGAAAAGAAACACTCAGAAATATTCAGGAGCAAAAAGAGACAAAAATGTTTTCCAAATTGATTAACAGACAAAAGTGCATAGCAGAGCCATACTTAGGAATTGGAGTCAAAGGGAGTGAGGCCTAGGTGGTGAGGTCTGTGTGTTCCACCCAGAACATGGAGTGTACAGTTCAGTATTAGAAGGTCAGGAAGAAAGGATCACCTGGAGCAGTGCTTCTAAACTTTGCTGAGCATCCATGTCCCCTGGGGACATTGTAAAGATGCAGATTCTGATTCAGTTGATCTAGGGGGAGGACTGAGATTCTACATTTCTAACAAGCTCCCAGATGAGGTCCACACTTGGAGTAGCAAGGACCTGGAACAGACTGGAGAGGAAGAGTAAAACTCCCAGAGGAATACCTGTTTATATACTAGTAAATTCTTGGGTTGGGGTTGTGCTTTCAGTTAATGTAAATTTAGGAATTAGAACAAATATAAAATAGAATGTGGGAACCAGGCTTGGAGTAGAGAGGGAAAATATCTACACAGTGCCATATACACAGTAGATGTTCAATAAATGCTTGTTGATGATTAGTGGTTTTATATATTTCAAAAACCGTATCTTCAGATACTTTAACTCTTCAAAAATCAAAGCAAGTAGTACAGAGAAAATAATGAACATTTATCACAACAATGGCTTTGAATTTGGTTATATTTGCAAAATTAAATATGGGAAATCAGTACCTTGTTTTGGAGTACCTGAAAATTTATTTGGTATTTTATTTATAATATATCCTTGCCTTAAAAAAACTGTGACAGTTATAATAAAAAGATATTTAATACATTCGCCAAATAGCTGAAAGCCTGTATAGACAGAGGGAAGTGATTGGAATAAGATCACTGCTGTTGACCGTTAATAGAAATGGTAGGTGTCTTTTACAACCTTTTAGCTTAATAGTTATAACTAGGTAACAGCACAATATAGTTTATTATTTTTAAATATTTTGTTATTAATTTCTTGTAGCTAAATTTATTTTTCATTTGTTATCAGCGTTATGTTTGGTGGAAGAAAAGTTTGGAGGTTTGGACAAAAGACCATCCATTTCCTATTGATATAGATTACATGATCAGTGATACCCTAGAACTGCTAAGACCAAAGATCAAACTCTGTAATTCTCTGGAAGAATCCATCAGGCAGGTACAAGACTTGGAACGAGAATTCTTAATAAAACTGGGTAAGCAATTGATTATAGACAGAAAATGAAGGTGCTATTTGGCAGATTGTTTCTGGAATTTGCTTTATAATGTTACCAGTCAGAGTTTACATTGTATCTTTTCTATTTTCAGTGTTGAGTGTAACATAATAGTGTTAGGTAATAGCCATGTGATGTGCTTGATTTCACTAGGTAATTTCAAACTGGAGAAAAACAGTTATGCAGTACTCACAGGACTTGAAGCAAGTAATAGTGATGGGAAAAAAAAAAACGAAAACCACAATCCTGTCTACCTCTCTTAATTGTTGGATTTTTTGTTGCTAATATAAAATCTATTTTTGATTAAAGCATTACTTATTTTTGCAGTATATATTTTCAACAGGCATTATTTCTTAAAAAGTGCAAGGAAAGAAACTGTAGAAGGGAGTAACTGTCAGAAGTTTGGAACTATCCTGCAGGGTAGGATTTCAGAGCTTACCACTGGCAGAGTTGCTTCTGTTTCTAAGGACTAGAGAAAATCTAGAGATAATTAGAAGGTTCTCTATATACTTCAGTATCCTGAGGTTGTTTTGGGGAGAAGAGTTAACTCTTGAATAGCTGCCATTAGAGCTGCAGGAACCTACATGTCTTTAGAAATAACCAGTACAAGGTATAGCCATACCAGCCTGGTTTATATGCTGATAGTTCTTAGCATGTTTTATTGTAGTCATTTTAAAGTGACATGTTTTGAACAGGTGTGGTGGCTCATGCTTGTAATCCCAGCACTTTGGGAGGCCGAGGCAGGCAGATCACCTGAGGTCAGGAGTTGGAGACCAGCCTGGCCAACATGGCAAAACCCCATCTCTACTAAAAATACAAAAATTATCCAGGCATGGTGGCGCACGCCCATAATCCCAACTACTCAGGAGGCTGAGGCAGGAGAATTGCTTGAACCCGGGAGACAGAGATTGGAGTGAGCCAAGATCACGCCATTGCACTATAGCCTGGGCAACAAGAGTGAAACTCCATCTCAAAAAAAATAAATAAAATAAAAATAAAGTGACACGTTTTCAGACTATTAAGCTAGTATTTGATTTCCCACTAGAACTTGGTACATTCATGTCTATCATGAAGGGATCTTTACCTTAACCAGTTATGCAAATTATATAAATTTACTACATTGCATATCTGAAGAACCACTTTTCATGGTAAAGGTTTTATAAGTGCTGCTACTGATTGTGCAAGTATTAACTTTTCCTACAACTTAACCCGTAAAAGCATATGTGATTCTTTTTGTTCTTTGAACCTTTTTCCAAGTTACCTACTTTCTTTTCCTTTTGAAATTTCTAATTGAATACATGATCTCATATCAAGCAGAGTATTTGTGAACTTATTTCACTTGCTTTGGATCCTTGGAAAATTGTTAAGTCTTAGCCTTGTTTCTCAAAAACCTTAATGAATGGTACTCTCTGTGTAGTGGACATGAGTAAATATTAGTGTGATACCTAGTTTGGTGACAGAAAAGAGAACAGTTGTGCTTTGTCCTTTGTAGATCAAAAGGCTAAATTAAAGGACTGCAGGCTTCTTGTGAGGACTCTGTCCTTGCTTAGAATATGAAGGTAAAAAATAGATCGCTGTTCATGAATAAAACTCAAAAGATGGTAGCAGCTGCAATCAGTGCACTCCCAAGTCTCCATTTGCTTCCTGGTTATAGAGTCTAAATATCAGGAAGAAGACATATGCAGAAAAATTGATATTAAATCAGTTTCCTACTGATAAACCAGAAGATAATACAGTATTGTGCCTTTGGTAGTTTTTTGTTTTCAGACACCTGAAAATTCATTGTCTCGTGTTAGTTTTACAGTATCCCAATGTTAACATCGTAGTTAATTGGAAAATACTAAAACCATTTTCTTATATTTTAAAAATAATTTTTAATAGTATTAAAAGTAATAAGTGTTCATGACAGTAATTTTTTAAAATACCAAGAAAACAATACCAATATTCCATACAGAAGGATAATCATGTGTTACTATTTTGATACATATTTTTCTACTCTTTTTAAATTTTTTATGTGTTTGTGATTTTATAACCAATTGGTTCTACTTAATACATTATGAAATTTTTTCTTGACATTACACATATTCTTTTAAAGCTTTATTTTTTTGTTTTTTAATTGGCTGTGTTCATTTGTATCTATGTGCCATAATTTACTTCATACAGCTGTTTCACTCTTAGGTTGATGCTGTTTCACTCTTAGGTTGATTCTGGTTTTATACCACTGTAAATAACATTTTTAGTGTACCTCTGATTTTCTCAGGATAGGTAAGATTACTGGCTCAGATTTTTATTTTAATTTAAGAACAAAACTAAAATGATAATAGTCAATATTATTTGAATTCTGGTTTGGAAGTGTTCAAACCAGTATTCATGAAATGAGAGGGTTAAATCATATCATCACTAAAGTTTCTTCCTGCTTGAATCCTCTCAGATTCTATGAATCAACAGGTATTTATTTAACACCTACTGTGTATTTATTAATATATGTGCTCTCTTAAGTTTTGAACATACAAGTTTTTTGTCCTCAAGGGTCTTATAATCTGATGTAATATTTATGTGATTATTAGGAAAAAAATAACAACGTAGTATATCATCAAATGTAAGATGCTATAAGTTCTCCACATGCTTTAGGAGCAAATAGGAGAAAAAGTAATAGATTGAAATACTCATTGACAGTTTATACAGCAAGTAAAACTGAAACGGAACTTGAAGAGTGAATGGGATCTGAAAGTACGTATTGAAGGGTGTTCTCTATTGAGAAGGATATTGGACAAGCAAGATCTTAAAGCAGTGTGTTGTGTGACAGGAGATGTCTGAGGCAACTTCAGGGGAGGGCTTAGGAGAGAGGAGTGGGTAGCAGATCAGTGGGATCAGATGAGACCATATTGTGTGCATCTCAAAAGTAGAGAGGGTGGATTGGAATTCCAACAGGAAGAATTGACTAGGCTGTGAAATGTGGGATGGACACAGGAGGTGAAAGCAAATTCAGGCCAGGGAGTTCCATTAGGCTTAGGAGGAGAATGCTGTTATTGAAGGAAAAAAGTGAGTCTGTATGGTGACAAAGCTGCTATGTAGCTTTTTGCCCCATTCCCCCCCATCTTAATTTGCATACATTCAAATTGATAGCCAAATATGATTTATCCATTAAAGTGGCACAATTTGTTTCAAGTCTTTGAGTTTTTGGAGACTCTTTAAATCTCATTCGGTAAAGAGTGTGGCCAACGCTGTATCTTACATATGGCTGAGACTGTACCTCCTCTGTTGCTGTTTTCTACCTTTGTCCAAGACTGAGATATATAAGATTATCCAAGTATTTAAAGCTGTAAGAAAAGAGGGAAAAGTATACACACATATACACTTACTTTTTGTCACTTTTTGTTAGTGGTGTTTCTTTGTTGAAATGTAGGCCTACACATTTAGTTTTTAAAATGTCTCTCACCGCAGTTTTTAACTCTTTTACGTTTGTTCTGAGAAAATGGCTGTTGAATTATTAATGCATACTTTTACATGAATTGGTATAGTATAGAAAACTGGCCTGTATCTATTTTTAATGTATTTTCCATTTCCACCTTCTCATTTCAAGGCCTAGTAAATGACAAAGATTCAAAAGATTCTATGACAGAAGGAGAAAATCTTGAAGAGGATGAAGAAGAAGAAGAAGGGGGAGCTGAAACAGAAGAACAATCTGGAAATGAAAGTGAAGTAAATGAGCCAGAAGAAGAGGTGATGACTTTTATATATAGCAACATAGAGTACATTTGTATAAGAGTATTTTGATTATACGAGCCAAAATTTTTTTAATACATAAGACTTCCTCCTTAGTTGTTGTTTTTTGTTTTTACTTTTTTCTTTTTTTTTTTTTTTTGAGACAGAGTCTTGCTCTGTCGCCCAAATTGGAGTCCTGTGGCGCAATCTTGGCTCACTGCGACCTCTGCCTCTTGGGTTCAAGTCATTCTCCTGCGTCAGCCTCCCGAGTAGCTGAGATAATAGGTACCTGCCACCACGCCCAGCTAATTTTTGTATTTTTAGTAGAGATGGGATTTCACCATGTTGGCCAGGCTGGTCTTGAACCCCTGACTTCAAGTGATCCGCCCCTCACAGCCCCCCAAAGTGCTGGGATTACAGGCGTGAGCCACTGCACCTGGTCTCTTATTTAGTTTTATGATAGTAAATGTAACTAGTAGTATATTTCTATCATAAAACCCCTTGTTTAATTGAAAGTTTTCTTTTTGAGATGGAGTCTTGCTCTGTCCCCCAGGCTGGAAGTGCAGTGGCGCGATCTCGACTCACTGTAAGCTCTGCCTCCCGGGTTCACGTCATTCTCCTGCCTCAGCCTCCTGAGTAGCTGGGACTACAGGAGCCTGCCACCGCGCCCGGCTAATTTTTTGTATTTTTAGTAGAGATGGGGTTTCATCGTGGTCTCGATCTCCTGACCTTGTGATCCGCCCGCCTCAGCCTCCCAAAGTGCTGGGTTTACAGGCATGTGAGCCACCGCACCCACATTAAAAGTTTTTAAAGAAAGTAATAAAATACTGATCATAGCATTTTTATTTAATAAGCAATTTAAAGAAAAAAATTGTTTGATCTCCACATGTCTTTTTTTTTGTTTTTTTTTTTGAGACAGGGTTTCTCTCTGTTGCCAAGGCTGGAGTGCAGTGGTGTGATCATAGCTCACTGCAGCCTCAACCTCTTGGGCTCAAGCTATCCTCCCACCTCAGCCTCCTGAGTAGCTGAGATTGCATGGATGTGCTACCACGCCCAGCTAATTATTATTATTATTTTATTTTTATTTTTTTTGTAGAGATGAGGCTCTTGCTGTATTGCCCAGGCTAGTCTTGAACTCCTGGGCTCAAGCAATCCTCCTCCCTCAGCCTTTCAAAGAACTGGGATTACAGGTGTGAGCCACTGCACCCCACTTCTTGTGTATCATAATCTCGCTGTTGAATATGGACTTTTTAAAAGTCAGTGGATTTTATACTCTTCAAAGCAAAATTACTGGCTAGATATTAATGAGCTTTGCTTTATTTTTCCCAGATCTCATGGTTATATGAAATCCGAAATTCAACATATACCATAGTAATTGATACACCCTTTTTGTATCTATGACTCTATTAAGCTAAACCATATGAAATTGCTCTTGTACTGTTTCTGACTTAGCAAAATGTCATTTCTGTATGATTAAAACTAGCAGTTTTAATTCTTTCAGTTTTGTCGATGTTTGATACAGTCTTCACTGTCACCCAGGCTGGAGTGCAGTGGCATGATCTCTGCTCACCATAGTCTCCACCTCCTGGGTTCGAGCGATTCTTGTGCATCAGCTTCCCAAGTAGCTAGGATTTTAGGTGTGTGACACCAAGCGCAGCTAATTTTTGTATTTTTAGTAGAGACAGGGTTTCACCATGTTGGCCAAGTTGGTCTCGAACTCCTGGCCTCAAGTGATCTCCCCACCTTGGCCTTCCAAAACGCTTGGATTACAGGCGTGAGCCACCATGTTCGACCCATGATTCTTCAGTTTTTTCTTCCAAACTCACTTACGTTTAAAAGTTCCATGAAGCTGTGCACATCTGTAGTCCCAGTTACTCAGGTGGCTGAGGTAGGAGGATTGCTCGAGCCCAGGAATTCATGTCCAGCCTGGGCAACATAGTGAGACCCTGTTTCTTTAAATTTAAAAAAAAAAAAAAGTCGAACAAAATAAAAGGATGTGTGGGATTTGCTTTATAATCTCGTAGATTGGGGAATGGGTTAGGGGTATAGAAGAAAAAAATGAGAGTTTAAAAAGTTAGAATTAGTAAGATACGAATAGAATACTGATGAAATTAAAATGTAAGTCATGAAATTAGCAGTTTTTCACTGTAAGTATTATTTTAATTAAATATTGGAAAAAGTTTAAATTTGCAGTCAATACTTAAGTGTTTTGGGGAAGTTTAATTTCAGTTTTAAAGTTTTTATTTATTTGAGTAAATGGGATGTAAATATTTTGAGAATGTGGGTTTAATATTTAAAGGAATGTTAATTGTTTATAACATTCATAAGATAGATTTGCAAACTGGATTTTTAAAAAGCTTTATTTAGAATTAAAGAGAAAGGACTCATAATTTAAGGTGATTAAAGGTTTCTGCGGTCAGATGTAAAAATCCATAAGGCTGTGTTTCCTTCAGCCCTAAAGCTTTGTAACTTATTGGATATTTGGAATGCTTTAACTGCATAACAAATGGCTTTGCTGTTAGTTAAAAAGGATTGGTTGTGAAAAGATAGGCAATAATGTACGGTTTTCCTAATTGGCTAGTATTTATAGGCAGTGGAAATGCACCATTAAGTATTTATGTTATTTGCTACCACTTTTTCTTTACAACCTTAGAACTTCCTTAGATATAAATAAGTTAGTAAAAATTTAGAACTGGAATATGTTTCTTTAATTGGCTTCAGTGTACTAGATGGGCATTACATTGCTTTGTTTTCAAAATGAGGTTGTAATAGAAACATTCAGTAATAGAATTCAAGTTGACTTATTAAGTATTTTATAACAACAAAGGGAAATGAGAAAGTATTTCCATTTCATATTTTCAGACTAATCTTATGGTTGTCTTGGATTTGGCTAGTGTACTAATTACATGAGCAGTATCTAATAAATCCAGCATCCTTGGTAAATACGACATTAAGGAGCGCTCATTTTCTTACTAATTTCTCATTTGAAGAGTTCTGATATGTTTCCTCCTCTAAATGCATTTTCCCCTTTTTAAACATGAACTTTATACTTTTGATAGTTATATCATTTGTAACCATTACTTACTTTTCCAGTTGGAGAATGCATAGTGCACAGGATACATGGGTGTTTGCTGCGTAAAAATACAAACAAAACGTGCAGAGGGAGGTTCCATGTGCTTGTGTGTGGAAGTGAACTGGGACTGTGGTTCACTTTGTGAGAAATGAGGTTGGAATAGTTCACTTCTCCTTTCACCCCAAGACCAGTTTCCCGTGACCGCCCTCCAAACATAAGGAGGAGAAATTAATTAAAGAAAGAAGATGCATTGATTATAAAGTGATAAGAGCAATGGATATTCTACAGTTATTTACTTTGAGACAGAAGGGTTATAATTCAGCTCTTCAAAACAAATGCTGTGTTCTATTTTTATCTTGGTCCTCAGCTGTTCAAGGTTCTATTTGACCTTTTGAAGAGTGGGGGTGACTCTTAGCACCTGACAACCAGAACATTTTCTCTTAAACATCAGCTATCTAAGTTAAAGATAACTGTTTCAATTAAATGTTCTTCTGTGACAACTCCAGTATTCTCTAGCATTGTGTAATTTATCAACAGAAAGTACAAGATTCATTCTTATAATAGCAATAATAGTTATTTACTGAGCAATTGTTATTCATGGTTACTGCCCTAAGCGCTGTCTTTGTATTACCATTTCTCATACTACCCTTGCAATAGGTGGGAAATGAAGGCACAGATAGGTTGAATAATTTTCCCAAGATCATAGAGCAGCAGGTGGTGGCAGAGCCGGTATTTGAACTCAGGCAGTTCGCCTTTTGCTGCGCTGTTCCTCTTGCTTTCCCTAGCCTGCTTAGGTTTTGTGGTTCATTGGCGAGCACTTCTTAATTCCGCCCATTGTTGTATCAGTGTACAGTGGGATTATGACAAATGAAATTCTTGTTCAAAATCTTAATTTGAAAGATTAATGCATGCTCCATTCCCTGAATAATATGAAGCATAAAGGATGGAGAGAGGGGAAAAATTAATGTATTTTAGCTTAGTTTTTGAATGGGAAGTGTCTTTTAAGTGTTACGAAAGGATTCATTTTTTCAAGAGCAAATTTAAGAGCACCTCTATTGCAAATTTAATTTTGAATTATAAAATTAATTCAGAAAACATTAATGCATTTGGGGGGGAAAAGGTAATGTATTGATGTACATTTTCTTTTTGAGTAGGGGATGGAGTGTAGCTCTGTCGACCAGGCTGGAGTGCAGTGGTGCAACGTTGGCTCACTGCAATCTCTGCCTCCCAGGTTCCAGTGATTCTCTTGCTTCAGACTCCTGAGTAGCTGGAATTACAGGTGCCTGCCACCATGTCTGGCCATTTTTTGTATTTTTAGTAGAGACGAGGTTTTGCTATGTTGGCCAGGCTGGTCTTGAACTCCTGACAAGTGATCCCCTGACCTCGGTCTTCCAAAGTGTTGGGATTATACCATGGCGCCAGCCATTGGTATCCATTTTTGAAACGTTTTCATTTTAGGAACTCAAAATCTTCAGCTGTCTGTACACTGTTATGGTTTTGGAATTAATTGCTCCATACACTAAAGATAACACATTTAAGTCATTTGTTTCAGGAATTATTTCTCAGCCATCTTTGCACAGTGAGAAGCAGCTGGGTTTAGTGGGTTTTTTTGTTTTTTTTTTTTTAACTCTTAAGGAACCATGTTGGGGGTGACTTGTGATACTGGGGTGGAGGGGCAAACGAAGCTCCACTCTGTGCTTTGTGCCCTTTGAAAATCTATCGGAACTCTGCCCCGTCTTCTGTTTGACCAGAAATTTCAGCTGATGGAAGTGGATGGAGGCAGGGACTGACTGTGATAATGGGGTGAAATAGTCTTTGAAAACCACCAGTTAGGGGAGCTGAACGGCCAGGTCTTCTGCTTAATAGCAGTGTGCCCTTGGGCAAGTCACTTAACTTTCCTGAGTCTCAGTTTTTTCCTGTGTAAAATAGGAACAGTAAAGCTTGTCCTTGCATCCTCAGATTTGGGTAGAGCAAACAAAATGAAGTGTATGAGAATACCTTCCAAACCGAAGTGCTTTATGAAAGGTATTGCTGTATCATTGCTTTCAGCTCATAATGCTGTTATATTTGAACTTTTGTTGGTTTCCGTTGCAGTTAGATGGGTATTAAAGAACTACTGTGAGACATTCAGATTAGTCTCCAGATTAGTTTCAGGAGGAGGAGAACACAAAAGGCTCAGGAAACTTCTTCATTGTGGAATTCAAGGAAGAGCTTCTACAGTAGATCTCTGTATTGTTAGATCAGTTGAAGGCAGTAAGATGGGTTTTCAACTACCAATTTGTCTTAAATGTTACTAGCTGACTTTGCCCTCCCACTGGAAGCCAACTACGTAAAGAGCTAAAAGTTGAGAATAGTAAACAATTATACAGAAGTTTTGAAATCTTTTTAAGGCATGTAAAATATGATTAACTTCTCAAAGTGCTTTAATCTTCTAATGTTCAATAATTTCAGGAGGGTTCTGATAATGATGATGATGAGGGAGAAGAAGAGGAGGAAGAGAATACAGATTACCTTACAGATTCCAATAAGGAAAATGAAACCGATGAAGAGAATACTGTATGTATGACTGAAAAGTTTACTTTTTGAAATTGTGCAACATTTTTATAGTATTCAAATTTTAGTCACTAAACTTTTGTTTCTTTTGATTATGAAAAATGTTTGTTTAGAAATTCATTTTCAATTTGTTTTCCTAACCATTTTCTTTAAATTCTTTTAACATTGAATAATGTTAGATATTTTACTCACTTTACTCCTTGAGTTATGTTGAGCAAGTTATCAATACTAAAAGGCTTTGCCCTAGAAAACATTACAGTTAAAATTTCTGGTCTGATTTTGTTGTTTTGTTTTAATAAGGAGGTAATGATTAAAGGCGGTGGACTTAAGCATGTACCTTGTGTAGAAGATGAGGACTTCATTCAAGCTCTGGATAAAATGATGCTAGAAAATCTACAGGTATTAAATGTCGTTTGTTCCAAAGACTCTTCTCAATACAAAACGTTGCAGCCCATTATATTCTGGTTCATGTGAAGGCCTCTCCTATCTAAGTGTCTCTTCTGCAGCAGCTTTTGCTAGATCATGTGTAGACAGCTTGCAGCTAGCTGCTTGTCCTTCTTGCATCCCACATCCTGATTTGCATGAGGTAGAGTCGGTGAAAATGCAACACACACAAGATTTGGAACAGAATAATTTCATTATGCCAATCTTTGCCTTTATTTCTTAAATCGTATTTCTTTTTTTTTCTTGAGACAGAGTCTCACTCTGTTGCTGGAGTGCCCAGGCTGGAGTGCAATGGCACGATCTCAGCTCACTGCAATCTCCACCTCCTGGGTTCAAACAATTCTTGTGCCTCAGCCTCCCCTAGTAGGTGGGATTACAGGCATGTGCCACCACCCTGGGCTAAGTTTTGTATTTTAGTAGAGACGAGGTTTTACCATGTTGGCCAGGCTGGTCTCGACCTCCAGACCTCTCAGGTAATCCGCCTGCCTCGGCCTCCCAAAGTGCCGGGATTACCGCGTGAACCACCGTGCCCGGCCTATTAACTCATATTTCTAAGACTTCTTTCTTGCGGTTTGTTTGGAAGCGAAACTGTGCATAAGATAGACATTTGGGGTCATTTAATTTAGTAAATTCTTACATTTATTAGTTGAATAGCTTCTGTGTTAATGGAAAAATGTTTGTGATTTAATGTTTAAAGAAATACTAGTTGTTTAATGTATTCATAACATTAATAAACTGGATTTTCTAAAAAACACCATCTAGCAGTTTTTTGAATGCCACAGTAATTTCAAGTAACTATATTTTTCTAGAGTTAGAGGTAAAATCTTAGACTGCTTACTTCAGCCCTATATGTACTTGATGTTAACCCTTAGGTGACTTGACGAGTGGGTTTGTTTGTTTGAATGGCAGGATGCAGGCCCCGTTGGGGTGGGTTTGGTGGAGAATGGGAAGGGAGGGAGTGAAGATACTGGATATAGGTAAGTCTTGAGGAGTTTTGCCAGAAAGGGAAGAGAAACGGGGAGGTAGCTAGAGAAGGTCATAGAGTTAAAAGACAGGGTTTTTTTTTTTAAAGGTAGAAGATATTATGGAATCTTTATATGCTCATGGAGCAGTCCTTTAGAGTTGAAATATTGGATTTTACTTTCCTTGATGCTGCTACAGCCAAAGGTATGATCAAGTACAAATTAGTGTTATAGGTGTCTTAGGTGATCTTCTTTCTTTAAATATTAAAATAACATGTGTTCATATATCCAGAAAGCTCCTAATTTATGAAATAAATCTTACATTTATTTTATTTAGGAGCCCAAGCAATCAAATAAAACATAATCATTATAATCCCTTGGAGGAGAGAATGGTTTACTTCTCTGAGAAACTTCCCATCTTATATGAATCAGTAGCCATTTACTCAGCCACTCATTTCTTTAGCAGATATGTTTATTGGGTACCTACTGTGTGCCTAACAGTGTGCATCAGGCTAAGTATAAAGTGGTAAATGCAACTGACGTGGTTCCTGTTCTAACAGAAGGTAGATATTTAACAACTAAACAAATACATCATTTCAAATTGTGATGAATGCTAAGAGCAGAATGCTTTGGTAGAGATTGAGGGAAGGGCATTCCTAGATAGGATAATGGGGAAGATGTCTCTGAGGTCATGAATTTCAAACAGGGCAAGTAAAGTGGAGCCATCCATCCAGGTGAAAATTTAAGGGAAGATGGGAACAATGTGTCAAAAGTCTTGAGGGAGAAAAGAACCTGTGTTTAAAAAACTAAAAGAAGGCCAACACTAATAGAGGGCGGGGCACAATCCTATGTGGGAGGGTAGAGGTACCCAACAGGGCAGGACTAAATTCAGGGAGCCTGGACAGAAGGCTGTTGTAGTGAGTCAGGTGAGAGATGATGGTCAGCTGTCTAGCATATGGCAAGACATACGGAGAGAAGTCTGGATTTCAGCTATTCAGGGGTAGAATGACCTGGCTTATTTGTTGCTGGATTGGATATGGGTGTGTAGGGGGTGAGGCATCAAAGATGATAGCTGGTTTTCCAGATTGGGCCACTGGCTAATCTCTGGGACGGGAAACAAGGGACCAATGAGCAGAAGTTTCCCTTTGCCCATGTTACACTTGAGAAGCCTTAAGGTGTCAAAATGGAAATGTATGGAGATCAGAGGGATATGTGGAGTGAAAACAGAAATGTGATTGGTAGAGTATATTTAAAGCATTGGAACAAATGATTCATCCCCGGTGTAAAGTGTGGAGATAGAAGAGAAGCAGGGTCAGAATTGAGCCCTGAAGAACCCTAACATTTAGAAATAAGGTAGAAAAGCTGATGAAGTCAAAGGAATAGAAGTTTTTGATATGGTCCAATAATTTTTGCTTATTGACAGTTCTTGAAGAAGCAAACTGGAAGGATGGGAAGATATAATCAAGGAGGGAAGTTTGGATTCACATTTTTGCAGGAGATGTGCTTTTTGTGCTGGAGAAAAACTTAATCCTATACTAGGCCCTAGTTTTTAAGCAATATCAAAATACTGAACAACTGTACAGTATCTCTTTGTTTTGATAAAATTGTCACAGGAAGATGCAGTATCCTAGAGATACTAGTTTTCCATAAATCAAGCCCTTAAACTTAGTGTAATCCTAATTATATCACACCAGGAAGATGTTTTGGTTTTGCAGGGGAAAGAGAAGAGCAGGGAGATCAATGCAGAAGAAATTTAAAATTATTTCTTAAAACATCTGTAAGAATAAGCAAAATAGAGAATGCTAACAGATTTTTGGGAAATGAGTGAAATGCTCTACAAGATATGAAAATATGGCCGGGTGCGGTGGCTCACACCTGTAATCCCAGCACTTTGAGAGGCCGAGGCGGGCGGATCAGATGAGGTCAGGAGTTCAAGACCAGCCTGACCAACATGGTAAAACCCTGTCTCTACTAAAAATACAAAAAAAAAATTAGCTGGGCTTGGTGGTGGGCACCTGTAATCCCAGCTGCTCGGGAGGCTGAGGAGGAGAATCACTTCAACCTGGGAGGCAGAGGTTGCAGTGAGTCGGGATCGCACCATTGGGGACAAGAGCGAGACTTCATCTCAAAAAAAAAAAAAAAAAGATAAAACGTTTTAAACTGACAATAATAGTTTGATACAGGAACAGATTAATGAAACGGAGGAGAATACAAAATCGACCCAAAACATGACCGTTTAATAATATGATGAAGATAACATTGCAAATCAGTTAAGGGAAAACAGACAATAAACAGAAATAAAGTTGACTTTCCGTTTTATTTCCACACCAGAATTAATTGCAAATCTATCAAACACTCCCATAATTTTGAAGACTGTTGGGCCCTGCATCAAGTGCTTTACATCTATTCTTTGCACAGTGCTGTCAGATACTGTTAGTATTCTTTTGCTTTAGCTAAAGAAACAGAGGCTTGGAAAGACAGGAAGCTTGCTGGCCAGGCACGGTGGCTCACGCCTGTAATCCCAGCACTTTGGGAGGCCAAGATGGGTGGATCACGCGGTCAGGAGATCGAGACCATCATGACTAACACGATGAAACCCTGTCTCCACTAAAAGTACAAAAAATTAGCTGGGCGTGGTGGCGGATGCCTGTAGTCCCAGCTGCTTGGGAAGCTGAGGCAGGAGAATCACTTGAACCCGGGAGGTGGAGGTTGCAGTAAGCCAAGATTGTTCCACTGCTCAATCTGTCTGCCTGGGGGACAGAGTGAGACTCCGTCTCCAAAAAAAAAAAAAAAAGAAACTTGCTTATGGCCACATGGCTAAGAGGTGTGAGAGTCTGTTCTCAACTATTTTACTGTGTTGCCTTCTAGCACAGGATGCTATGAGAAACTTGAAGAAATGACAGGAAGAAAACGTTTATAGTCTACACAAAGGCCCAATACTTCTATAGCAAACCAATGAGAAATGATAAATGATGTAGTTTTTTTTTTTTAATTGTATGAAAGGTAATGGCAAAATCATGCCAAAGCTCATGAGTAATAAAATAGTGTGCAAATTCAGATGAGCCTTTTCACTTATCAGACCATCAGATACTGAGATTTACTAAGTGATAATACCCAGTGTGGTTTTGTTTGAGTAAACGTGTTTGTAAATGTCTGTCAGTCCAGCTTTTTTAGAGGGAAATTCAGTAAACTTGTCTAATGGGCTTGCCAGTTGATCTAAAAATTTACCCCTACTTGTTCTCTTTATAAAGCTAAATATACAAAGATATCACATTGTGATAGGAAAGAAAGTCCTTCCATGTGTGGGAAGGAGCATTAAAAAAAAAAGTCTTGGTTGTCTGTCAATAATCAATTAAATAATAAGGGCATATCGACGTAATTCGCTCTGTATATACTCAAAGAAAAAGATAACCAAGATATAGGATTAAACAGAAGAAAAAATATGTATGTTGAGTATACAACAGTATGCATAGTGGTTGCTTGTGTTTATATGTATATATTGTTCGTATACGCAAGAAAAAATCTGAGAGAACATACTCCATTGTTAATAGTTGTTGCATCTTGGGGTTGGGGCAGAGGGAAGTAGCTGGAGGAGTTAGTATGGACATACTTACCAATACATTTTCGTATTTAAATATTTTATGAAGAGAATATGTTAATGTTATAATCAGGGAGAAAAATCAAGATTTGTCTATTGTGATCCTTTTGAATTTTAAGAAAAAAGTCTTTATAAATCTTATAAACCTGGGAAGACTTCAAGCAGATTATAATAAACTGGAGCTTAAAAAACAATAAAACAGGATTTTACTTGATTTGCAAGTCTCTTGAATATATGGGGCCTGTATCAGAAGACTGTTTAAATGGTGGTAGAGCAGTTTCCAAGACATTGAGGGCCTTTCAGCATGACCTGCCTAGCTTCATGGAATATTCAGCTCTTCCCTCTTTGCTGCTCATTCATCAGTCCTGTGTTTGCAGTTCCCTAAGTGCACCATGCTGGTTCATGTCCTTGCTTTGCACCTGTTCTTCCCCTGCCTGGATTCCCTCCACATCCCCCAAACTGCTCTTTTACCATTTGCTTGGAAGAAGTCGATGAAGTCTTTAACATTCTCAAATGTGCCATTTCTATTCAGCCTTTCGTGAAAGGCACGCAACCACTGCCAGCCAGGTACAGGTAGTCACTTAATCTCCTCCACAGGTGTTATACACCTATGATGTATCATCATAATTGTTTCTGCATCTGTCTTAACAAGCTTATTGAGCTCTTGGAGGGTAGTGGCTAAGTATTTTTAACATTAGTATCTCCAAGCCTGTAACATATGGCAAGTCTTCAGTGAAGGTTCATTTAATTAATTGGTTGGAAAGTTCATTGTAGATGTTAAAAATAATTGATATTGCCAACCAAGGAATTAATCCGAATGGTCATAGATTCCATTCATTCTTCAGTACTCCCTGAGTGCCTGCTGTGGGTAACGCCCTGCTGAGGAGCCCTGGAGAAAGGGATGCAGTGATGAGCCCATGCTGCCTGGGATTATGAAGGAAGATATGGTCTAGGAGGACGAATAGAAGGGTGTGGTGTATTTAAGGAGAGGGGGGGGGTGGGTAGGGATTTGGTAGAACCTGCAGCACTGCGTGCTTGGGAGAGGCTGGAGCAGTCAACAGCAGCCAAGTCCCATAGTTCCTTCCATGTCGTAGGCAGAGGTGTTAGGTGGAGGGAGAAATACTCCCTAGATTTATCCACGGTTCAGAAAGAGTATTATGGTGGTTGTGATTGTTGACTGTTACAGTTCTTATGATTGTTGTGTTTTAAGAAATACAGCATTGAATGAGTTTGCAATTTATATTGACATACATCCATATATATCTTGAAGTGTTTATTATGTCCTTTTTAATTTCTTTTAGCAACGAAGTGGTGAATCTGTTAAAGTGCACCAACTAGATGTTGCCATTCCTTTGCATCTCAAAAGCCAGCTGAGGAAAGGGCCCCCACTGGGAGGTGGGGAAGGAGAGGCCGAGTCTGCAGACACAATGCCGTTTGTCATGTTAACAAGAAAAGGCAATAAACAGCAGGTAAGAAACTGCCCGGCCTGTAATTATAGCTGATTGTGAGTTATCCCATTTAAGGAGCAACTTTGTTTTATTGGTTTTAACTTATCTTTGACCTACAAGGGGATAAGGGTTGCATAGTTTTAAAGCGTTCAGTGGTAGAATAATTTCATCCCTTATATGGTTTGTCTTTTGTTTATTTGCTTGTTTGTTTGAGACAGAGTCTCACTTTGTCACCTAGGCTGGAGTGCAGTGGCAGAGTCTTGGCTCACTGCAGCCTCCACCTCCCAGGTTCAAACGATTCTTCTGCCTCAGCCTCCGGAGTAGGTGGGATTACAGGCATCCACCATGACGCCCGGCTAATTTTTGTATTTTTAGCAGAGACGGGGTTTCACCATGTTGGCCAGGCTGGTCTCGAACTCCTGACCTCAGGTGATCCGCCCACCTCGGGCTCCCAAAGTGCTTGGATTACAGGCGTGAGCCACTGCGCCTGGCCCCTTATGTGTTTTAAATCATATATATTTGTTAGAATATGTAACTACCTTGATATCTAGCACAAACTTCCACAAGCAAGCCCCAGGCAGGGAAGGAAAGGAGGATGGCGACTGATGCAGCTCCAGAAGAGGCTTGGCTGTCATCACATGAAAATCACACCAACCCTTCTCTATATCCCTCTCCATTTTTGTTGTTTGCTCTTTCCCCCTTCATACAAGATTGTCCCTCAAAACCTTTCCCCCTCTACCAAGCTGTTACTCTAGGGATTCATAGTTGATTTGTCGTATACTTATTGAGCATCTACTATGTGCCAGGTACTATTCTATTCAGGTCCTGAGGCTACAGTGATACACAGACCAATGTGCCTGCCCTCATGAAACTTACCTCCTACTGAGAGAGTGAGAGAGACAAATGCACCTATTTGTAGATAGTGAAACATGGTATGAAGAGAATATAGGCCAGCTCTCAGATATACCTTTAGGTGTATTTAGATCAATTCTGTAAACTTTTTTTACATTTTAACATTTCTGAGATCAAGTTGCTTCTTAGAGTTCATGGAATCCTGGGATAATTGACAGCATTTCTTTCTGCTTTAGTGATAAATAAAATAATGGTGCCTCTTAAAATTAATAGAATGTTACGTTTTGTTGTATATGGTAGCTGCCACAGTTATATTAGACAAGTCCAGTACCTGACTCCCACATTCATCTACACAGTCGTTTAACAAATATTTATTATTTACCTGCTATACACCAGGCACTTCTGTGTGCAGAACATAGCAGCAGTTAGCCAGAGTCCCTCCTCTCTTGCAGGCTTTCATTCTGGTGTTGGGAGGCATATGAGAAATACACCAAGTCACGTTGGGGGAATGGCTGCTGAAGGGGTGGCCTGCCCCTCCACACCTGTGGGCGTTTCTCGTTAGGTGGAACGAGAGACTTGAGAAAAGAAATGAGACACAGAGGCAAAGTATAGAGAAAGAAAAGTGGGCCCAGGGGACCGGTGCTCATCATACAGAGGATCCACGGCGGCACCGGTCTCTGAGTTCCCTTAGTATTTATTGATAATTATCTTTACCATCTTAGAAAAAGGAAAGTAGCAGGATAATAGGATCATCGTAGGGAGAAGGTCAGCAGTAAGACATGAATAAAGATCTCTGTGACGTAAGTTTAAGGAAAAGTGCTGTGCCTTGATATGCATTTGTAAACATCTCCATAAACCTTTTTAGTGCATAAAGAGCAGCATTGCACTAGCAAGTCCCACCTTTCGCCCTGAGGCGGTTTTCTCCTTTTTCAGTAAACAGAACATACAATTGGTTTTTACACCCGAGATGTTCCCTTGCCCAGGGACGAGCAGGAGACAGATGCTTTTCTCTATCTCAACTGCCAAGAGGCCTTCTTCCCTCTTGTACTAGTCCTCCTCAGCACAGACCCTTCACGGGTGTCAGGCTGGGGGATGATCAGGTCTTTCTCTTCCCACGAGGCCATATTTCAGACTATCACATGGGGAGAAACCTTGGACAATACCTAGCTTTCCTAGGCAGAGGTCCCTGCGACCTTTGGCAATGTACGTGTCCCTGGGCACTTGAGATTAAGAGAATGGTGATGACTTTTAACCAGTAAGCTGCCTTCAGGCACTTCTTTAACAAAGCACACCCTGCACAGCCCAAAATCCTTTAAACCTTGAGTCACCACAGCACATGTTTCTTGCAAGGACAAGGTTGGGGGTAGGGTCACAGATTAACAGCATCTCAAATACAGAACAAGATGGCGTCTCTTATGTCTACTTCTTTCTATATAGACACAGTAACAGTCTGATCTTTCTTTTCCCCACAGCTACCAAGGAGGATAAAGCAGGGTAAGAGGATAGAAAGAGACAGGGATGATGAGGTGCCAGGAGAGGGAGGCTGCCTCTTAGGTAGGATGATCAGGGAAGACTCTGCAATAAGTTGCAGAGATGTCCTCCCCACTAGCACAACCTCAAATATATGATGCCTAAATATCCCTGCATTTGTTGGGCAACTTCTCATGTACACCGAGATCAGAATTGTGCAGTATACTTGTGCAGCATACAAGTGATATACTTGAGCAGTATACTACTTTTTGCTGCAGCGATACCACCTATATACCAATTAGAATTGTGGAGTGTGGCCGAGTGCGGTGGCTCACACTTGTAATCCCAGCACTTTGGGATGCCAAGGTGGGCGAATCACAAGGTCAGGAGTTCAAGACCAACCTGACCAACATAGTGAAACCCTGTCTCTACTAAAAATACAAAAATTAGCCACACGTGGTTGTGGGCACCTGTAATCCCAGCTACTCAGGAGGCTGAGGGAGGAGAATCACTTGAACCCAGGAGGTGGAAGTTGTAGTGAGCCAAGATCTCACCATTGCACTCCAGCCTGGGCGACAGAACAAGACTCTGTCTCAAAGAAAAAAATAAGAAGAAGAATTGTGGAGTGTGGGGCTGGCAAAGACTTCACAGCATGACTCATGTATTGAGAGTTAACTTTGACAGGATCATAGCATTGCTGAATCTTCCTCAGACACTGCCATCATCGGGCCTTGCCTCCAGCCCAGGCTCCAGCCAGGCCTCCTGGTGCTTTCAGGAGAGCCACACCCCTCCCCTCCTTTGACCAGGGTTGAACTCTGGCACATCCCCATTCCTTTACTCTCCATTCTCTATCTGTGGGGAAAATGAGAGCTTTTTCAAAAATCAGGCCCTAAATGTGGTGTTGCCCTGAGGTCTTTGCTAAGACTGCTGTCCTCAGAGCACCTGGAAATGCTAATTCACCACTGTTACCAGGATTCACAAATCCCAGCATTTTTGCTTTGCTAGGGACTATTTAGTTCTCTGAACTAGACTTTTCTATTTCAGTTATCATGTTTTAGATCTCCTTCATTCTCTTTCTCTTTAAAAACTCTTAGCTTCCTCCTCCATTCCCCCATCACCAGCTTTTCTTGGCACACAGTTTCTAAAGGTAATTAGGCTGTAAAGTTGGAAGGCATGCACACATGCACATATCTTGTCTGTTGAATTGTAGAGGGGAGTATATGGCAGCTTCAGCTAGATATACCTTGGTCTGTATTCCTGCACAGCTGCTAGATAATGCTATTCCATTGGCACACTAGGGCCATGATTTTTGTTAACTAAAAGAGAGTTTAGGAATATCTCTTTTTGAAGGTCAGATTGCACAACAGTAAATAATCAGTTTTTTTCTTCCTCTCTTTCATGAAGTACATGAATATTCATTATCACCTTTGTCAACTCTACACCCCATCTGGCCCTTATAGAACATGTAGGCATTGAAAATAATCAAAGCCTACTTAAAAAAAGCTTGTGGGCTTTGGAAAATAAGTATACCCCAGCAGTCTGAAATTCTAAATTGTATAAATCAAAATAAGATTATGTATTTTTTAGAAGGAATATTTTTGGTTGAAAGTAGGTAGATTATAAACCGGGTGGCTTATGTAATTTTATGTAAATGAATTTGAAGTTCTTGTTTCTTAAAATGTAACATTTAATTTTTAATTTTTAAGGATATATTGTTATTAAATTTTAAAAATATTAGCAGACATGAAATGAGAACTCAGAGTACCTGGTTATTAAGTAAATTTTCAATGCTTCTAAACTTTATTTGGAATTTTGGAAAATGTTCAGTTTTTGGAACATTATTTGAAGAAACATCGTTGGTATGTTGTGGTCTGAAAAAGAAAGTATATTTTGTTCTGATTTTTATTCCTTTATTTGGCTTTTGGGTGTTGGCCCTTCTGGTGCAACGGTTTTTCTACAAATGTGAAATGTGTTGCCTTATAGGAATCTTTGGTTTTAAAGTGAAAGACCCCTTTGTGCATCAAATTTGTACTCAGAAATAACTTTCTGTTGTGGTCATTAGGGGAAAAAAAAATTGCACCAATGAAGTGAGTAGTTGCAGAGAAAGAAAAAGATAATGCTTTTAGCCATTTCTTTCTTTCTAGATTTAAATATTTATGAATTAGAATAATGAATTTAGGCCGGGCGCGGTGGCTCAAGCCTGTAATCCCAGCACTTTGGGAGGCCGAGGCGGGTGGATCACGAGGTCAGGAGATCGAGGCTATCCTGGCTAACTTGGTGAAACCCCGTCTCTACTAAAAATACAAAAAACTAGCCGGGCTTGGTGGTGGGCGCCTATAGTCTCAGCTACTTGGGAGGCTGAGGCGGCAGAATGGCGTGAACCCGGGAGGCGGAGCTTGCAGTGAGCCGAGATCAGGCCACTGCACTCCAGCCTGGGAGACACAGCGAGACTCCGTCTCAAAAAAAAAAAAAAAAAAAAAAGAATAATGAATTTAAATTAAAACAAGTTTTAATGTAATATAAATGTTATAAAATGCTTTAAAAAGCTTTTTTGACCAGGCGCGGTGGCTCAAGCCTGTAATCCCAGCACTTCAGGAGGCCGAGGCAGGTGGATCACGAGGTCAGGAGATTGAGACCATCCTGGCTAACACAGGGAAACCCCGTCTCTACTAAAAACACACACAAAAAAACTAGCCGGGCGAGGTGGCGGTCGCCTATAGTCCCAGCTACTTGGGAGGCTGAGGCAGGAGAATGGCGTGAACCCAGGAGGCAGAGGTTGCAGTGAGCTGAGATCGCGCCACTGCACTCCAGCCTGGGCGACAGAGCAAGACTCCGTCTCAAAAAAAAAAAAAAACAACTTTTTTATTATTTCAAACAAATGTGTAACATAGTATAGTTTAATACTGGCAGACAAGCCTTTTCTGCAATTAGTGTTTACATAAGGAGTTATGATTTGTTATTATATTTTTACTAGAATAATGGATAGTTATATGTCATAGTAACTTGGGATTATATTTTTTAATTTTAGCTACAGTCATGGAGTAGCAGCAAAATATAAGCTAAATCACCTTCATTGCTATCATGTTCAGGAAATTTAGTTTGAGTGACTTCAATATTTTTATCATCTAACTTGCTATAAAGTAGTGTATCTCTGTTTACTGCAGAGCTGCTAAGATACTGTTAAGGCAGTAGGCAAAGGTGGCCATCAGTAAATTTGTCTCTTTGTTTCCCTGTATTTATTACTGTCTCTTTTATGTTCTTTTTAAGTACATAATACTTGAGAACTTTGCCTTCTGTAAAATTTGTCTGAGTTCATAAAATGTGTTTTTGTTCATCTTTTATTTATAATTGTTTCCCGTTAGAAGATCTTTTAACCTTCTTTGATCACATTATGAACTTTTCTTTACAATGTTTTGTACTATTTTATTATTGTGATTAGTGCCATCATCATTAGGCTTATTATTAGTGGATTATGAAGGAAATTTCAAATTTTATCGTCAGGAACCTAAAAGGGGGAGAAGTGGCCAACTGTTTTATTTCTGAGTGTTTAGATAAAAATATCTTAGAGTTGCAACGTCCAGTTTCATGATGATTAAGAAATTATCTGTCTACTTTTTTTTTAATTGAGTCGGAGTCTTGCTCTTTTGCCCAGGCTGGAGTGCGGTGGCACAACCTTGGCTCACTGCAACCTCCGCCTCCCAGGTTCAAGCAATTCTCCTGCCTCAACCTCCCGGGTGGCTGGGACTATAGTTTTAGTAGAGATGGAGTTTCACCATGTTGGCCAGGCTGGTCTCGAACCCCTGACCTCAGGTCATCCACCCACCTCGGCCTCCCAAAGTGTCAGGATTATAGGCATGAGCCACTGTGCCCCACCTATCTACATTTTTTACTGGGCTGCCTTGCTTGACTATTTTGTAAAACGGTAATATACCAATCCCTCTATTTGCATAATTCATAATTGTTTAGGACCAGTTAGTATAGCCACTGAAAGGAAAGCCAGCCAACTGATTAAGAGGATTGTAATGCCAGAGTCTATAATTTACATTAAGAAATTCAGTCTGCCATGTCTCTTCATCCAAGGCATCTTATTTTGTACTTGGAACAGAAAATGATTTAAAATTTAGCTGTCACTCTCAAAGCCTAATTGATGTTTATATATAT
>NW_012101476.1:3378239-3395036 GCF_000951045.1 Mandrillus leucophaeus
AAATATGTACACCCCACAAACCCACCAAAAAAAAAAAAAAAAAAAGATTGTCTGACCAGGCACAGTTGACTTGTGCCTATAAAACACTTTGGGAAGCCAAGGCAGCTGGATCATTTGAGCTCAGGAGTTTGAGATCAGCCTGGGCAACATGGTGAAACCCAGTCTCTACTAAAAATACAAAAATTAGTTGGGTGTGGTGGCGTGCACCTGTAATCCCAACTATTCAGGAGGATTGCTTGAACCCAGGAGGTCGAGGCTGCAGTGAGCCCAGATGGCACCACTGCACTCCAGCCTGGGTAACACAGCGAGACTCTGCCCCTCCCCCTCCCCCCAAAAAAGAAAAAAGTTGTAATAAATAAAAGAGAGATTATCTACTTTAAGTGAGTCCCAGTTAGGCATAAACAAATTGTATCCTTTAGGACTGAAATCACACATAATTATAAAGCAGTTGTCATTAACTTAGAAAAATCTTACCGAATGGAATGAAAGATTCACAGTGGGCCAATATTTCCTTTTTCAAAAGCAAGCAAAATATACATGCGGAAAACTAGATAGTCTGATAAGCTTGATGTCAACTTTTAGTATAATTCTAGATTGAGTTTTAAAACAGATGGTTTTAGTTGTTAGGAAAATGAAAATTAAAACCAAACAAAATAGCAGTATATGCTCATTAGAATGGCTAAAATTAAAAACTGACCATATCAATTTTTTGCCTGGGATATGAAAGAACTGGAACTCTCATACACTTCTATCATAATATGAAATGGGGCTGAGCGCGGTGGCTCACGCCCGTAATCCCAACACTCTGGGAGGCTGAGGCAGGTGGATCACCTGAGGTCAGGAGTTCAAGACTAACGGGCCAACATGGTGAAACCCCATCTCTACTAAAAATACAAAAATTAGCTGGGCCTGGTGGCACGCGCCTGTAATCCCGGCTACTTGGGAGGCTGAGGCAGGAGAATCGCTTGAATCCAGGAGGCAGAGGTTGCATTGAGCCAAGATCGTGCCACGTTGCACTCCAGCCTGAGCAACAAGAATGAAAAAAAACTCCGTCTTAAAAAAAAAGAGTATAACGTATAACCACTTTGGCAGTTTCTTAAAAAGTAAAACACACCAGATATTTCTAGCTATTTCATTCCTAGCATTTTTCAGTTAAGAGATGAAGACAAACATCCACCCAGAGATGTGTACATGAATGCAGAATTGCATGTGTAATAACCCAAAAGTAGAAACAGCCAAAATGTTCCTAACAGGTGAATGAATATGTGGCATATTCATACAAGGAAATACAATTCTGCAATAAAAAGGAGCAACGTATTGATGCATACAACATGTATGTCTCTCGAAATCTTTATGGCAAGCAAAATAAGCTGTACAATAAAAGAGTGCATGTTGTGGCTGGGCACGGTGGCTCACGCCAGTAATCCCAACATTTTGGGAGGCCAAGGCAGCCAGATCACCTGAGGTCGGGAGTTCGAGACCAGCCTGACCAACATGGAGAAACCCCATCTCTACTAAAAACACAAAATTAGCCAGGTGTGGTGGTGGTACATGCCTGTAATCCCAGCTACTCAAGAGACCGAGGCAGGAGAATCGCTTGATCCTGGGAGGCAGAGGTTGCAGTAGGCCGAGATTGCGCCATTACACTCCAACCTGGGCAACAAGAGTGAAACTCCGTCTCGGAAAAAAAAAAAAAAAAAAGACTGCATGTTGTATAATCTGATAGATATAAACATTTAGAAAATACAGACTAGCCAGGCATGGTGGCACTCACCTATAGTCCCAGCTACTCAAGAGGCTAAGGCAGGAGGATCACTTGAGACTAGAACTTCGAGGCCAGCCTAGACAACATAGCGAGATATGTCTCCTTAAAATGAAAAGAAAAAGAAAATGCAGGCCAGGCACGGTGGCTCACACCTATAATCCCAACACTTTGGAAGGCCGAGGCGGGAGGATTGAAACCAGCCTGGGCAACAAAACGAGACCCACTCTCCCCACCCCCCAGCCTCCCACTCTGCCTCTACTAAAAATTTTTAAAAATGAATTAGCCAGGCATGCCGGGCACGGTGGCTGGTGTCTGTAATCCCAGCACTTTGGGAGGCCGAGGCGCGTGGATCACGAGGTCAGGAGTTCCAGACCAGCCTAACCAACGTAGTGAAACCCTGTCTCTACTAAAAATACAAAACTTTTGTGCCTGCCTACAAAACAGGTGGTGGGCACCTGTAATCCCAGCTACTCGGGAGGCTAAGGCAGGAGAATCACTTGAGCCTGGGAGGCAGAGGTTGCAATGAGCCGAAATTGTGCCACTGCACTCCAGCCTGGGCAACACAGCAAGAGTCTTGTCTCAAAAAAAAAAAAAAAAAAAGTTAGCCAGGCATGGTGGTGTGTGCCTGTAATCATAGCTACTTGGGAGGCTGAGGTGGGAGGATCACTTGAGCCCAGGAGTTCTGATGCTGCAATGAGCTATGGTCATACCACTGCACTCTAGTCTGCAAGACCTCATTTCTTAAAATAAAATGCAGACTAATCAGTAGTGACAGAGAGCACATTGGTGGTTGCCTGGGGATGGTTTCCTTGCTTACGAAGTTTGAAGGTGACAGATGTGCTCATTGTCTTGATTGTGGGGAGGTTTTCTGAAGTGAGCACATACAGCAGAACTCATCAAATTACGTTTTAAATATGTGCAACTGATTGTATGTCAGGTATACCCCAATAAAGTTGCTTTAAAAAAAAAAAAAAGTTTTGAAGCCAGGGCAACATAGTGAGACCCAGGTCCTCCAAAAAATGAAAATTAGCTAGGCATGGTGGTGCACACCTGTAGTCCCAGCTACTCGAGAGGCCAAGGTGGAGGATTGCTTGAGCACAGGAGGTGGTGGCTGCAGTGAGCCATGATTGCACCACTGCACTCCAGCCCAGATGACAAAGCAAGACCCTGTCTCAAAAAAATAAAAAATGTTTTGAGCTTTTTAAAAAGGAGGTGATAATTGTAAGGAGTCAATATTAGATCACTAAGAGCAGATTCTCAAGCTGAGGTCACTGGGGGCATGGGTAGGGTTTACCGGGCTGGTAGTTAAGTGGACTACCTTAATATTTTTTTCATTTTTATATGTGAGATATTTATCTGCTGTCTTAAATGTGAAGTGTAGTTGGGCTTGTAGATAGTCTGTCACCTGCACTTAGTTGCACCTTAGTGTATCTGTCCTAGTGTGTTTGGCATTCTGGGTGTTCCTTTTTTTTTTTTTTGAGTCGGAGTTTTCGCTCTATCTCCCAGGCTGCATTGCAGTGGCGCAATCCTGGCTCACTGCAACCTCCGCCTCCTGGGTTCAAGCGATTCTCCTGCCTCAGCCTCCTGAGTAGCTGGGATTATAAGCGCTTGCCACCATGCCCGGCTAATTTTTGTATTTTTAATAGAGACGGGGTTTTGCCATGCTGGCCAGGCTTGTCTCTAGGTGTTACATTTTAAGAAAAACATTGACTGACTAGAGTGCATCCTAAGAGAGAATACCAAGAGAAGACGTTGGAGATAATAGAATCAGACTGTCAAATCAGACTCCAGTGAATCAGAGCTCTTGTGCAGTGTTCAGCTTTAATGATAATTTCAAGGATGCCAGTATTCTGAAGACACAGGTTAAGCTGAGAGAAGCCTGGGACATGGGCACAGCTTCCCAAATCCTTCCATTCCACATCTTATGTGCCTTTGGTTTGGAGTCACTGATGAGGTCTCTTAAGTGAGGTATGCAGGTAATCAGACAGGAGAGGGGGAATTTAGGTTATGAAACATCTCCATCTTATGCTTAGATGCTGACATAGCTTACTTAACATTTTCCGGGGAGCCATGGCCCATAAGTTGATAGATCCTGTCTTGGTTTGTTTAATAAGAGCAATCTTAAACCAGGAACATCCTGCTGAAAATAAACACATTTCTAGATAAGGACTCACTTTCCTCCATAACAGAGAACTCATCTCACTAGGTTAGTGGCTTCACTCTCCCCTCATCACAGGTGTCTTCAGACGTGTGAACGGCGAGTATTGCTGAAGATGGACTAGATCTGTTCTGTGTAAACACCTTTCCGACAGTGACCCAGACACTCCGAGGTTAATGGTTGAAAGGTTGTCCCCGGTTGCTAGATGCGTGCTTCTCCATAGGATGCAGAAAGCAGAACATCTGTTGTTTTATGGAGGTCGGACTTGGCTTTTCTCTTATCCAGCCCTAATAGGTTTTGACTGTATTAGAGTAATACTGGTATCTGTTTTTTCTTTTTTTTTTTTTTTTTGAGACAGAGTCTCACTCTGTCACTAGGCTGGAGTGCAGTGGTAGCTCACCTCCGCCTCCCGGCTTCAAGCAATTCTCCCGCCTCAACCTCCCGGGTAACTGGGACTGTAAGCACGTGCCACCATGCCAGGCTAATTTTTGTATTTTTGTTAGAGACAGGGTTTCACCATGTTGGCCAGGATGGTCTCATTCTCTTGACCTCATGATCCACCCGCCCAGGCCTCCCAATGTGGTGGGATTACAGGCGTGAGCCCCCACACCCAGCCTCTACTTGCCATTTTATTTGAAGTCTGTTTTTTCTTTTTCTCAGTGTTCTCAAACTATTTGTGACTCCTTTGTTATTTTCTCCCAGTTTAAGATCCTTAATGTACCCATGTCCTCTCAACTTGCTGCAAATCATTGGAACCAGCAACAGGCAGAACAAGAAGAGAGGATGAGAATGAAAAAGCTCACACTAGATATCAATGAACGGCAAGAACAAGAGGATTATCAAGGTATAAAATATAAAAATTCTTGTTGCCTTTTGAATATCAAAATTGTTATTTTGTCTCACCTTTTCGTGTCATTTTTGTCCATATTTATGCTGAGAAATTCATTTTGTATCCCACTGTGTTAATTTTTTTCACTTATTTGTAAAATAACAATAGTGTAATTTTTACCATATTTTGCTCTAATTAAATTAGATTATAAACTGCTAGCTATGTTTGCAAGCAAGATGATAATCAATTTTTAATTGCTTCACATTGCCAGCCAGTTGTGTGCAGATTCATTTAACAAATAGTATGTGTTGCTTAATGACAGGGATACATGCTAAAAAATGTGGCATTAGGCAATTTCATCATTGTGCTAACATCATAGAGTGTACTTGACAAACCTAGATGGTGTAGCCTACTACACACCGAGGCTGTATGGTGTAGCCATTATGAACTGTTGGGACCACCATTGTATAGGTGTCTGTCATTGACTGGAACATGGTCACACAGCACACGACTGTATTTATCTCCTTTTGTCTATTGGGCGTCCTGGTCTTGAGGAACCTGTATTCCTTCAGATTTGAGGAAATACTCAAATTAGGATTCTCGTTTTATGCATACACACCCAACAATTTTTGGTTAATTGGAACCTTACATATCGAGTCCATGGAGACTTCATAAGATAGCATTTTGGTGTTCCTGTGGTATGCAGATTTTACAGCCGTAACAGTTGTTTATACAGCACTGTGCTGAACAAACCGCTGTTTGTGCAGGAGAGTGTGTGTAAATCAGTATTTGTGGTTTCTAATCTTTTAATCTCACTTGTAGAATGTTCTCTCCCAGTTGATACCCAACAGTGCTTTTGTTTGTTTTAAGAGCCTTCCTTTGTCACCCAGGCTGGATGGAGTGCAGTGGCGCAATCACTGCAGCCTCAAACTCCTGGGCTCGAGTGATCCTCCTGCCTCTGCCTCAGGCCCCCACGTAGCTAAGATTACAGACATGTGCCACCATACCTGGCTAATTTTTAACTTTTTGTAGAGAGGGGATCTCGCTATGTTGCCCAAGCTCATTTTGAACTCCTGGGCTCGAGCAGTCCTCGCGCCTCTGCATCCCAAAGTGGTAGGGTTACAGACGTGAGCCACCACACCCGGCTCCAACATTCTTAATGATAATAGCTAACACTGAGTGCTTACTCTTTGGCCAGACACCGTTTTATGTACTTTTTCAAAGTGTATAATCCTCATAACAATTCTTTGAGATAAGTGTTGTTGTTATCTTCATTTTACATTGAGGGAAATTGAACCTAAAGTCCCACAGCTAGAAAGTGACAGAGCTGGGATATTAACCAGTAGTCTCGCTCTACACACGATGCTCTTAGCTATTGCAATGCACTGCCTCTTAGGCTTTTTTACTGCTTCATAAGATAGCTGTGTGGTGGCCAAATTCCCAGTAAAGGGAACATTGGGTATTAAAAGTCTCATCTCTTGATAATGCTCTTTCAAAACTTCTTAATCATTTTAGTCTGTATAATGGCTGTTTTTCTTTAGTCAGCTCCCTGACAGGACTAATAAACTTAATCTCCCCAACATTTCATTCACTCTGTAGGAGGAGTACATTTCCTTTTGTTTTTGAGACGGAGTCTCGCCCAGGCTGGAGTGCAGGGGCGCGATCTCGGCTCACTGCAAGCTCCGCCTCCCGGGTTCATGCCATTCTCCTGCCTCAGCCTCCGAGTAGCTGGGACCACAGGCGCCGCCACCACACCCGGCTAATTTTTTGTATTTTTAGTAGAGACGGGGTTTCACCGTGTTAGCCAGGATGGTCTCAATCTCCTGACCTCGTGATCCGCCCGCCTCGGCCTCCCAAAGTGCTGGGATTACAGGCGTGAGCCACCACGCCCGGCCGAGGAGGAGTACATTTCTAAGAGTTAACAGCATTTTCTTTTTTGCTCCTAATTCCAGAAATGTTGCAGTCTCTTGCACAACGCCCAGCTCCAGCAAACACCAATCGTGAGAGGCGGCCTCGCTACCAACATCCAAAGGGAGCACCTAATGCAGATCTAATCTTTAAGACTGGTGGGAGGTAAAGCAGTCATTACTCTTCCTTAGCTGTTTGTTTTTCATGATGTCCCTAAGAATAAATTAGAGAATTCTGGATTATGTTTTGGCTAAGGCCTGATTATTAGCAAAAGAGAAAAGTCTTTGAAGTGTAGATATTTGAGGGAAAAACCTGATCTATACTATAGTTATGGCTGTTCTGTTTTTCTGTTTTGTTTTGTTTTGTTGTTTTTAATTATTTTTTGAGACAAGGTCTTGCTCTGTTGCCCAGGCTGAAGTACAGTGACACAATTTCAACTCACTACAGCCTCACCCTCCTGGGCTCAAGTGATCCTCCCACCTCAGCCTCCCAAGTAGCTGGGACTATAGGCATGCACCACCACAACTGGCTAATTTTTATATCTTTCGTGCAGACAGATTCTCGCCATGTTGTGCAGGCTGGTCTTGACCTCCTAAGCTCGAGCCATCTGCCCATGTGGCTGTTCTTACAAAGACAGTGGTTTCAGCTGGATCTTGGCTTTTGCCCTGTCTGAGTGGACTTCTTTTTTCTTCTTTTGCTTTAATAGGAAGGAGTTGTTATAGATGAGCAAGAGAGAGACATCATAGGCTTTGCGTTAGAATTTCTCAGGCCAGGGTTAATTAATATCGATGTTTCCAAAAACTAAAAATCTATTTTCTGGACTTTTAACCATGCAGGTAGTTTGTTCCTAAGCTCTTATTTATTTATTTATTGAGACAGAGTCTTGCTCTGTCGCCCAGGCTGGAGTGCAGTGGTGTGATCTGGGCTCACTGCAACCTCCGCCTCCTGGGTTCAAGCGATTCTCCAGCCTCAACCTCCTGAGTAGCTGGGACAACAGGGCACGCCACTGCGTCTGGCTAATTTTTGTATTTTTAGTAGAGACAGGGTTTCACCATGTTGGCCAGGCTAGTCTCGAACTCCTGACCTCAGGTGATCGCCTGTCTCGGCCTCCCAAAGTGCTGGAGTTATAGGCGTCAGCCACCACGCCCAGCCTGTTTTTTTAAATGATAAAATTTCCTGATGGAATTCTTACCAGTTCCACTTAAATTGTTTAATGTGAGATAATTTAAAACTCTATAAAGAATTTGAAAGTGAAGACGTTCCCTAATAAGACCTCTTTTATGTTTTTTAAGAGTAATTTAAAGCTTCTATGGGACATGATCTAAAGACCCACATCGTCAACTAACTTTGTTCTTTTCTTTCTTTGTTTTTTTTTTTGTTTGTTTGTTTTTGTTTTTTTGGTTTTTTTTTTTGAGACCGAGTCTCACTCTGTCATTGAGGCTGGAGTGCAGTGGTGAGATCCTGGCTCACTGCAACCTCCACCTCCCAGGTTCAAGTGATTCTCCTGCCTCAGCCTACCAAGTAGTTTGGGATTCCTGCCTCAGCCTACCAAGTAGTTAGGATTACAGGCGCCTGCCACCACGCCCAGATAATTTTTGAATTTTTAGTAGGGATGAGGTTTCACCATGTTGGCCAGGCTGGTCTCGAACTCCTGACCTGAGGTGCTCCACCCACCTCAGTTAATATTGTCTTGTGGTTAAGTTAAAGTGACAGTGGCTTCTGCTGCCCTTACTGATCTCACTTAGGGGATTAGTGTAAACACCGAGGCTCTACAACAGCCCAAGATGGCACTTTGTTGTTGGGAGCAGGGGAGCAGGTGTAGACGGAGAGTGTGCTGGGGATGGCAGAATTAGATCATGATTCAGGAGGGTAGCATGGGGGAAAATGTAGTCATCAAAGCCTGTGTCTGTTACTCACTGAACATCACTGAACATATTCGTGTGTTCTGGTGGCATTTTTCTTTGAACTATTTGCTCAGATAACTAACTCTAATCAAATTGTAATGTAGAAAATTGGCTTGTCAAGACAGTTGGGAGATCTGTTCTTTAGCATGTGTTAAGTATACTTTTTTTTTTTTTAAATCCAAGTTGGAAATGACGTGTAAACCCGTCTAACTAGGCATAATAAGATATTAGGTTATTTTTAATTATCCAAATTTTATTAAAGTCCTTTAATTAAGCCTGTTTTATTACTGCTAAAATGTAGAAATTAGCTAGGTTAACAGGCAATGAAAAATGTTCATTTCCTGCTTTTGCATTTTCTTAGAGTAGCTTTAAATATATGCCACAGTGTTCTTGATAACATAAATTCCCTCCTGTCTCATCATCAGAGACCAAAACTATTAGAATATTTGTATTTCGGTTGGTAAAAAGTAATGCGGTTTTTGCCGATAAAAGTAATGGCAAACACTGCCATTATTTTTGCACCAACATAATATCTTGATGTTTTCCATCATCTTTTACCTGTTCATATTGCAACCTAACATCTCTGAATAGCACAATTCATGTATTGCAAGTGTAGTGTCTTAGTAATTTGTGTAGACTCACTATGGAGTTGGATGACATGAAGGGCATCCAGTAGGATTTGCCTCCCTCCCTCAGTGTACACTCATCCAGGACTGCACTGTGGTAGATGGAGTACAAGACAGGGTCTTTACCTGCAAGGTTATGGTCTAGTAGGGAAGCCAAGTACAAGTACTTGAAAGATAATTCCACCCTCTTCATTTGTCTGTTTCAAAAACTTTGGGTGAGAGTGTGTTAAGGACCAGGCAGGAGATACGTAAGCATATGTGTGCTGTCATCGACATGCTTGTGAACAGAGGTAAGCCTTTATTACCTGGCTACCAGTGTTAGTCACTTTGCAGAGTTCCTTCACTTTCTATTTTCCCTTCCTCCCTCCAGTTCCTCTTGAAAGAATTGGCTACACTTGCCCCTTCTTCCTTGCTCCCACTTGGGTGGCTTACCGCTGCCAGTTCACAGCTGGCAGTGGGAGGAACTGCCCACCCCAGTGGCCATGCTAGAAAAGAAAGGTTCGTTATTGACTCCTGTCACCTTCCAGTCCCTAGGTCTAGGCAGCTTCTGCCTTCACTGGCATCCCCACCTGCCATCTCTTGGCCTCATCTCAGCAGCACTTTGCGTTGTGGGCCCTCCTTGTTCTCCCAACAGACCCTTCCTTGGCGTCTGTGAATCTGCTGGCTTCTGAGTTTTCCCTTCCCCTGACGACTGCGGCTCCTGCGTCTGACGCCGCCTCCTTTCTGTGCTTGCCCTGCCCAGAGATGTCTGTATTCCTTGGGCTGGGCCTGGACCCTCTTCTTCTGCACTCTCTAAGGAGGTGTCATCCCTCCCAGTGGCCTGGCTGCTGTCCAGGTCTCCAGCCCAGATCTCACGTTTTCATTTCTGACTTTCCACCCGCCTATGACTCAGAGATGGAAGACTCCATGCCCCTGCCCCAGGCCCCTCTCCCCCAGGGTCTCCAGTGCAGGGAGAGGAGGTGTCGTCTGCCCCCTTGTCCACAAAAGAAGAGGAAGTCGTGTTATTGACAGCTCCTCCTCCCTCAATCCCCAGATCTAGTTCATTAGCAAATCATCTGCATTCTGCTCCCAAATTCTGCCCTCACTCTTACCTGTTCTATTCTCTGCCCGTAGCCAAGACCCTGGGTCAAGCCACCATCGCCTCTTGCCTGGGTTGCTGTTGCTGCCTCAGCCTCCTTATCAGCCTCTCCGTCTCTTCTCAACCCTTCAACCTTTTCCTACTCATTCTCTCCCTACAGACCCAGTGTTCTTTCTAAAATACAAATTTGGTATCTGTGTGTGCCCTTCTGCTTAAAATCCTCCAATGGCTCCTTGTGGCTTGTAGGATAAAAGTCTAAACTCCTCAACTTGGTCCCCAAGGCCCCATGATGCAGGTGAACGTACATTACTGGCTTCATCTCCTGCTGTTCTTTCCCCTGCTCCAGCCTTGCCGACCTTTAGTTCTGTGTTCTTTCTGCCTCCTCTGTGTGGAACAGCCTCCAGCTGTTCCCCTGGAGAACTTCTGTTTCTTCAGGTCCTGCCTTGGTGTTCTCAAGTCTGACATAGGTCACTGTGGATCTGCTGCCACGACTTATGGTATTTCTGCAGACCTCGTCCTCCTTAAGTGCCACTTAGCTTGTCTGTATTCCCCATGAGATTACAGGCCATGAGGGCAGGGAGTAAGTCTCATGTTGTTTCCATTCTGTCTCCTTTGTAGCTCTTGGTGCCTGGCACCTAGTAGATGCTCAATAAATATTTGGTGAATGGACAAAGGAACTTTTCGCAGTCTGTGTTTAGTCATTTAATAAACATTCTCACTCCAGTTCTACTCCCTAGCTCTTCCCACTGTTTTTCTTTTTTTAAGAGTCCCAGCTCTTGAGCTAGCCATTCAACTGTTTTAAAATCTCTTCTTCAGATAGCACCTTAAGAAAGAAAACTCGTCCATCCCTCTTAAGAATGGCACTCTGTGAAGTATGATGAATGGAATTTTTATAGTCAGTGCTCCTAAAGTACAGGGGCAGTAAACACGGTAGATGAACAGGCAAACATGGAAACATGAGATTTTACCCTTTAGAGGACCAAATGTCCTTTGCTGTTTTTAAAATTTGCCTTTTTGTTTGTTTGTTTGTTTGTTTGTTTTGAGACGGAGTCTCGCTCTGTCACCCAGGCTGGAGTGCAGTGGCGCGATCTGAGCTCACTGCAAGCTCCGCCTCCCGAGTTCACGCCATTCTCCTGCCTCAGCCTCCCGAGTAACTGGGACCACAGGCGCCTGCTGCCACGCCCGGCTAATATTTTTTTTTTTTTTTTTTTTTTCTTTGAGACGGGGTCTCGCTCTGTCGCCCAGGCTGGAGTGCAGTGGCCGGATCTCAGCTCACTGCAAGCTCCGCCTCCCGGGTTTTTACGCCATTCTCCTGCCTCAGCCTCCCGAGTAGCTGGGACTACAGGCGCCCGCCACCGCGCCCGGCTAGTTTTTTGTATTTTTTAGTAGAGATGGGGTTTCACCGTGTTAGCCAGGATGGTCTCGAACTCCTGACCTCGTGATCCGCCCGTCTCGGCCTCCCAAAGTGCTGGGATTACAGGCTTGAGCCACCGCGCCCGGCTACGGCTAATTTTTTGTATTTTCAGTAGAGACAGGGTTTCACCATGTTAGCCAGGATGGTCTTCTCTGTAGTGCTACAATTTTTAACATATGTGCTGCTGAAGTGAGCACAAGTTCTGGTTACTTTTAAACAAGCTCTCCAATGATGTCAAAGCTGCTGATGTGTGGCCTACACTTAGTGGCATGGTAGTATGCTATCTGACTTTTAAACCCATTTTTTTCAAAATAATTTTTTTGTCTGTTTTATTTGGTTTTTGAGACAGGGTCTTCTTGCCCTGTCACCCAGGCTGGAGTACAGTGGCGTGATCACAGCTCACTGTAGCCTTGACCTCCTGGGCTCAAGCAGTGCTGCCTCAGCCTCTCAGTATCTGGGACTACAGGCACACACCACCACAAATGACTAATTTTTTTTTTATTTTTAGTGGAGTCGAGGTCTCACTATGTTGCCCAGGCTGGTCTTAAACTCTTGTAAACCTATCTTAAGTAGAGTCTGCATTTTTTCATCAGAATTTCTTTTTATATCTTTATGTAAGGTTAAATTAGTGATAGTTTTGTTATAAAATAGAGTCCCTTGTAGAATTGCATTTAATCCAAAGTGTATATTGTATTAATAAACACTTTTTGAGCCGATAGATTTTTGAGTCACTCAGATGATTGTTTGCCTGTAAACCAGTCGAATGACACCTTATGCTATAACTATACCTTACTTAGCAAGGATTTTGCACATTTTTTTCCTGTCATTTACTGCATTTATTTAAAGTATTCTAGGTTAGATAGCTGCCTTTTCTTGACTTCAGGAGAGATGCTTGAATCTTCTCTTTCATTCTCTCAGGGAATACTTGTGTTTTTTCCATCAGTTCATTTCTGGAAAAGTTACGGATCTTATCCAGCTGAGGATATACTTTTCCACATTTGCCTCTTAACGCTTTGAAAGTTTCTTGCTAAGATAGCTTGCTCTGTGAAAAACATACTGTTCATCTGCTTGGGCTGCCGTAACAAAGTATTACAGCCCTAGTGGCTTAAACGACAGAAGTCTGTTGTCTCATAGCTCTGGAGGCTGCCAGCAGGAAACCTGAGGTCAGGGAGTCAGCGGGCTGGTTCCTTCTGAGACCTGGAGGAAGGCTGCTCCAGGCCTGCCTTCTGGCTGCTGGGGGTGCCGGCAGTCTTTGGCTTCCATACCTTGTCATACGGCACCCTGGTCTCCGCCTTCGTCTTCACGTGGCCTTTTCCCCGTGTGTGTGTCTGTGTGCAAATTTCCCCTTTTTATAGAGATGCAGTCATAGGGGATTAGGGCTCCACCCCGTTCCAGTATGGCTTTATCTTAAGTAATTACATCTACAGCAACTTTGTTTCCGGATATGGTCACATTCTGAGGTCCTGCAGTTCAGTGTCAACATGTGAATTTTGGGGATGCACAACTGAACCATAACACAAACCGTGAATTCTTAGCATCTTAGGAATTAGTTGTAGAAGAGAACAGGAGCCACCCCTCCAGTCATTGCTCCAATGGCTCTGGTTAAGTTGTAGTTCAGTAGAGAGCATGAATGCTCTTAAAAAAGCACTACAGTTGTCCTCGGTATCCACAGGGAGTTTCTTCTTGGACTCCCTCAGACACCAAAATGCACAGACACTCAAGTCCCTGGTAAAAAATGATGTAGCATTTATGTGTAAGGTATGCACATCCTCCCGTGTACTTTAAATCATCTCTAGATTACTTGTAATACCTAATAAAGTGTAGATGCTATGGAGATAGTTGATATACTTTATTGTTTTTAATATTTATGTTTTTTTGTTGTTGTACTGTTATTTTTTATTGTTTGGGGGGTTTTTCCCCCTATATTTTTGATCCATGGATGTGGAACTCGCAGATGCCAGGGCCGGCTGTAACTTGGGGAAGTTACTTGGTGGTGGTGGGTAGTGTTGCAGACACAGTCTTGCTGGAGTTTGCCCTGCGGCAGTAAGCTCTCTGATGTGACCCTGTTTGTTCCTTTAGGAGACGTTGATCCAGCAGCACATGTCATTTCATTAGGTCCTGTATCTGATGTTGTGGATAGTGGAGTCCTCCAGCAATTGAATGAGAGCAGTGGACACATCTCAGCAGGTCGGTCTAGAGAGTTGCGAATCTAAACCTGGGACAGGCTGGGGCCAGGAGGCAGAAACACCAGCCTCTGCCAACACCGGAACAAGCCGACGCTTCCAGACAAGGCGGAAAAGGCCTTTTGTAATGGAAATCTCGCGAGGGTTAATCTTCTCTTGAGAATGGCAGTCAAGAAATGAGATGGTTCACTTGACTACTGAGCAGTTACACCAGGGAGAGCGTGAAGGAGATGATTGAGCCAGAGAAGAAACGGGTTGTGATGGTAATGGTGTGGGGGAAATGAACTTGAGCTTTAAACTTGATTTGGGTTTCAGTGTCTCTGAATTGAACATCCCATGTTGGAAGAAGATACATTTGGGGGCTCCAGGACTACAGTAGAAAAGTATAGAGCAAGCAGGAAAATCTTCTAGTAAAACTTACATGCAGGACAACAAAATGATGAAAGATATCCAAATACCAGATAATCCACCAGGAAGGCTTGTGTTTAGGGATTTGTTTCAAGAGGAACAAGGGATGAGGGAGAAAAATCCGTTTTATTCATCAGAGTCAGTGATATAAAATTGCCTATTAGGGTAAAAGAAAAATGTGAAGACTATTTTAGTATACAGAGAGCATTAATTCAGATGGCTTAGAAAAGTGATACCAGCCCAAGAACAGGGATCTAGTTGAGCCCATTGTAAGTATCATTGAAAACAAAACATGCCAGTCAGCATGTCACAGAAAACGAACGAAGGACAACAAGAAGTGGATGAGAATATTTTGTTGACCTTCATGGGTTTACAGCCTCTGTCTCTAAACAAAGTATGGAAACAAGTAGAGCTTTTATTTTGCTTTTGTTTTTGTTCTGTTTCGTTTTGTTCTCCCCCACTCAATAGAAATGAGGGTTCTTAGTCTGTTTCTGACAATCTGTTAATTTCTTAGGATAGTTGTCTTTCGTTTGCTTTCCAGTAGGCATAGTACATTTAGTTGAAGAGCACATCTGTATGCTACAACTTGATTACATCTTTTTTTCTAGCTATTTTGCATTTTTTCTTTTACCATGTTTCAGTTTCTGCATGTAGATTTAAATAAGAAACAAAACTTGTAAAGTTGTAACATTTCACACGGAAATGCTGCCCAATCTTCACCAGCTTCAGAAATCTGACCTTTGCCGATGCTGCAATAAAGTGTTGTAATTTAGATTTGGTGTGGTGGTGTTTTATTTGGTTTGGGTTTTGGAAACCTATTGAACGGGTAAATTGGTATCTCCCAGCGTCATCTTTGTGCTTTAAAAATACATTCTCAGACGATTAGTGTTGTGTTCACCTTAAGGATTCCATCTGTGCATGACTTTTCTTAGGTGCCAGAGTTAATGTACCTTTGGGGCCAATGAAAAATAAAGTAGCCTACGCAGACCAATGAATGCACATTTTTAGAATAGGCCGAATACTGGTGGAGATGGGAAGTGGTACAGCTTGGTTGAGCCTGGGGCAGCGTTTGTGATTTGTGTGGGCAGAGCCTCTGCAAAGCAGGTAACTCACAAAGGAACAGCAAGAAACACTCTTGGTCATCTCTTGCCAGGTATTAATTTTAAGACTGATTTACACACTCCAAATGGAGTTACTGTAATCACCATTGCTAAAATTTCAAAAATTGAGCTGAGAGTTATTATCATTTGGAAAAAAACAAGGATTTATTAAAGAAAAAACTTTCCAAATTTCACTTACAGGAAGCTTATCATCCAACCCTTACCACCATCTTCATCACTGACCTGTGTACTGTTACTCACTGTCCTTTTGTTGGGTTTACAAGTTTATCATTTTTATGTTATTTCTAGGTGTTAGATTATTTATTACAGGGAGCCAGGATAATTCTAAATTCACCCTTTAAACTTCATATCATACACAAGGCAGACAATATGAAAATCAGGTGTGTGGTGATGATTTACCTTTATTCACCTTTCATCTAGAAAGAATATAGTCGCTAGCAGGTGTAATATGTTTGGGAACCAGAAAGTGGGCCAAATTAGATTCTTCACAACATTGCGTCTTCAGTTCAAAAGGACAAGCCCCCTTAATTTTGCAAATTTTATGTTTCTCATAACTGTCAGTCTTTTGTCCCTCCTTTTTCCCCCTTGTGATCTTCAGAGGTAAGCAGGTGTTAACACATCTGACTGTCAGACTTCTTCCTTTGAGCCTTTGATTCTTTTGGGGGGACTGATAAGCTGGAAAGGCATCCTGGCAGCCTCAGGATCTGTCTCAAGGTCAGTCCCCTTACTTCCCTGTGGGAGCCTCACAGGCCGTTAGACACTCTGCATTTACATACAGCTACTGCAGACCTGAGCTGTGCAAAACGAAGCAGCCCGACGGAGGGTGCAGAAAGTGCACAGTGGCTAGGAGAGCCAAGCAAGGATCATGATGAGAAAACTTAAACCCAAACAGAAGCCAGGCAGAAAAACACAAAAGAGCAAAAACCCGAGAAGCTCAGTCCAATCTTAACGCTAGAGCACACAGAAGATTTGGATTGGAAGAGGCCCTCATAGTCAAGGAATCATGCTGAGAGGTGTGGTAGTGCCATTCAGTACAGTAGAATCAGTCATGGATGGTTTCAGGGTTTTTATAATGAGCAGAAATATTAATAACTTCATTATAGGAAGGAAATACAGTTGACCGTTGAACATTGTGGTGGTCAGGTGTGCTGACCCCCCATGCAGTCAAAAATTCACGAAGAGCTTTTTTGAGATGGAGTCTCACTTTGTTGCCCAGGCTGGAGTGCAGTGGTGCAATCTCGGCTCACTGCAACTTCTGCCTCCCGGGTTCAAGCAATTCTCCAGCCTCAGCCTCCCAAATAGCTGGGATAACAGTGCCTGCCACCTCGCCCAGCTAATTTTTGTATTTTTAGTAGAGATGGGGTTTCACCATGTTGGCCAGGCTGGTCTCAAACTCCTGACCT
>NW_012101476.1:3395086-3396198 GCF_000951045.1 Mandrillus leucophaeus
CCCTGGGGATAGAGGTGGAGGGACAGTCACTGCCCTGGAGGAACGAACATTCTTCCAGCAGGAGAAACAGACAAGAAATGTGAACAATTCAGTGAACTTAAGCCACGGTATCTGCTTAGAGCAAGGCTTGGCACGTAGGAAGGATTCCTTTAGTGGCGGCTGCTGTAATTACACCTTTGGATGTGCTGTTTCCTATGCTCATGCCCCTTGCCTTTCAAGATTCAGTTCAAGCACCACCTCTCCCTGGAAATGCGCGGCTATCCTCTGGGCCCCCTGCGTGATTTAGGGGCTCCTCCCCTTGAGCTTTGTACAAGGTGTCTCTCTGCCTACCCACAGCCCTGGCGGAGGGATGAGTTTAAAGGGAGGGTGGTTAGTCGGCTGCTGTCTTGCAAAAGAAACAAGCTTGACCTGTGTACAGGAGTCTAAGGTTAGGAATGGGGGTGCCCTGGGAAGTGCTCAACAAATGCTCCCTCCCACCCCCCCCAGACTGTGGAGATTTGGAGGGAATCCGCCCTGCCCTGGTTTGGAACAGGCTTCCGCGCTTGACGCAAACGCTGCCTGACCTCAGGCTTGCTGGTGAGCTCTCACTTGTCTAGTCTGGTTCCACCAGAGGAGCTTAGGAATTTGGAAAATAAAGGCAGGTCTTGCTAGTCACCACGTCCCCAGTCCACACTGACTCTGGATGGCGGCAGGGTCACTTAGAGCCTGCTGGTGTCAGTGCTGGCAGGAAATAGCTTGCCTGGACTGATGGGCGAGGACGCTGTCCCACTGCCACAAACTGTTGGCTTTGTAATCTAGGAGATGAGCATGCAAGCTTCATGTACACTTGCCACTAGGGAGTGGGCAGGTGTGGAACGTTGTTGCAGCAGGAGCCCAGAGGCAAGAAATACCTGCTACAGTCAGAGGAGAGCGAAGGTTCCAGGCTGGCCGTGGTGGCCCCTCATTAGATGCACATTGAGCCCCAGCTTCAGCACTTCCTACCATTATGACCTTGGGTAGTTATTGACCTCTGACTCTGTTTTCTTATCTGTAGGATGGGGATAACTTAGTAGGGTTGTATGAGGAGTTAATGGGACAAAGGACATGAGACAGTAGCCTTTTTTTTTTTTTTT
>NW_012101476.1:3397068-3398261 GCF_000951045.1 Mandrillus leucophaeus
TCTCACGGGTGGCAGAGGTAGAAGAAAATCCATGTGTAAGTGGACCCCTGCAGTTCAAACCTGTGTTACTCAAGAGTCAGCTGTAGTCCCAGAGTGGTGAGGCCTACAGTAGAGAGGTGAGACCACAGACTTCCTACCTCCAACCATATCGTGTAGTATCTCCATGATACTCAGAGTGAAAAACTCAAGATATTCTTTGGAAAAGGCAGAGATGCAATGTCTTAGGTGCCCTCCTAAAATCGTTTTCATCTGGCCGGGCGCGGTGGCTCACGCCTGTGATCCCAGCACTTTGGGAGGCCGAGGCAGGCGGATCACAAGGTCAGGAGATCGAGACCATCCTGGCTAATACGGTGAAACCCCGAAAAAATTAGCCGGGCGTGGTGGCAGGCGCTTGTAGTCCCCCAGGTGGAGGCTGAGGGAAGAGAATGGCGTGAACCCGGGAGGCAGAGCTTGCAGTGAGCTGAGATTGCACCATTGCACTCCAGCCTGGGCGACAGAGAGACTCTGTCTCAAAAAAAAAAATAATAATAATTGTTTTCCAGTTTTTCTATATTCAGAGGTAAACTTTCAGCTATTGGGAGCCCAATGTGTCTTATAGATTTTTTTTGTTTTTGTTCTTTTTGAGACAGAGTCTCGCTCTGTTGCCCAGGCTGCAGTGCAGTGGCGTGACCTCAGCTCAGGCAACTTCTGCCTCCGAGGCTCAAGTGATTCTCCCACCTCAGTCTCCCAAGTAGCTGGGATTATAGGCGTGCACCACCAAGCCTGGCTAATTTGTGTATTTTTAGTAGAGATGTGATTTCTCCATGTTGGCCAGGCTGGTCTCGAACTCCTGACCTCAAGGGCTTCATCCCCCTCGGCCGCCCAAAGTGCTGGGATTACAGGCATTAGCCACTGCGCCCAGCCAGATTTAAACTTTTATATGTATACTTGGAGACCAAGGGAAGACAGAGATTCATTTCACAGATACCTATTGATCTCATTCTATATGCTAAGGCACTGTTGTAAACCCTGGGGATAGAGGTGGAGGGACAGTCACTGCCCTGGAGGAACGAACATTCTTCCAGCAGGAGAAACAGACAAGAAATGTGAACAATTCAGTGAACTTAAGCCACGGTATCTGCTTAGAGCAAGGCTTGGCACGTAGGAAGGATTCCTTTAGTGGCGGCTGCTGTAATTACACCTTTGGATGTGCT
>NW_012101476.1:3402766-3417149 GCF_000951045.1 Mandrillus leucophaeus
ACATCCTGGGTTCACGCCATTCTCCTGCCTCAGCCTCCTGAGTAGCTGGGACTACAGGCGCCCGCCACCACGCCCGGCTAATTTTTTTTGTATTTTTAGTAGAGATGGGGTTTCACTGTGTTAGCCAGGATGGTCTCGATTTCCTGACCTCATGATCTGCCCTCCTCAGCCTCCCAAAGTGCTGGGATTACAGGCATGAGCCACCGTGCCTGGCCAAGGACTGTGGCTGTTGCAGCGTAAGTGCTCAAGGAAGGTTAACGATTAGTATTATCATGATCATAGTGTCTGCATGCCAGATACAGTGTTGAATGCACAGTGGACCAAGCAGACTCTGTCCTTGCAGACCTCAGAAACCCCTCAAGTGTGCACAGTCAGTATCATGTTCCGACCTGGGCAGCTAAAATCACACACGTGACTTTCAACGACTATGCTTTATTGCACATAGAAATGTACCTGAACAGTAGTGGGAACTGTGGGAATGCCACCCTTCAGGGAATATGGCCTTGCCAAGTAGAGAAACAATGTCCCCACCTCTCCAGACACCACTGACCACTTAAATCCAGGCACAAACCTTTTATTCTCTCAGTTTTTCTTCTGTATGCCTCTTCCCTCCCAATAATGTTGGAAGGCTTATTTGAATATCAAGGAGAAATATGTGGTATTCCCAGTTTATGATTCCTTCATCCAAAAAGTATCATGGCAGCTTCTGAGCCCTGCAGCGTGCCTGGACAGGAACTGGCCTGGATCAAACCACCGCAGCTATTAGTTTCTGAGATAATCATGGATGGCGGTGGGGTCCAGCAAAATCCAAGCTGCCCTCTGTAAAATACGGGAATTTTTTTTTTTTTTTTTTTTTTTTGGAGATGGAGTCTAGTTCTGTCACCAGGCTGGAGTGCAATGGCATGATTTCGGCTCACTGCAACCTCCGCCTCCCAGGTTCAAGTGATTCTTCTGCCTCAGCCTCCTGGGTAGCTGGGATTACAGGCATGTGCCGCCATGCCCAGCTAATTTTTGTATTTTTAGTAGAGATGGGGTTTCACCATGTTGGCCAGGATGGTCTCAATCTCCTGACCTCATGATCCGGCCGCCTCGGCCTCTCAAAGTGCCAAAGTGCCGGGATTACAGGTGTGAGCCACCGTGCCCAGCCAAAAATATGGGAATTCTTTTTTTTTTTTAAGATAAGTCTTGCTCTTGTCCTCCAGGCTTGAGTGCAATGGCTTGATCTCAGCTCACTGCAACCTCCGCCTCCCAGGTTCAAACTATTCCCTTGCCTCTGCCTCCCAAGTAGCGGGGATTAAGGTGCCTGCCACCACGCCCAGCTAATTTTTGTATTTTTTAGTGGAGACGGGATTTCACTATATTGGCCAGGCTGGTCTAGAACTCCTGACCTCAGGTGATCCGCCCGCCTCGGCTTCCCAAAGTGCTGGGATTATAAGCATGAGCCACCATGTCTGGCAAGATGGGAATTCTTAAATCCCACAGACTGGTGACTTTTTCTTTCAGTACAGTGGGCCAGAACAATACTGCGGAATCATTTTGAGACTGACGGTGGGATTTTTGCAGGGCTTTGCTGAGACAAGATTGGCAAAGAATAAGTGAGGGAAGCAAAGCAGGAAGAAGATTTGAAATACTCAGTTTTGACCCCTGGCTTGTGTGCCTAGCACAAGGGCATAAGGGGATGCGGGAGTCGGTTCTCAAATCAATGAGCCCACATTTACTATGACTTCTAGGATACCGGGAGCATTGCATTCAACACTGAGAGTGTGAGGAATTGTGGGGATTTGCTCAAATCCTTACCCATCTGGAATGTGTACCCTCATCCTTCAACACAGCGCTGACCACCGACTGCTGCTTTGCCATCCTTCCGGTACGGTGGCAGGGATGCTGGTGTAACTGCAGGACCAGTTCACACCGATTCACCTTTGCTTAAGTTGTTACAGGTGACAGAGCCAAAATCGCACACACAGCAGGAAAGGTTTGACGTCGTAATAGTTAACACCACAAGCCAGGCAGACTGGCTGCATTGCCATCAGCTGAAAGTAGTTAGAATGGCCAGGAGGGCTTGACCCACCTCGCATTAGGGACACGCATTGCCATCAGCTGAGACTAGTTAGAACAGCCAGGAGGGCTTGACCCACCTCGCATTAGGGACATGCATTGCCATCAGCTGAGACTAGTTAGAATGGCCAGGAGGGCCTGACCCACCTCGCATTAGGGAGCCGGGTGGGAGCGTGGCTTCCTGTCTCCGTGCTGGGGACTCGCAGCTGCCGGCGCCATGGTGTTGGCTTTTCTGCCTGGGGGGCGGCAAGCGTGCCACCCAGAAACACTGGCTGTGGGTGAAGCAAGGCTGGATGTGAGTTCTGCTCCTGCCATTTACTAGGTAAGTTTCGTAACTGAAGCCTCTTTAAAGTATTTGTGTAATGAGAATACATTTCTGAAAGTTCCAGGGTGATGGTGAAAATAGAATGGAAAACAGGTTCCAGACCTGGGCAGCTAAAATTCCTTCAGCACTCCTGCGCACTAGATACGGGTAATCAACGAGGTTACAGTGATAGGGGCAGAGAAAGTCCTGCTTCTGTGGCGCTTCCGTTTTCCGAGGGTGAGACACATAAACAGTGATTGAGGACACTGTCTCACAGAGGTCACTGCTGATGGAGACTGTGTGTGCTGCCCAGACTGCCTTCCCTGCAGGACTCATGCTGGGAGCTGCCAGGAGTGCTCTTGGCAGGCAGCCTCCAGCTGTCAGCTCCTGGGATGGTCTCGGCTGCAGACGTGGCTGGGGGTGGCCTGAGGACACCCAATGTCAACGCTGGTCAGTGTGGGAGTACAAGGGCCAATGCCTCTGCTCAAGTCAAGGCGACTTGAAAGGGCTGCCCTCACTGGAGGGTTCCTGGGAGCTGTTGCTGGGCCTGTGTCATGGCTTAATGACTTGTTTATTTTTTTTTTTTTTGGAATAAGTGACTTGCTGTGTTGCCCAGGCTGGAGTGCAGGGGCATGATCACGGCTCACGGCAGCCTCGGACCTCCTGGGCTCCAGTGATCCTCCCACCTCAGCCTCCCAAGTAGCTGGGACTACAGGCATGTGCAACCCAGCCCGGTTAACTATTTAAAATTTTTTTGCAGAGACAGGGTCTCACTTTGTTGGCCAGGCTGATCTTGAACTCCTGATCTCAAGCACCCCTCCCGCTTTGGCCTCCCACAGTGCTGGGATCACAGGTTTGAGCCATCGTACCCAGCACAGCTCAGGGGTTTGTTAGCTGCTTGAGGTTGGGTGTGTGGAGGAGGAGTCCTCCAGGCCAAGAGAGAATTAAGACCTGACAAGGGGTCAGCCCCGGGCTGGGGGACACAGTGCGGGAGAAGAGGACGGAGGGAAAGGACTGAGCGTGGCCCTTTGAGGAACGAGGAAGATGCAGCGGGAGGTGGAGAGAGCCGCAGGGGAAGTGGCGTGGGGGCCCGTGCTGGAGCAGGCTTGGTCGCCAGTGGGACGTGTAGGTTTTCTTCTAAGTGTTACGGGGTTGGTTGGCTCTGACTTGAAGGCTCACTCTGGCTGTGGGGTGGGGAGCAGATGGCAGGGGCTGCGGTGGAGTCAGGAGGGTGAGGCCCTAGTCATGGGACTCTGGGGCGACAGGAAGGGACCAGACGGGCTCGAGCGTGTGTTCCAGCAGAGCTGCCAGGCCTGGGCTGCGGGCTCCATGGAGGAGCAGGTGGAGTGAGGGGACTCGGGGCTCCTGGCCTTGCGACTGGCAGGGTGGGAGAGTGTGGGAAGCCCCTGGTGGTGCCACTCGTGGGGAGGGCGAGGATGAGCTGCCTAAGTGTCGTGTGCCTCTCCTCCTGGTCTGCCTGCCTGGCGTGGCCTCATAGCTTTACTGCTGCCGGGGAGAATGGCCCCTGCCAGGTGGACCTGGCTTCTGGAGGCCCCCGGTCTGCAGCTGGCAGGCAGAGGTCTGGCCAGGGATCTGAGGAGGTCACGTTGCTCTGGGAAGGGCGAACGAGGCACTGGGGTGCGTGGGACGGAGGCTCCCCTCCAGAACCGCGGTAACCGAAGATGCTTCTAGAGCCACTTGGGATCCTCAGGCCTGGGGCTGGGGCCTGAGGAGCGCGGGAAGCGCCCCAGCAGGGACAGGAGCTGGGAGAGAGGGGCTGGCTGTGAGCTGACGCCTCCCTCTGTTATGCCTGGCCGGATTTTCCTTTCCTTCTGCTTTGACTTTGTTTGCTGGGCATGTGCTTTGCATTGTTCCTAAGCGAGCCTCAGGAGCTGTGGCCGCAGTGGCCCGGGCTGCTGGCATTGGACAGTGGAGAGCGTCGCACACCTGGGGAGGCCAGAGGCCTTCCGGCCACAGCCTGCTGCGCTGTGTCTCCTTTGAGACCCGAGGCCTGGGAAGCAAGCTTCCTTCCCACAGCAGCAGGCAAGAAGCGCCCGCCTGGGCCCGGGCCCTGACCCCTGCCCTGCCGCCTGCCTCACTGCCCACAGCAGAAGGGGCAGACGATGGTCTGCTGAAGCTCTGTGGCAGTGACACTAACTCGGCCCCTCAAGAGAAAGCCATCTGGGTCCCTCTCTTGGGGCCCAACGGGACAGAGGCTGAAGGTGGAGGAGTGTTTACATCACAGGTGCCAGCCCTGTGGGGCTTTGGCATCCTTGCTCCTTCCACAATCAGCCAGTGCGCCCCACCTGGACTCCAAGAGCACCCAGCCCTGTCAACTCCAATCAGATCCAAGCGTGGGGGTCAAATGCACAGAAGGCAGCAGCGCCCTGTGTTACTGGGCGAGGAGAGGCAAAATAAGGACGAGAATGCCTGACCACATTTACAACTTAAAACTTGATTTGGGAAGAATTACAGATGCCCCTGAAGTTGCAAACATAACAGAGTCCCACAGACCCTTCAACCAGCTTCCCTCAATGGAAGCATCTTATAGGATGATTGTCCAACGTCACAACCAGGAAAGTGACATTGGTTCAATGTTGTTGATCAGACGTCGAACCTTTCGCAGTTCCACTCAGTTTCACATATGTGTGCGTGTGTGTGGTTCTGCGAGACGTGATCCCGTGTATGGGTCCTGTGACTCCGTGCAGTCGAGATACAGAACTTCCACCACCATAGAGGAACTCTCTGTAGTCACAGCACCATTGTCGCTGTCCCCCAGCAACTCCCAGTCTGGTCTCTGTCCTTCCACGTCTGTCATTTTGAGAATGTTCCTATCGACGGTGTTGCACTGTGGCTCTATTGCAATGGCCTTGGGAGCCCCGCCAGCTGCTGTGCGCGTTGTGGGTTTCTTTTTGTGGCTGAGTCGAATTCTGCGGCCGGATGGACCAGCGTGGGTCTAACCATCCACCCGCGGAAGCACGTTTGGGTTGCTTCCAGGTTTTGGCTCTTCTGAATAAAGCTGTTATGAATATTTATGTACAGATTTTGTGTGTGTGGTAAAATATATGTAACATAAAATTTACCAGTAATCCTTTATTTTTTATTTTTTTGCCTCAGCCGCCCGTGTAGCTGGGATTACAGGCACGCGCCACCACACTCGGCTAATTTTTGTATTTTTGGTAGAGATGGGGTTTCCCCGTGTTGGCCAGGCTGGTCTCAAAACTCCTGACCTCGGGTAATTCACCTGCCTCGGCCTCCCTAGGTGCTGGGATTACAGGCGTGAGCCACTGTGCCCAGGCACCAGTAACCTTCAAGTATACAATTCAGTACATATATAGGTTTTTGTGAAAAGATAAGTTTTTTGTTTGTTTTTTTGACACGGAGTCTTGCTCTGTTGCCCAGGCTGGAATGCAGTGGTGCATTCTCAGCTCACTGCAACCTCCACCTGCCAGGTTGAAGTGATTCTCCTGCCTCAACCTCCTGAGTAGCTGGGATTACAGGTGCTCACCACCATGCCTGGCTAATTTTTGTATTTTTGGTAGAGATGGGGTTTCACCATGTTGACCAGGCTGATCTCGAACTCCTGTCCTCAAGCGCTCTGCCCACCTTGGCCTCCCAAAGTGCTGGGATTACAGGCGTGAGCCACTGTGCCTGGCCTGTAACCATTTTTAAGTGTCCAATTCTGTGTGTGTGCAGGTTTTTGTGTAAATGTAAAAGTGTTCATTTCTCTGAGACAAACACCCGAGTGTGATTGCCGGGTCGCATGGAAAGTGACTGTTCTGTCTTCTAAGAAACAGCTGCTGAGCTGTTTTTCCAGAGTAAATGTGCCGTCTTCCATTCTCACTAGCCATGTTTGAGACAGCCAGTTTCTCCATAACGTTGCTGGCATCTGCTGTTAGGAGTATCTTTATTGTAGCTGCTCTAACTAGCGCGTGGGGGCATCTCCTTATAGTTGCCATTGGCATTTTCCTGCTGGCTATGATGCTGAATGTGCTTTTATACACTTGGTTGCCGCTCACACCTCCTCTTTGGTGAAACGTCTGTTTGTCTTTTGCCTGCTTTCTAATTGAATTAGAAGCAGGACCTTCATCTGTGTTTTTACCATTGGGTTTTGAGAAGTCTTTATGTACTCTAGATACAAGTCCTTTGTGAGTTACATGCTTTTTCAGCATTTCTCCCCAGTCGGTAGCTTGTCTTTTCATCCTCTTAATAGTTCTTTCACTCAGCAAATTTTAAATTTTGATGAAGTCCAACCTATATATGTGTGTGTGTGTGTGTGTGTGTGTGTGTGTGTATATATATATTTTTTTTTTTTCATGGATTGTGCTTTTGGCATCATGCCTAAGAACTCCACTCTTGGCTGGGAGCAGTGGCCCACGCCTGTAATCCCAGCACTTTGGGAGGCTGAGGCAGGCGGATCACCTGAGGTCGGGTGTTCAAGGCCAACCTGGCCAACATGGTGAAACCCCGTCTCTACTAAAAATAAAAAAACTAGCCAGGCATGGTGGTGCGCGCCTGTAGTCCCAGCTACTTGGGAGGCTGAGGCAGGAGAATCATTTGAACCTGGGAGGTGGGGGCTGCAGTGAGCCAAGATTGCACCACTGCACTCCAGCCTGGGCAACAAAGCGAGACTCTGTCTAAAAATAAACAAAAAACAAAAAACAAAAAAACTCAAGTCTTCACCTAGCTCTAGGTCTCAAAGACTTTGTTTTCTTTCCTAAAAGTTTTCTAGTTTTCTGTTTTACATTTAGGTCCATGTTTCGAGTGGACTTTTTGTATCAGGTGTGAGGTCTGGGTCGAGGGTCACTTTCACCTGTGGGCGTCCAGGCTCGCGCCGTTTGTTAAAGAGCTCTCCTTGCCCTGTTGAATTGCTTTTGCACCTTTGGCAAAAATCAGGTGAACCGAGTATGTTTTATAAGGCAGGTCTGCCAGCAGCAAATTCTCTCAGCTTTTTTTCATTTGGGAGTGTCTTTATTTTGTTTTCAGTTTTGAAATAGAGTTTTGCTGGATTAAAAAAAAAAAAAACAAAACAGGCTGGGCACAGTGAGTGGCTCACGCCTGTAATCCCCATACTTTGGGAGTCTGAGGCAGGCGGATCGCCTGAATCAGAAGTTTCAGACCAGCCGGGCCAACATGACAAAATCCCGTGTCTACTAAGAATACAAAAATTAGCCAGGTGTGGTGGCGCGCGCCTGTAATCCCAGCTACCCGGGAGGCTGAGGCAGGAGAATCGCTTGAACCCAGGAGGCAGAGGTTGCAGTGAGCCAAGATCGCACCACTGCACTGCAGCCCAGGTGACAGAGCTAGACTCTATCTCAAAAAATAAATAATAAAACAGTGGAACATGCTCATGTGGGCCTAGTTCTGGGTTCTGTTCCATTGGTGTGTCTAGTCCCCCACTAATACCACACTGACTTGGTTGCTGTGTCTGTAGAGTAAGCCTTGAGACCAGGGACAGTGATTTCTTTCTCTTTTTTCTTCATCAGGGTTGTTTTTACCTAATCTAGTTCCTTTGCCTTTCCATATAGATTTTAGAATAAGCTTCTCTATATCTGTAAAATATCTTGCTGGGATTTTGATAGGAATAGCATTATCTTTGATGCTATTATGAATGGCATTACTAACTTCATTTTCCTTTTTTTTTTTTTTTTGAGACAGTGTCTCGCTCTGTCATCAGGTTGGAGTGCAGTGGTACGATCTCAGCTCACTTCAGTCTCCACCTCCCAGGTTCAAGTGATCCTCCTGCCTCAGCCTCCCAAGTAGCTGGGATTACAGGCACCCACCACCACACCCGGCTAATTTTTGTATTTTTAGTAAAGATGGGGTTTCACCATGTTGGCCAAGCTGGTCTCGAACTCCTGACCTCAAGTTATCTGCCCGCCTTGGCCTCCCAAAGTGCTGGGATTACAGGTATGAGCCACCACACCCAGCCACTAATTTCATTTTCAGATTGTTCATTGCTAATACGTAGAAATGCAATTGATACTTCTACCCTGATCTTGTGTTCTGTGACACTGCTGGACTCTTTCATGAGTTCTAGTGGTTGTTTTGTACATTCCTTAGGATTTTCTTCATCTGGGATCATGGCAGCTGTACCAGCTTTCCAATGTGGATGTCTTTTATGTCTTTTTCTTACCGGAGTGCACTGGCTAGACTCTCCAGCACAATCATCAATGAAAGGGGTGGGGGTGATCCGGTTGCCTCGTTTCGTCTTAGAAGGAAGGTGCTCTGTTTTCACCCTGCAGTACCAACAGAGAAAACCACATACCTACCAAGTGCCAGGATCCTGAGAAAGGGGAGATTGGGTAAGGCGGTTCAGGAAGGCTTCCCTAGAAGATGAGCCGACAGGAAGACGGCTCGCCGAGGGCAGGGAGTTGGTGAGTTTGCCCTGACATCCCAGTGCTGGAGCTGGTCACTGAAGAGAGTGGGCTCGGGCTCCTGCTGCGAACGCAGGCTTTGCTGTGCATCCTCTGGCAAGGCAGATGCCCCTGTCCTTATTGGACCTACAGGGACAGCCTCACGGCCTCCAAGGCTCCTGGGCGCTCCCCAGGGTGCATCTCATTTCCTGTCACTCCAAGATGGGGGCAGACAAACTGAGATGCTCCCCACTGCTCAAGGGAAGAAAGCTGGGGCCAAGCTTGTGAAACTCTCACCCCAGGGTGCGCGGCCAGTGGAATCCTGCAGACCTTCCTGTGTTAAGAGCCTGACCTCTGTTTGTTCCTCCTCCGTTATTGATTCATTTGCTTCATGCATCTGTGCCATTCAGGCTCTGTCCACAGCATCTCTGGAGGCGTAGCCTGGGATGCGATAGATTAACAAGGCCCTCACTCAGTACACAGCTGTAATTGACAGCAGAGGGACAGTGAGTCTCAAATTGCACTTCAGGAAAGAGGGTGAGCTCTGGGTTAAAAGAGACCCAGCGCTGTGGTCACTGCAGGAAAGGCCGCAGCACATCTGTCCGTGTATGTGTGCGTGTGCATGTGTGCATAGGGTGTGGTTAGGGCAGGCGGGAGGTGATATGGAGCAGGACAGTCAAGTTGAGCCCTAAAAGACGCATAGGATTTTGACAACAGATGCCTGACAGGAGCTTTTGGGCCGCCTTACAGCAGTTATCCCCAGGCTGTCATGGGGACGTGACTCACCTGAGATCTTGTTAAAATGCGGATTCTGACTCAGTGGGTTTGAGGTGGGCTTTGAGAATCTGCACTTCCCAGGAACTCCCGAGGGAAGCTGATGTCACAGGTCCTGCCTGGGTTCACGCTCTGAGTAGCCGAGTGGAGAGAATATCCAATTTGATGTGGTCAATATCAGGAGAGAAGGAGAGAACTGCAGAACTCAGTAGGGGCCCGGTTCCAGGCTGAAGAGACTGACCTCTGTTTGGCATGCAAGGCGTAACCTCGGAAGGTATTTGGGTCGTGAAGTGAGCCAAAGCTGACTTTAGGCAGATTAGCCTGGAAATCACTCAAAGGAGAGACTGGAGCAAGGGCAGCTGGCGGCAGGGTGCTTCGTCATCGACTCACCCATCTGTCCGTCTGTCCATCTATCCATCCAGCCTCCCATCTGTCCATCTGTCCATCCACTCACCTACCCATCCAGATGTCTGCCTAGCTGTCCGTCCATCCATCCTCCCATCTACTCACTCACCTACCCACCTGTCCACCCACCCATCCATCCACTCACCTACCTACCTACCCATTCACCTGTCTGTCCGTCCATCTACCTATCTTCCCCCATCCACTTGCCATCCACCAATATTTATTAGATGCATATTGTGGTCTAGACCCTGGGGAAGGATGAAGATGACCCAGTCTCCCCAAACCACGGGGATCCCAGGGCCCCGTGGGGCCGATGGATCCCTGTTACACATGCAGGATTGGGTGGGCGCACAGACACCCAGCACACGGAGCATGGGCAGCCACCACGCTGGTGGGGGGAGAGGCTTCCTGAAGGAGGGGGGCCTTGAGAGCTTTCAAGGAGCAGTGGGGGTCCAGTGAGGGAAGTGCTTGAGCAGGAGCTGGTGGTGAGAAGCAGCATGGTGTATGCAGTGGCTGACAGAAGTTTGGAGCTGATGGAGGCGGAGAAGGCCAGACACGAGGGCAACCAGTCAGGGTCCCTAGTCACAAACAATAGCATTGGCTCCAGTTACGTCCGTGTACTGGCAGCTCATAGAACTGACTAGAAAGTTGGAGAACCAGTACCAGCAGGAGCCCGAGGTCCTGCCCTGTCCCCATCTCTCTGAGGACTGTGCCCAAGTGGAGAAAGGTGTGGTCAGTCAAGCTGATGATGTCACCATGCGGTGACAGTCGCTGGAGTCTATGGGAGAGTTCACGTGCCAGGCTCCCTGCGAAATGTCTTACACACATCATTGCACAGACTCTTCCCAATGATGCTGGGAGGGGCTCCCCACTGCAGGGAGGAGGAAACAGACTTCAAGAGGGTGGGCTGCCTGCCTGAGCTCACCCCGCTGCCAGTGCTGGGGCCTTGGCTGAAGCCGAGCATGGGCTCCACCGCCCAGGACAGGGACCTGGAAGGAGACCAGGTGCCTCGGACAGTCCTCCTGCTAGGGACTGATGAGGTGAGGGGCGAGGAAGAGACTCAGAGGGGACCCAGGAGAGTGAACTGGAAGGGGACGGCATCCAGGGCAGCTCAGAGGGGAGTGGGTCTCAAGCTATGCCTAGGAGAGGGCCAGGCCCATGGGAGTCACAGGGCTGAGAAAGATACCTGGTGATGGGATTGCCAGGGGCTGATGCAGAGGCAATGGCCACCCCCCAACCAGGGAGGGAGAGATGTGATGTGGGGTAGGAGGGGCTGTGCATCCGCAGGCCAATGAAGGAGGTGGAGGGAGGACATGCCGCGTGGCTGGGAGCAGAGGCTCCCTGTGCCCTGGAGAAGCTGGCCATTGGGCTCCCCAGATAAAAAGATGGGAGAGGGGTTGGGGCCAGAGCCAGGGTGGGAACTCAGGGCTGGAGGTGCCTGCAGAAGACGGGCTCACTTCCATCATGGCTGAGAGGGGGCCGCCTTTAGCTACATGCTCTGGTGGATAGTTTAGGCCAAAAGATGCAACCAGCAAGGTTTGAAGGTGGCCCCAAAACAGAGGACAGAAGCGGTTGCACCCAGAAATGTAGACACTCAGGAGAAGGTATGTGGGGACAGAGGACTCAGGGACAGAAAGGACCTGTAGGAGGGAGGCATTCCACTGGACATTGTGTGCAATGGCCCAGGTCCTACACACCCCTCTGTGTGTACACACATGCGCACACACACCTGCCCCCTACCTCTTTCTCTTTGTCTCCCTTTGTCCCTCTCTCAGTCTCTGTGTATGTGTCTCTCTCTCACCCCCACCCTTCAGCCCAGTGACCCCTCTCCTTGGCGTGGGAAGTGGTTAGGGTGCTGTGTCAAGGCAAGTGAGGATGGCAACCGATCTCTAACTGAAAGAATTCTGCAGAAGCAGCAGCCAGCTGCTAGAGATGACACCAGAAGCAGGAGCCGCTGCTGAGACTCTAGGGAGAGGCTGGGGGTTGCTGGTTTCCCCATTTCCTGATTCTCAAAGGTGGGAGTGGCCTGCAGACCCCCGGCCCAGCCCCCTTCTGAGCGGAGTCTACACACAGGGTAGGTGGCCTGGGTTGGTCTGCACAGGCTGCCCTAAACAAGAGTAACAGACAGGTGGCTTAGACAACAGTGGTTTTTGTCCCACAGTTCTGGGAGACAAGATCAAGGTCTTGGGAGGCTGGAGTACAAGATCAAGGTGCTGGCAGGATGGGCCTTGGTGAGGCCTCTCTCCTGGGCTTGTGGATGGCAGTCCGCTGGCTGCGTCCTGGTGTGGTTCTTCTGGGCTTGCGCAGGACGGGGGAGGTCCTAGTGGAGGGAGCACTCTGGGATCTCCTCCCCTTTTTCTCCCCTCCCCGCCCTAGATGGAGTCTCACTCTGTCGCCCAGGGGCTGGAGTGCAGTGGTGAGATCTCCACTCACTGCAAGCTCCACTTCCCAGGTTCATGCCATTCTCCTGCCTCAGCCTCCCGAGTAGCTGGGACTACAGGCGCCCGCCACTGCGCCAGGCTAATTTTTTGTATTTTTAGTAGAGAGGGGGTTTCACTGTGTTAGGCAGGACGGCCTCGATCTCCTGACCTCGTGATCTGCCCGACTGGGCCTCCCAAAGTGCTGGGATTACAGGCGTGAGCCACCACTCCCGGCCTTTCCTCCCCTTCTTAAAAGGACACCAGTTTTACAGGATTATAACCCCATTTAACCCTAATTACCTTCATGAATTTCGGGAGGACACAATTCTTTCTTTTCTTTCTTTCTTTCTTTTTGAGGCAGTTTCGCTCTTATTGCCCAGGTTGCAATGGCGTCATCTCGGCTCACTGCAGCCTCCACCTCGGGGGTTCAAGCGATTCTCCTGCCTCAGCCTCCTGAGTATCTGGGATTACAGGCACACACCACCACGCCGGGCTAATGTTGTATTTTCGGTAGAGATGGGGTTTCTCCATGTTGGTCAGACTGGTCTCAAACTCCTGACCTCAGGTGATCCGCTGGCCTTGGCCTCCCAAAGTTCTGGGATTACAGGTGTGAGCCACTGCGCCCGGCCCACAGTTCCTCCTATAATGAAGCCTAGGAGACCCTCTGGTTCAGACCCCTTATTTTACCAATGAAGAAACTGAGGCTCAGAGAAGATAAGTGATTGGCCCAGGGTCACACAGCTGGCGAGTGGCCCAGCCAGACCTGGGAGGACAGTGTGGGTAGGGACACCTGCCCTACGTGTGCCCTTCAGAAGCAGTTCTGTTACTTGAGAGACAAGAGCCGACGGGCGCAGAGCCCCCCAGAAACCTGAAGGCCTTAGCTGAGACCTCACGAAGTGGCGAAGAAGTGAGTAGTAGCGTGGATGGTGGGGAGGTGGGGGGGTTCTGCCTCTGAAAACGGCAGGGAGTTCCAGCAATATTTGGGAATAGACTTTGTAACTGCTTAGAGATCCTTCCAGACTTAGGTTTCTGTAATGGCAATGAAGAAACTCTTGAACGGAACTTCCTGAATCCAGGAGAAGTCTTTTTTTTTTTTTTTTGAGACGGAGTCTCGCTGTGTCGCCCAGGCTGGAGTGCAGTGGCCGGATCTCAGCTCACTGCAAGCTCCGCCTCCCAGGTTTTTACGCCATTCTCCTGCCTCAGCCTCCCGAGTAGCTGGGACTACAGGCGCCCACCACCTCGCCCGGCTAGTTTTTTGTATTTTTTAGTAGAGACGGGGTTTCACCGTGTTAGCCAGGATGGTCTCGATCTCCTGACCTCGTGATCCGCCCGTCTCGGCCTCCCAAAGTGCTGGGATTACAGGCTTGAGCCACCGCGCCCGGCCCAGGAGAAGTCTTGACAGGAGGAAACAGAAAGAGAATCTCCCTGGGCACGTGTGTAGGCCAGCGGCTCGGCCTTGGGGGTGAGGGCAGGAACCTGGGCATGTGAAGGGCAGCCTGCCTTCGTGAGGCGACACAGATCAGTCATCCGTTCCGTTTGTATTTGCAGATGGGGCCAAAGTTTTGGTGGGCAAGGTCAGAGCAGAAAGCAGGAACCACAAACGTGGTCAAGATCCGCCCTTGGGAGATGGAAGGGGGTGGGGAGGGCGAGCGAGAGCCCATCTCCACTGCAGGGGCCTGTTCCCTCTGCCTTCTGCCTACTGGAACTTCTCTTTCCCTCCCCACAGCACGCCCCTCTGCTGTTTCTGGGCTGCCTCAGGCCAAAAAGACATTTTTTTGAACCCCAAGAAAAAATGTTCTTATTAAAAAATGTTTTTATTGATCAAAAAACAAATTTTGATCAATCCCGTTCAGAGCCACAAATGCCATTTTTAGGAAAATGGAACTTCTGAGACCTGTCTTGGCAGTGTAATAGTAGTTATTGTCTTTCTGGGCGCGGCCGCACCCAACTGGCAACAGAACGTGGTCTTTGGAGAAGCCACATCAACACGTAACAATAAAGCTGGTTTGTTCTTGCCATAGCCTTATTGTGACCTTTGATGGGTATTTTCTTTTTTTTTTTTTTTT
>NW_012101476.1:3417433-3429204 GCF_000951045.1 Mandrillus leucophaeus
CTCGGCCTCCCAAAGTGCTGGGATTACAGGCTTGAGCCACCACGCCCGGCCAGATGGGTATTTTCTGGCTCAGTGTAATAAGGCCATTGACCCCCTTCAGAACCCTAGGAAAGAAAGGGGAAGTCAAAAAGGCTATCACCGGGCGGCTGCCTGCTACCGTGGTCCCACCCCCAGCACCCACGCCTGCCCCTCCACAGCCACAGTGAACAGCATCATCTCATGCGAGATTCCGAAAGGCGTTTTACAAAACACAAATCTGTTCCTGGGCTCCAGCTTTTTTTTTTTCTTTTTCTTTTGAGACAGTCTTGCTCTGTCAACCAGGCTGGAGTGCAGTGGTGCGATCTTGGCTCACTGCGACCTCTGCCTCCCGGGTTCAAGCAATTCTCCTGCCTCAACCTCCTGAGTAGCTGGGACTACAGGTGCCTACCACCATGCCCAGCTAATTTTTGTATTTTTAGTAGAGACTGGTTTCACCATGTTGGCCAGGATGGTCTTGAGCTCCTGACCTCTTGATCTGCCCGCCTCGGTGTCCCAGAGTGCTGCGATTACAGGTATGAGCCACTGCGCCCGGTCAGCTTCAGCTTTTTGAGTTATGAGAATCTCTGTGGCTCCACCTCAAATCACACCTGCGAAGAGGCACCACTCCTGCGCCCCTGCCAGCCAGCGGTGGTGCCGCCCCGGGAAGAGCTGGGGCTGGCAGGAGTGTGGCTCCTGTGCATTTTGGCTGTGCCCACCTCTCGTGGGTGGGTGAAGCGAGTGGAGGTAGGGAAGGAGCGTGTCATGTCCAGGGACCACAGGACCCAGGCTTTGTTCGGTCCTAACTTGAGACACTTACTCCTGCTGTCCCCGGAGGCAGCTCCTGGTTGGAGATGGTTGAGTTGGGAGATGCGGACAGTAGGCCTCATTCTGCAGGCACTGGGCTCACTCAGGAAATAAGTCTTTAAGAACTGAATGGCCGGCTGGCATGGTGGCTCATGCCTGTAATCCCAGCACTCTGGGAGGCCGAGGCGGGTGGAGCATGGGGTCAGAAGATTGAGACCATCCTGGCCAACATGATGAAACCCTGTCTCTACTGAAAATACAAAAATTAGCTCGGCGTGGTGGCGGCGTGCACCTGTGGTCCCAGCTACTCAGGAAGCTGAGGCAGGAGAATTGCTTGAAACCCAGGAGGCGGAGGTTGCAGTGAGCTGAGATCGCGCTACTGTATTCCAGCCTGGCGACAGAGCAAGACTCCATCTCAAAAAAAACCAAAAAACCAAAACTGAATGGCCTTGTAGAAGGCAGCGTATCTCTCTCCTGGTGGGGCAGGATCTGCTCCTGTTCTCAGGATGGACTTGCTGTGGGTGTGGGCTCCGTGCGGGTGCTTTAGGACTTGCAGGCTCCCGTGAGTCGAGTCTTCACCTCCCTGTTGGGGTGCTGGCTGCGGGTCATGGGCTGTGACGGTGGAGAGCGGGATGGCTTCTCATCACCTCTTCAGTGCCTTGCCCAGACGCCTACCCAGATGAGCACAGGGCATGTGGACGATGCCAGGGACCCCGCTGTCTGGGCTGGGCAGCGGCCGGGCCGCTCAACAAGGCAGTGGGCTTCAGCCTACCGCGTGGCCCCGCGGCATGGTTGCTGCACCTGGCTGGATCTAGATGGTCTAGATGGGGTGGGGCGCAGTAGAGTGGGGCCACTGGTTTGTGCCTTCTCTCTGTGGCCTCTGACCTTCAGCTTCTTCATCCTGCAGCTGTAACAATGGGAGCTACTTCATGAACTTGTCATGCGAATGAATTGATAATTAGCAGACGGCCCTGGGCGAGGTAACTGTTGCATAGAGGCCCACATGTGTTTGCCCCTATTGACTGTCAGTCTTGAGCCTCCCTCTTTGCCCATCCTGAGGTGGAGTTCGGCCGGAGGGAGTCCCAGAGGCCCGCTGTTTTCCTTGGTGATGAAAACAGTGAGTGTGCTTTGTTTGGGGCTGTTGGATGTGAGGGGGCCACAACGTCTTGTCAAGTTGAGTCACAGGGACTTGGCTTTGTCACCACCTTACCTTACAGAGAGCTTCATTTTCCCTAAGGGATAAACACGGCTTGAATCTGTGGACTCCATGGCCACGGCTTCAGCAGACAGAGGCCGTGTGGCATTAGGGAAAGCCCACCAGTTCCCCATAGGCTCGACACCGCCCTCGGCCGGATGCTCCCCAGGGTCTAGGCTGCTCTCAACTCAGATAAGCCCTGGGCAGAGCCTCCTTGACCCACTTCCCTAAGACACCTCCAGACAGAATGCAGACAGCCCCCAGGGAGGTGCCGGGGCGGGCAGAGGTGGTGCCGGCGCACAGATAGGGGAGAGACACTCCGGCTTCCCTCCTCCAGGCCTTCGGGGGTCTTGGTGTCTGGGCCTTGGATAAGGTGAGGATGGGAGTGGGACACCACGAATTCACAAGGCCAGTGACCACGATGCCATTTCTGGCCTGGCCTGTAAGTCACCGCCTGGCCACCCCATCCTAGGGCCTCTTCCTCTCCCAAGGTGGAGTCCAGGCAGCTGTGGGGGCGGACTAACTGAGGAGCCGAAGGGCCTGGAGAAGGCAGATGAGAGATAAAGGCAGCCCTCAGAGGAAGCCGCCCAGCCCGGTGATTACAGTGGCACGAACTCCAGCCAGGTCCCGGTGGGGTCTCTGCCTCCCTGGGGCTTCATTCCTGGCCAGAGAATGCAGTCCTTTCCCGGCAACAACGGGACTCAGAATGGAATGTGGTGGAACCAACAGGTGTGTAATGAGTGCTACAAATGCTTGCTCAGTGAGGTCAGAGCTGGTCCTGGGCCAGGTGCACACAGGTGAAGGCTGAGTTTGCTAACCCCAGCTTTTTCCCTCCCTTTCATCTGCTGCTGCCCTCACTCATCCTGCTCTTTCTCCTCTCCCCTCATCTCAAACCTTTCCTTAGGAAAGGGGGTGCGTTCAGACCGTAGTGTAAATGACTGGCAGCACTTCGCTGCTCTGCCATCCACTTTCTTGTTCTTTTAACAAGCTTGACATGGCCTTTGTCTTGGGCTTCTGAAACTAGGATCACAAATCTCTAGGGTTACCTGGTGATGTGCTGGGGGCTAGACAAAGCCATAGGATACCATGGTGTACCTTTCTGAACATCAGTTTTATTAGATAAGACAACAGTTATCAAAACACACACAAGCAGGTTAGAGAGGAGAGAGAAGCTGCTATAATCATAAAGACAAAGTCTTCTCTCTGTATGCCGGTTACATCTGCCTCCTCCAGGCTGGGAGCAACACAGCTCCCCGACGACTGCTCCAGATCATGTCAACTCCTGATGGGTGGGAGTATCCTGTGATTCTATGACAATCCCCTAGTCAGTTATCTTTTTTTTTTTTTTTTGAGACAGTTTCGTTCTTGTTGCCCAGGCTGGAGTCCAATGGCGCCACTTCTGCTCACTGTAACCTCCGCCTCCCAGGTTCAGGTGATTTTCCTGCCTCAGCCTCCCAAGTGGCTGGGACTACAGGCATGCACCACCATGCCCAGCTTATTTTTGTATTTTTAGTAGAGACGGGGGTTTCACCATCTTAGCCAGGCTGGTCTTGACCTCCTGACCTCAGGTGATTCGCCTGCCTCAGCCTCCCAAAGTGCTAGGATTGAGCCACCGCTGGTCGCTTGTAATCCTGAATTAGAGGTGATGGTTTGGTAGCGACTGCTGGTATACCATACATACGTTTTTCTAAACACTAACATCATATTTTTGAAATTAAGGTTAGAATTTCTTTTTAAAATTAATTTTTTTTTTTTTGCTTACCTCACAGTAAACGAAGATCAAATGTTAGAATTTCTATCAGTGTTACCCCATGTTACTCATTATGAACCTAACCCGAAGCAAAGGGCATTCAGCAGAATGTTCTGCAGGCCTTTACCTAAAAGAGTCAAAGTTTTAAGAAGTAAAGACAGGACTGAACCAAGTATAAAACTCTGAGAAATCACAAGAAAAAGTCAATGAAATATACTGGGGAAGAGCCCAGGCTACAAGGACGAAATTCTACAAGGACTGTAGAGGGGGACTAAGAATATTTTATTTAAAAAAAAAAAAATGCCTGGAAGCCAGGAGAAATGCACATCAGATAGGTCACGCCCAGGAGCTAATGGGAGGGTCCAGCAGCTGTCACAGACACTGTGGAGCCCACTTCACCACCAGGGACCCTGTGCTGACCCTTGCTTGAGGCCTCATTCTGCACCCTTATCTGCTCCAAGCCACTTCTCATATTTAGAAGGAGAAATAAACAGGCAGAGGTCACAAACAGACACTTCTCAAAAGAACACACACATGCGGCCAACACACATAAGAAAAAATGCTCAACAGAGAAATGCCAATCATAACCACAATGAGATACCATCTCATAGCAGTCAGAAGACCTATTATTAAAAAGCCAAAAAATGACATGCTGGGGAGGTTATGGAGAAAAGCGTACACGTATACACTGCTGGTGGGAATGCAAACTGGTTCAGTTACTATGGAAAGCAAATTAGAAATTTCACAAAGAATTTAAAACGGAGCTACCATTCGACCCAGCAATCCCATTACTGGGTATATACCCAAAGGAATATAAATCCATCTACCAAAAGGCATGCAGCCACGGGCAGTGGCTCACACCTGTAATCCCAGCACTTTGGGAGGCTGAGGTGTGTGGCTCACCTGAGGCCAGGAGTTTGAGACCAGCCTGGCCAACATGGTGAAACCCCGTCTCTACTAAAAGCACAGAAAATTAGCTGGGTGTGGTAGTGTGTACCTGTAGTCCCAGCTACTCGGGAGGGTGAAGCAGGAGAATGGCTTCAACCCGGGAGGTGGAGGTTGCAGTGAGCCAAGGTTGTGCCACAGCACTCCAGCCTGGGCAACCAGTGAAACTCGGTCTCAAAAAAAAAAAAAAAAAGAGGTCAGGTGCGGTGGCTCACGCCTGTAATCCCAGCACTTGGGGAGGCCAAGGCGGGTGGATCACGAGGTCAGGAGATCAAGACCACCCTGGCTAACACGGTGAAACCCCGTCTCCACTAAAACTACAAACAAATTAGCCGGGCATGGTGGTCGGCGCCTGTAGTCCCAGCTACTCTGGAGGCTGAGACAGGAGAATGGCATGAACCCGCGAGGCGGAGCTTGCAGTGAGCTGTGACCGCGCCACTGCACTCTAGCCTGGGCGACCGAGGGAAACTGTCTCAAAAAAAAAAAAAAACCCAGATACACACTTGCGTTCATCGCAGCAGTATTCACAATAGCAGGGACTTGGAATCCGCTTAAGTGCCCATCGATGGTGGACTGGATAAAGAACATGCAGTACATATATGCCATGGAATACTATGCAGCCATAAAAAGGAGTCCTGTCCTTTGCAGCAACGTGGATGGAGGTGGAGGCCATTATCCTGAGTGAGTAACACAGGAAGGGAAAACCAAATACTGCATGTTCTCACTTACAAGTGCGAGCTAAATGATGAGAACACATGGACGCAAAGAAGGGAACAACAGACACTAGGGATTACTTAAGGGTGAAGGGTGGGAGGAGGGAGAGGATCGAGATACTACCCATCAGGTACCATGCTCTTACCTGGGTGACAAAAAAATCTGTGTACCTAATTCCCATGTAACAAGCCCACACATTTAACCCCTGAACCTAAAACAACATTTGAAAAGAAAGTACAGAAAAATAAAAACACAAAGGTCCTTAACGTCTGGTAGTATCAAAGACACCTCAACAAACTTTTGACAGAATCGGCTTCTGTTTTCTGAGACTTCCATTTGCTCTTAGGCGGTTGTCTCTTGCTCTGAGACCTCAGACCCCGCAGTTCCTAACTGTCCCCTGGACTGTGAGCTGAGCAGTGATGGGGAATGAGCGAGGAGACGCGCTGTGGCTTTGCGGGGGATCCTGCCTCTCACTGGTCATGGGGTCCTGTTTCTGGAAGGTGGCCAGTCACTGGACCATTGCTATATAGCGTGACTGTCGTGTTATCCTTTTGAATTCTCCTTCCCCTGTAAGTCCCCTGGCTTCTTGAGGTGCTCCTTCTTTCTAAACATGCTCCCCACTTCTGGTGGGTGTGCTCCTCCCCACTGCCCTGTTTTGGCGGCATCCTCTCCCTTCTGGCGGCATCCTCTCCCTTCTGGCTGGTGTGCTCCGCTTTCTGGCGGGTGTGCCCCGCCTTACCCCACTTTCCGCTGGGCCTCCTCCCTCCCTTCCAGTGGGCGTGCTCCCCCATTTCTGCTGGGCCTCCTCCTTCCCTTCTGGTGGGCATGCTCCCCTCACTTCTGGTAGGCCTTCTCCCCCTCTTTCCAGCAGGCTTGCTCTCCCCATTTCCAGCGGGCCTCCTCCCCCGCTTTCCAAAGGACAAGCTCCCCCTTCTTCCGGTGGGCATCCTCCCCCACTTCCGGTGGGCCTCCTCCCCCCTTCTTCCGGCGGACTTCCTCTATCCCCTTACACTGAAAGTGCTCCCTGCTTCCGGTGCGCCTCAGTCGCATGCAGGGCAGCGCCACGTGCGGTTGCTCGTCTGGTGTCCTCCTGCTGTGCCGGCCCTCCACTGTTTTTGCTGTTAGCACGGAGCGCGGCGCCGTGCCTCGGCCTTTCGGCTCTGCCTCCTCTGCCCGTCACGGCGGGTCACGACATCGGCCAGGACCCAGCAGAAGGGACAAGATACGCAAGGAGGATGGCGCAACCACCTCGGCACCGAAGGCCAGTGCGACCTCCCGGGAGCAGGCGGGCCAGCGTGGGCCTCCCCGCTGGAGACAGCTAAGCCGAGACCTGGGACCGCAGAGGAGCAGCAAGGAGGAGGCAGGCGGGGCCCGGTGTCCTCCTCGTCTGCCCTGGTGGGTGGACAGTCCGCTTGCCTGTCTGCGTGAGGAAACTGAGGCACAGAGATGCGCTATGCGAGCGGCTGGTGTAGCAAGGGCTCCCCCCGTCCCACGTGTTGCCATCCACCACACAGGAACGACCGTTTCCGTGTCATAGATGGGAAACCAGGACGTGTAGGTATCAGGTAACTCGCCCGTCACCACGAGATACCCAATCTGGTAACTCTGACACTGAAGCCCTGTGTTATCACCAGGCTCCGTGGCCGCTTCCAGGCCGCAGAGCTGTTAGACGCATGGGCTGAGTTCCCCGTCCCTGCCGCCTGCTAAAGCTGCCAGAATGCCCAAGCCAGATGGCCCCTCCTGTGGGCCCTAGAGCTGCTTTAAGCCGGCTGGGTTGAAAGGAGCCCCAGGGATGCCGCTGCCAGCCACACGTGCAGCCTTACGACTGGAGGACCCTATCCTAGTCTCTCGGGACTCCAGCATTGGGTCTGCTGGCGGGCATGGGGCATTTTTGCCTTTTGTCTCCCAGCAGCATTGGCTCAGGCTGGGCCTGCACCCCGGGCTGCCCTCGCCTCCACATCTGTAGGTAATGCTGGGGCTGGTCGATGAGCTTGAAAATTCACCTTAGCCAGGGGAGCCTTGGTTCTCCTGGGGGCCCACTGCCTCTTCCTGCCCCCGTTTGTCATCCTCGCTGGCCAGACTGAGGCTCGCTGTGTAGAGGGGGGTGCCCAGCAGCTTGACTCTCCAGTGACAGGGCAGGAGGCTGGGAGGCCTGATCCTCCAGCAGAAGGGACGGACCCAGCCAACAGGCAAGAGAGTGTGGAGTAGTAGATTCTGGGCCGGGCGCGGCAGCGGCTCACACCTGTAATCCCGGCACTTTGGGAGGCTGAGGCGGGAGAATCATCTGAGGTCAGGAGTTCGAGACTAGCCTGTGCAACATGGCGAAAACCCTTGTCTACTAAAACTACAAAAATTAGCCAGGTGTGGTGATGGGCGCCTGTAATCCCAGCTACTCAGGAAGCTGAGGGCGGAGAATTGCTTGAACGTGGGAGGCGGAGGTTGCAGTGAGCCGAGATCTTATCACTGCACTCCAGTCCAGGAAACAGAGACTGTCTTTTTTTTTAACTTAAAAAAAAAAAAAAAGATTCCTGAGAGTTTGAGGGGACACTCTGGTCTAGTCTGGCTCAGGTCCAGCGTGCACTTCTTAGCCAAGAAAATTGGCTCCAGTTTAGACCTGGTTGTGCTAGGGTGACAGATAAAGGAAGTTCTTGATGCTAAAAGCTAAAATGCACAACTCAGCCGGGGTGCAGTGGCTCACGCCTGTAATCCCAGCACTCTGGGAGGCCAAGGTGGGTGGATCATGAGGTCAGGAGATCGAGACCATCCTGACTAACACGGTGAAACCCTGTTTCTACTAAAAATAAAAAAAATTAGCCAGGCATGGTGGCGGGCGCCTGGAGTCCCCGCTACTCGGAAGGCGGAGGCAGGAGAATGGCGGGAACCCGGGAGGCGGAGCTTGCAGTGAGCGGATATCGAGCCACTGCACTCCAGCCTGGGCGACAGAGTGAGACTGTCTCAAAATAAGTAAATAAAATGCACAGCTCTTGTGCTGGAATCTGCTAACTGATGCCCTACTGTGCATTTTCTTTTTTTTTTTTTTGAGACGGAGTCTTGCTCTGTCATCCAGGTTGGAGTGCAGTGGCGCCAGATCGGCTCACTCCAAGCTCCGCCTCCCAGATTCACGCCATTCTCCTGCCTCAGCCTCCCGAGTAGCTGGGACCACAGGAGCCCGCCACCACGCCTGGCTAATTTTGTTTTGCATTTTTAATAGAGATGGGGTTTCACTGTGTTAGCCAGGATGGTCTCGATCTCCTGACTTCGTGATCCACCGGCCTTGGCCTCCCAGAGTGCTGGGATTACAGGCGTGAGCCACCGCGCCCGGTTCTACTGTGCATTTTCACCCTTTCACTTAGTGCTAGAGTTGCTAGGTTCCCAGCCTCACCTTTGGCTGGCGGTGACCACGGGACAGAAATCCTGGCTCATGGAGTGGGAATGAAAACAAGACGTGTACGAATTCTGGGTCGTGTGTTTGAAAGGAAGTGGTGTGCCTTCACCTGTTTCCAGGCTGCTTTCCTTTTGGCTTGACTGTGAATATGATGGCAGGAACTGGAACAGCTATTTTGGGTCCCAACATGGAAGTTCATGTTGAGGATGGCAGAGAAAATAAGGTCACACCTCACTTAATGAGGAAGATATGTTCTGAGAAATGAGTCACCAGGCGATCCTGCTGTGAGGACATCATAGAGTGTATTTACACACCTAGACCGGGGAGGCTGCTACACACCCAGGCTATATGGCGGAGTATTGCTCCTGGGCTTGAAACCTGGGCAGTGTGACTGCACTGAATACCGGAGGCAGTTGTAACATGGTGTTTGTGTGTCTAGACATAGAAAGGGTACAGTAAAAATACGGTATTCTTATGTTAGGGGACCTCCGTTGTATATGCAGTCTGTCGCCAGTGTGCCATCAGTATGCAGCCCATGACTGTAATTTGAGGGGCTCTGAGTCCCTGATGGCTGTGGAGCTGCCATACTGGCTCTGTCCACCACTGGAACAGTACGGCATGGCGGCCGTACCAATTCTGTCTAAGCCGGCATTGTTCAGGTCTGTTTATTACAGAGGTAGGTTGATGCTACTACTGCAGCTCAGAGCTCAGCGGGGCTCCCTATGCCCTCCCTTTGGGTGCAATGGTTTTGTAATTCCTCATGCATGTGGAACACCATGCTACAGGGCTCAGCATGCGCTGGGCCTCACCCGCCTGGGGTCACAGGGACTACATCTTGGGGTTAGTTTGTAGGAAAACAGAAAAGAAAGCTATTCCAGGCAGCCTCCTTCCTTGCAGGCCTGTGGCCACTTGAAGGTGGGTGGACTGGCCAATGCTTCTAGAAAGGGGAGCTGGCCCTGGTTATTTCATTCAAACTGAGGGCAGGGGGAAAAGAGTCTGTTCACCAGTCACAGAGTGGCTCTAGACTAGTTTCCCTGTTTGTAAAAACAAATGTCACTGTCCTTCCATAATGCTCTGTCACCCCAGGAACCTGGGGAAACTTTTAAATTCAAGTCTGTGGTGGATTGCATTTCTCAGAGATGGTGACCATCTTTGATTTGATGTCTTGTAGTTTGACTTAAGTGGAAAATCACCCAGTTGGTGTCACTTCTGTGTCCCCAGGGACAGCCCGACATAGTCCTGGAGCCAGCCTGCCTACACTTAGGCCCTGGTGCTGCCCCACACCCACCAGGGAGCTTGGCACCTTTCATGACTTCTCACCTCAGTGATGAGCTTGGCCTTTTGGTGTCCGGCTGGGCCTGGGCTGTGCTGTAGGGGGCGGTTGGGTCGTCCCCTGGGGCCTGACCTGTCCGGACACAGACGAAAGCATCTCTCACGACCTTCAAGGGCAAGAATAAGGGCCGCTTCTGCTTCCCACAGAACTCCTGCTCTTACCTTCCATTTCTTCATCTTCGCATCTTTGAACAAGGGACTCGCTCCCTTAAAGTAAATGTCTTTGTCTCATTGTCCTTTCACGAGTGGCCGCTGCCTGTCTCCTGGGGAAAGCTTTGCTTGATGAATTCCTTCTCCACCTGCCCTGCCCTCTCCCCTCAGCGGACCTGAAGGGGCTTCGAGGGAGGATTTTGTTGTTGAGAGGACTTTATAAATGGACGGGCCCAGCTGTCCCAGTTTAGCTCTGATCATCAAGTCCATGCCTAATACTCTGTGACTTTTTCTTTTCTGCTTGGGATGGCATTGATTTTTTTTTTTTTTTTTTAAGACGGAGTTTCACTGTCACCCAGGTTGGAGTGCAGTGGCGCAGTCTTGGCTCACTGCAACCTCCACCTCCTGGATTCAAGCGATTCTCCTGCTTCAGCCTCCTGCGTAGCTGGGATTACAGGCATGCACCACCATACCTGGCTCATTTTTGTATTTTTTGTACAGACAGGGTTTCGCCACATTGGCCAGGCTGGTCTCGATCTCCTGATCTCAGGTGATCTACCCGCCTCGGCTTCCCAGAATGCTGGGATTACAGGCATGAGCCACCGTGCCCGGCCAGCATTGATCTTTCAAGGTGGAAATGACCTAATTGGGAATGGCCTCCACTGCAGAAGCACCAGGTCCTGGTGGGAGGTGTACCTGCGGAGGGCTGGCTGGGAACCTGGGCTGCTCTATGCCAGGCTCCTGCCATCTCCACCTTCAGCCCACTTACTAAATAGGTGGCCAAAGGCCTGCTGCATTACCCACTCTGTCTCAACAATCTCTCCTGTAAAATGGGAATAACAAAACCCTTCCGTGCCCGAAGGTTCTCCTGAGTTCCCCGGCCATCTCTGAGACCTAGAATTTGATGGAAGACTGATAGATGGATTTAGAAACAACCTCGGAACTTTTACAGGGAAGTTACAAGTACAGTGAACATTCCTTCACCCCTCAATCATTTGGGAAATAATTGCTGAAATGGTGCCTCAGCACCTCCAACTGTTTTGGTGTGTTTTTTCTACAAAGAAGGGCATTCTGTAGAACCACAATACCAGTATAAAAACCGACAGAAATGGTGGGCGCCTGGAGAGAACACCATGAGGACATAACAGCACTTCCTGCTGTTCCTACCAGAGACAAAACCTGTGCTGTCGTGCTTGGGGGCAGGTTTTGTCTTTGGTAGGAAGTTAGTGTTGCTCGATCACCAGCAGCCACTCCTCACGGCCTAGTCAAGGTTCCCCAGTCTTCTCCATGATGTCCTGTGTCACAACAGAATCCACTGTCGAAACGCGTTGCCTACAGTTTCATGCAGATGTATCTCCTTAGACTCCTTCAGTCTGGGAGAGGGCCCCAGTCTGTTATTAACTTCACGATCTTTTTTTTTTTTTTTTTTTTTTTTGTTTTTTGAGGTGGAGTCTCACTCTGTTGCCCAGGCTGGAGTG
>NW_012101476.1:3429337-3433528 GCF_000951045.1 Mandrillus leucophaeus
GGGGTTTTACCATGTTGGTCAGGCTGATCTTGAACTCCTGATCCCAGGTGAGATGCCCGCCTTGGCCACCCAAAGTGCAGATTACAGTCATGAGCCACGGCGCCCAGCCGACTTGCATGATCTTATTCTAAAGCTTTGCAGATTTGGGTATTTATGGGATGCCCCTCAAGTGGGGTTTTCTGAGGTCTTCTCATGCTTGGAGGCAGGTTTCGTCTGTGGTAGGAATAGCAGCAAGTGCTGTTGTTGTCATGGTGCTCTCTCCACGGGCACACTATTTTCTTTTTTTTTTTTTTTGAGACAGAGTCTGACTCTGTCGCCCAGGCTGGAGTGCAGTGGCGCGATCTCTGCTCACTTCAAGCTCCTCCTCCCGGGTTCACGCCATTCTTCTGCCTCAGCCTCCCGAGTAGCTGGAACTACAGGCGCCCGCCACCACGCCCGGCTAATTTTTTTGTATTTTTAGTAGAGATGGGGTTTCACCGTGTTAGCCAGGATGGTCTCGATCTCCTGACCTCGTGATCCGCCCGCCTCGGCCTCCCAAAGTGCTGGGATTATAGGCATGAGCCACCGCGCCTGGCCAGGCACACCATTTTCATCTGCCCCTTCTCTGGTGTCACTTGAGTCACTTGATGAAGGTAGAATTGGCCAGGCTTCTCCAGGTGAAGTGATTTTTCCTTTGTAATTAAATGTTTCAAGAAGAGTTGCTCTGGAACTATATAAATATCTCATTACTCATGAAATAATTGTAGTTAATAAAATAACTAATGGATATAATTAATACAGGTGTGGCCTTACGTGGTTTCCCATTTTCAATGGGTTGTAATGGGTTACAATCTATTTGTTATTATATTATTTATTTTATGCTCAAATTAGGCCAGATTTGGTTAGTGAGAGTCCCTTCAAGCTGACTTCTGTGTTGTTTTGACCTGTCTCCATCATTCTTTGAGCACTTCCTTACCTCTGGCCCAAAAATGTATGTCCCAGGCTCATCTTATCATTTCCCTGCCCAAACTCGAGTCAGCCATCTCTCTCGGGAGCTATGATTCTTTTTATTTTAATTTTATATTTATTCAGAGACAGGGTCTTGTTGTGTTGCCCAGGCTGGAGTGCAGTGGTGCAATCCTCCTACTTCAGCCTCCGAAGTAGCTGGGACTATAGGTGTACACCACCATGCCCGGCTAATTTCTTCATCTTTTATAGAGATGGAGTCCCACTGTATTGCCCTGCTGGTCTCAAACTCCTGGGTTCAAGTGATCCTCCTGTCTCGGCCTCCCAAGGTGCTGGGATGACAGGCCTGAGCCACCACGCCCGGCCTCCCTGATTCTTTGTTAGTGGGGAATGGAAATTCAGAAGTTAGTGTTTGGGTGCTGTTTGTGCTCGTGGATGTTGGGTATCCCAGCCCTCAGCCCTGAGTGGACTGAGCTGGGGATACACACGCGTGTACGTGCTTTACATCCATGCTTGCTTCTGTATCTATCAGTGTCCCACCTGTAGCTGGGACTGCAGGTGTGCACCACCATGCCCAGCTAATTTTTCTTTTTTTTGTTTGTTTGTTTTTTTGTGAAGACAGGGCTTCTCCATGTTGGCCAGGCTGATCTCAAGCTTCTGAGTTCAAGCAATCCCTGCGTCTCAGCCTTCCAGAGTGCTGGGATGACAGGCGTGAACGGCTGCTGCACCCGGTGAGCTCATTTGTTCTTCTGGACGTGTTGGGTCCCTCCCTTCATCTGTGACTGGCCTCATCCCATGCTGCCTCCTCCCTGGGGCACTGCCTTCCCCTCACTGCCCCCAGCTCTGAGACTCAGCGTCAGGCCCCCTGCTGCCCAGTAGCTCTCCTCACCCCACCTGGACTCTGCCACACCACCCCGGGCCTCTGGACCCAGGACGCAGACTTCCCTCACTTGGGCCCTGATGCCTTCCTCTGCAGAGGCCATCCCGCCCCACAGACCCCAGCCTTGCCCAGCTGTCTTGTTAGGGAAGCAAGAGGCACGTGGCCAGTGAGAGGCCTTCGATGGCAGAGAACACTCTAGTCGGTGGTGCTGGTGGTGTTTGAATCTTTGAAACCCAAGATAGGGCCTGCAGTTTACTGGTCCCTCCACACCAAGGCATCTCCCTGGGGCTGTCTGTGACCGTGTCTGTGCCTCTTAAAAAGGAAAAGCCATTGGCGGTGCCCGGAAAGAAATAGGCCTTTTTCTCCTGCAGGGCTTCTGCTTTGGCTTCAGGCCGTGTTCCTGACCCTGGGTGGGTTAAACTTTAACGTTCCTACCGGTTTCGGGTCTAGTCAGGGGGTTTTCCACATCTTGTCCTGGTTACTCAAGCGTCAGGGCAGGCGGGCTGCCGGGGCCTCCCCTGAATCACTCGGCATCTGGGCCCCACCCGGGAGTCAGCCTCGGTGGTGCGTGACAAGAGGCCGAGCTACTTGTGAATTTGCCCTCAGACCCTTCCTGCGGGGCTTTCGGGACATGGCTTCTCTTGCCTGGAGGAGAAAGGGCTCCAGGAAGCCCTGGCGTAGATCATCCGGGACGTCCTCTGGGGCAGGGCCCATCTACCACGAGGCTAGAGAAGCCTCCAGCTCAGCCTCCCTGGCTGGCCTGGGCTGCTTTGAAGTCTGAGCTCTTCACATCACAGTTTTATAGTCTTTACCTTAAGAAGTGTCTCTCAAAGCATCTAAGCTGTATGCCCTGTGACCTGGGCCGGCTGTGGCTCTGATGTCACATACAGTGTAACTTCCAGGCTCCAAGTTCCCACAGTGGCAGGAAAGGACCAAGAACAAGGCCCTTGTGCAGGGGTCGGCTCAGCGTCGTAGCTGAGAGGGGGCAGCCTGGGTCCATGTCGCAGCTCTGACATTCATCAGCTATGGGATCTGGAAGTTACCCACCTGCTCCGTGCCTCAGTTTCCTGCAGTAGAACCTACTCCACAGGCTCAATGTGAAGATGAAATAACCTGATACTGATATTCAAAGAGAGGGTCTTCAGAGCAGCACTTAGCTGTATTCTGTTTCTCTCTTTATAAAGTGCTGTCATCAGGCCGGGTGCGGTGGCTCAAGCCTGTAATCCCAGCACTTTGGGGGACTGAGACCATCCTGGCTAATCCGGTGAAACCCCGTCTCTACTAAAAAATACAGGTGGCTGGGACTACAGGTGGCGGGCGCCTGTAGTCCCAGCTACTCAGGAGGCTGAGGCAGGAGAATGGCGTAAACCTGGGAGGCGGAGTTTGCAGTGAGCTGAGATCCGGCCACTGCACTCCAGCCTGGGCGACAGAGCGAGGCTCCGTCTCAAAAAAAAAAAAAAATTGCTGTCATCCAAGGCAACTACCCTGCATCCTGGAGAGCTCTCGACCTTCTCATCTTTCCAGGCCAAAGACTGTTCCCTAGCTCCTTTGCCTTGTTGAGCCAAGGTTTGAAAGCCTGGAAAAGATTTCAGAACATTTGGGTTTGGGGATCTTCTGTCTTTGGCTGGTTTGCCACAGAGTGGCTTGGTTTTGGACACCACACATGGGTGTGTTTGCACGTTGGCAGCGGAGGAAGGGCCTGCTGGCCTGGTCCTGGCTCTGTCCTCCAGGAGACGGGCCAGCTATGCCCTGTCCCCACTGGGGGGAAAAGGAGGCCAGGAGAGATTCGGGATTTGGGCGTCTGGGAAGGCTGCTGGTTGGGGGAGAGAGTGACGGGAACTGGCTGTTGGAACAACCCCACCCCCTTTGCCGGTCTCTGAGGGGATGCTTAACCTGGGGCGCTCCGGCTGAGACCTAGGAGCCCCAAGCCTCCCACGGGTAGGGGATTCTGACCCCATCCTGCCATCTCCTCCCATGTGTTGTGAAAGCTAGGTGCGACGCGCTTGAACTTTGTGTGCATGTTTTTTCTTGTTCCCTTGCCAGCTTTGTGAGGCCAACAATGAATGACAGACACCCTAGTTGATCAGGGACGGGGGACACCCTTGTTCCCCTGGAGAAGCCACCCACCCAGCCCCTGGCTCTGGAGACAGCTGAGTTCAGCTGCTCCTTGTCATGGAATTCTCCCTGGCACCAGTGGATGGCTCCCAGTGCCTTCCCCTATTCCAGCTTCCCAGAAAGTGCCTGCCATACTTGTTACCACCTTTTCCTTCCCTTGGCTTCCTCCATCTCCACCTACCCCTGCCCTCCCAGCCCGGCCTCCTCCATCTCCCCCCACCCCTGCCCTCCCAGCCTGTCCTCCTCCATCT
>NW_012101476.1:3433939-3439656 GCF_000951045.1 Mandrillus leucophaeus
CCTCCTCCATCTGCACTCACCCCTGCCCTCCCAGCCTGTCCTCCTCCATCTCCCCCCACCCCTGCCCTCCCAGCCTGTCCTCCATCTGCACTCACCCCTGCCCTCCCAGCCTGTCCTCCATCTGCACTCACCCCTGCCCTCCCAGCCTGGCCTCTGCTCACCAGCCCTGCCCACCCCAGTTCTTTAGCCAGTTCTAGGGACCCACAGGGCCATGGCTCTGCAAGTGTCACAAGAAAAGTATGTAATGTCCACACTAAACAGGTGCTTTTGAAACTAAAATGGGCTGGGGGACACCAAGCATCACCAGGACTGCCCAGGCCAGTCTGTGGTAAGCTGTGTGGTCACCCTGTTCAACCCTGTTCAAGCCCAGGACATTTTGCCCTTCAGCTTAGCCCTGGCTGCTGGCTCTGCACTGGCCTGCCTTTTCCTTCCGGAATCACGAACTCCAAGGCATCCAGTCACTCAGCGTAGGCCGGGCCCTGTCTTCCCTGACTGCTGGAGCCAGCTTGTCCAGGCTGGCCAGACTGATGGGTACAATTTCAGGAATTTTATGAGCCAGGTGTTAAACACAGCCATCATTTTAAAATTAGGCAGACGTACAATCACATAAGACAAAGGTAATAAGTACTCTAAATTCATCACTTCCTAATCATACCACTTTTTCTTTTCTTTTTTTTTTTTTTTGGAATGCAGTCTCTGTTGCCCAGGCTGGAGTGCAGTGATGTAATCTCGGCTTACTGCAGCCTCCACGTCCTGGGTTCAAACAATTCTACCTCAGCTTCCTGAGTAGCTGGGATTACAGGTGTGCGCCACCACACCCGGCTAATTTTTATGTATTTTTGGCAGAGATGGGGTTTCACCATGTTGGACAGGCTGGTCTTAAACTCCTGGCCTCAAGTGATCTGCCCACCTTGGCTTCCCAAAGTGCTGGGATTATAGGCATGAGCCACCATGCCTGGCCCATATCACTATTTTCTATACTTTTGATGTTATTTATGTCCGCTATGTCTGTATGGAGGGAGACCACCATGTGACGGTTTGCTCATGCGTGTCTCTTACTCTGAGCTCGACATCGTCAGATTGGTAGCTGGAAATGGGCCATGGTGGGAATATTTGCACCATTGCAATTGGCAAATGCTATAAATCAAGGTTGATTTATGGTTCTGTTGATTATTCTTTGCAGTGATGTTAGTAATACAGATTAAACTTAACAGTGCATTGTACCTGTAACCATTCCATTGTGAATAACACAAAAAGTAGAGGAAATATTTTTCTCACATTTGGAAATTATTCTGTGATTCAGCAAAGAAGCTGCTCGTGTCATTGACAAGTTCAGAAATACGTGCTGCCAAAGCCAAAAAGAGGCTTCGGTTTAATACAAATAATTAACACGAAGGGGAGAAATGGTTTACCACCTGTTCACTTACTGGATTTAAGGACACTTGTTGAGGAAAGAGCAGAGTAAGATGCAACTCTGTCAAATCATGGCTGAATATGTTTGGCAAAAAATCAATAAAAACTGAGCATCAGTCTGTTATGTGAAATGGAATATTTTAACATTATTTGTAAGTTGTGTGCTCTGTGTCCTTTGTATCATTAGAATTTATAAAATTATAAGTAAACATGCACACATACATGTTTCTTCAGAGAGCCAGTTGCTGAACAGTTACCAGCACACCGCTGCCCACCTCCTTTGCCTGGACTGGGTCGGTGCCTCTCTGCTGCTCCCACAGAAACCTGTCCAGAACTCTAATGCGGCACCTCTTCGTGTGTCTCATTGAACTTCTTGAGGACAGAGTGATCTTTGTGGCTCCAGCACTTAACGTGATGCCTGGCACATGCTAGGTGCCTTCCCCAAACTGAATGAATAAAGGGGTTGAACAGTTGAGTGGGCGAGGACTGGATCATGCTCTCCCCATGGCATTGCTGCTTCCTGGAGAGGTGGCTGCATTTCCTGGTCCCTCTGCAGTGGGTGTGGCCATGTGGTGAGTGATACGTGGAAGGAGGATGCCAGTCAGCCTCAGGCCTGCCCTCCAGTGAATCCATGAGACCCTCCAGATCGCTCTCCTTCCCTGCAGCCTCTGGGAGCGTCAGAGGCCACATGTTCCTACTAGTGTAGCTACAGGGTAGAAAAGGGATGCCTGGCCCACAAAGTATGAGTAAAATAAGCTTATTTTGTTAAGCCACTGCATAGCCTCACGCATCCTGACTAATCTGATGAGAATGCTGAAGCCCAGCCATAGAGGTGACTTGGGCCAGGCTGTGCCTTCTGTGAAGTGGCAGGCCCAGCCCAGAGCCCATCTTCATTGTCACTCTACCTCCTACCTCTGCCCATTTCTTCCCTCCTGAACACTTTTTTGGAAATACAGAATAAAGTGTGAATCTGAGGTGAGTTTTGTTCTAAGCCCTGTTTGAGACAATACCTGGTTAGGACCCACGCATGGTGACGCCTCCAATGGCAGCCAACCCAGGAGGCACACTCATGACGCAGCCTGTCATTAGAGGATCAGCCGGGGCGGCTGATGTCTGGGATTCAGGCTCCCATTAAGTGTTATTAGCCTTAGCCTCAGTGAGGTTTCACCCACAAGCAACCTCCCTGGCCTTGTCATTTACCACTTCCTTTGGCTTATCTAGACCAGATCTGGTAATTGGGCAGATGGAAACCCAGCTTTGGAAGTGACACACTCGGGCCGCAAATGCCAAGCAGGACAAACAGCTCCTTATTCTCAGCTGAAAAAAAACCTCAGCGTAGTTGCACGAACATTTAAATGTGGATTACGAGTCGGGCATTAGGCTGTTTACTGTAGTACAGTACATATAGTGTAGCCTAGTATAGGGCAATGTGTGTAGCATAATTACAAGTCTAATACATGTCCAGTATAATGTCGTGGATCAGTACAATATGCATAATATTCGTGGTACGGTATGATGGTACAGTACAATAAGCATAATATCACATAGTCTCTGCCTTGTTCCTTCCTCTCCTGAAAGCCTGGCTACCTTCCCATTGATTGCAAACGGGGAGGCTGAAACCATCAGGTTGAAGTCACAGAGGCCAGATCAGCACCGTGACTTGGGTGAGCTGGCACATTCCTAACTCCTGATTACCTGGTGATGACACTGGCCTTCAACTTCCTTGGCCCCACCCAGTCTCTCCAGGGCAGGGATTCCATCCATGACTTCTGCTTGACCCTGAAACACCATTCTTGGCTTGGCTTTCTGTCTTTACCACGAGAGTTTGCAAGCTCCAGAGGAGAAGAGTCTCGCTTCGTGTTTTGCTTTTGTTATACTGTATCCCTAGCGTCTAGGATGGTGCCCCAGTGTTTGTTGAATGACTGCTAGAATGCAAGGCCTGTGTGGGCAGGGTGCCCCCGCTCATGGCACAGTGCTCTATCCAGGGACTGTGGAGACTGACAGCGCCACATGGAAGCCCCCCACTGCCTTCCTCACACCTCTGACTCCTGACTGGCGCTAGGTCTCTGCACAGGCTGTGCCCTCTGCCTAGAATATTCCCCTTGGCGTCCTTCCAGCCTTCCCTGACTACTGCCCCTTACTCAGTCTCCCAGCCCCATGTCTCCCTTGTCACAGTGCTGCCACACCTTCTTGCAAGTAGCTTGATTGCTTGTCTGTCCTCTGCCCTCCCCTGGACTGCGAGCCTGGGGAGTGTGGGGCTGTGTCTGTCCTGCTCCCCACCGTATCCTCAGGATGGCCACAGACACGCATACGCATAACAGGTGCCACATGCTAGAAGGACGAATGGAGGAATAGCTGGCCACAGCCAGGTGTGGCCTTGTGAGCTACTCGAGGGATACCTGGAGGTCATGTATGGGGGTGCAGGAGGTGTGGCCTGGCTCTGTGTCAGGTTGAAGCTGCCCCGGTCATTGGCGGTCATGCTCGGGACCAAGAAAGTGGCCTGGGTCTATTCTCTTATCCGAGCTGGACTGTCTGCTTCCTAAATTGTGACATAGGCTCACGGTGATGCTTCTGAGCCACTCCTGTTTATCAGTGTTCACACAGTGATTCACTTTAAAAGCTACTTATTAAACACCTACTGTGTGCCAGATGCCCTGCTAGGTTCTGGGGGTGCAGAGATCAGCACAGTGGGGCCCCACCTCCAGGAGGTCACAGTCCCGGGCCCGAGCTGCGCCTGAGCGTGCATCTCCTACTGTGCTCCTCGGGCAGCGTGCCAGGTTCTGTTTGCCAGCCCAGTACGCTGAGATCCCACCTCCCTGGGGCCCATCCCAGAGTTTCTGATCCATCAGGCGTGAGGCAAGTGTGATCATGTGTGTGTCTCACAGATTCCCCGGTGCGTGCTCTGTGGTCGGGGGCCTGCACTCAGAAACCCTGCCCTAGATTGTCCTAGGCTGGCAGTTTTCACGAGTCCTGCACATCCATGACCTCATCGTTTAGACTTTCAGCCTCCCTCTCCTGCGTAACTTCAGTGCACACAGCAGGGGAGAGTCGGTGTTGTGTCTCGGGCCCAGGTCTTCCTGTTGGACGCTGCCCTCTCCTAGTGGCACCGGCTGGTACAGGAACAGTTGCCGGTGCCGTCGGAGTTGTAGGAGAGCTGCGGGGCCCGGCCAGGGGAAGCTGTGGGGAATTGGCGGAGACTTTCCGGAGAAAGGCCAGAGGACGCCATGTCTGGGAGGCAGGGTGGCGGGTCGCCTTTCCGTTCTGCAAGGAGCACGGGCTTGGCAGGATGGGCGGAGGCAGAGCAGCTCGTGGGCAGGGCCCCAGGCCCCTACCTAGAAGGCAGAGGAGGGGCAGGTGGCGTTCCTTCCTGGGCGGGCCTCCTCTCCTCAGCAGTTGGGACTTGGGCCTCGGTCATCCCACCTCCGTACAGGCCCCAGCGGGAGGTCGGGGCAGCCTTGGCCTGAGAGTGCTGTGCGTGATGGCCAGACTGGGGCCTGTGGCCCTGCAGTTCACACAATCACCCCCTCTGTGTCAGCCCAGGTGGCCGTGGGACTCTGGGCCTCATAGTTTCCAGCGTCCCTGGACTGGGCCAGGCTAGTCCGGGTTCAGTGCTGTCTCATCGGAAGGAGGCTGGGAGGGAGAGCAGGGAGGGGCCGGCTCCAAGAAGAGCTCCATATTTCCACGGGCAAGGAAGGGAAGGTGGAAAACCCTGCGCTGGGGCGAGCAGCTTCCTCCCGTGTTGTCTCTGAGCAGGAAGCCAGGCCTGCCCAGCCCCGGGGAAGGAAAATAACTCTGGACACGTATTTGTAGAAAGTGGGAAAGCCCTGTTTCTCAAGGGTGGTGAACATTTAAATGTAAAACTGGCTACTCCGCTGAAGTCCCCACTGACTATCCGGGAGGGGCCCAGGATGCAGAGTGGCCGGGGCTGCTGGTGCCTGGTAGGGGCTGGTTGTCCCTGATAGGGGCTGCCTGTCCCTGGTAGGGGCTGGTTGTCCCTGATAGGAGCTGGGTGGTTGTCTCTCGTTGGAGCTGGTGGGTTCTCCCTGGTCGGGGCTGGTTGGTTGTACCCAGTCAGGGCTGGTTGTTTTGTCCCTGGCTGGGGCTGGTGGGTTGTCCCTGGCTGGGGCTGGTGGGTTGTCCCTGGCTGGGGCTGGTGGGTTGTCCCTGGCTGGGGCTGGTGGGTTGTGCCTGGCTGGGGCTGGTGGGTTGTGCCTGGCTGGGGCTGGTTTTGTCCCTGGTCGGGACTGGTTAGTTGTGCCTGGCTGGGGCTGGTGGGTTGTCCCTGGCTGGGGCTGGTGGGTTGT
>NW_012101476.1:3440674-3448383 GCF_000951045.1 Mandrillus leucophaeus
GGAGGCTGAGGCAGGAGAATGGCGTAAACCCGGGAGGCGGAGCTTGCAGTGAGCTGAGATCCGGCCATTGCACTCCAGCCTGGGCGACAGAGCGAGACTCCATCTCAAAAAAAAAAAAAGAAAATCCAGCAGGGTACACTTACAGCAAAATGTACCTTTGAAATCTGGTACATTTTGGAGGATCTAGTTTTTAGAAACAGCAAGCAGTCCCTTGGAATCAAAACTACATGAGGTGGATGACTGAGCTGAGAAAAAAACAAAAATCTGGTTCAAAAGGAAAACTTGAGTGATTTTAAAAACCTGGCCTAGCCGGCGCGGTGGCTCACACCTGTAATCCCAGTGCTTTGGGAGGCCGAGACCATCCTGGCTAACAAGGTGAAACCCTGTCTCTACTAAAAATACAAAAATTAGGCATGGTAGCAGGCACCTGTTAGTCCCAGCTACTCGGGAGACGGAGGCAGGAGAATGGCGTGACCCGGGAGGTGGAGCTTGCAGTGAGCTGAGATCGCGCCACTGCACTCCAGCCTGGGCAACAGAGCGAGACTCCGTCTCAAAAACAGTAACAAAAACAAAACAAAACAAAAAACTTGGCCTAAACTGGCACTGAAAGTAGTTATTCCTAGATAAATTTACAAAAGATAATCGAAATGATAGCAAGGTTACCAAAGTGTGGGGCCTCTCAAGGCAAGGAGACCTCAGTTCCTTGAGAGCCGGCACACCCAATAAAACAGAGACAAAAATGTCAGCAGTGCCACTGAGGAATATTGGCAGAATTGTGATAATTTGTGACAGGGCAGGAGGGGCCAACAGTTTGTAGGGTACCTGTGTCACGATGGAGCTGCAGCTGGAAACGTGTAAGGCGAAATACCACCTGGTCCCTGCTGTCCCCTGTGCTGGGCCCGGGGTGGAGGCGGAGGCGGAGGCAGGCCTGGGCAGTGCAGTGCTGCCCAGATGCTGGGTTGGAGCCAGGCCCCTGGACTTTCCACAGAAGCCTCCTTGCCTTTCTAGCAACAACCACGGCTTCAAAGGCCTGCCAAGGAGTGGATCGGGCAACCCCAGGAGCTTGTGTAGCCGTGTTGTGTGTAGCAGTCCTGCACGTCAGGGCGCTGGAAACTCCTACAGGCAATTCTAGGTTCTAGAACCAGCTCCTAAGTGGGGGAAGGGAGACAGAGGCCACCAAAGGACCTGCCTGGAGCTGGGTCCCCAAGGCCGAGGTCACAGGCACCAGGTTCAAGGACCCCCCTGTCCGCTGTCTTGGGGGTCCTTCTCAGGCCCAGACTCACCATCCACCTTCCTTTCCGCTTGGAAGCTGCCCTTTGCCCCCGCTCCCTCTTCCTGCCAAGCCTGCCCTCAACTGGCCCAGCCTTCAGTTGCCTTTTCTTGTCACCTCTCTAAGTGGCCCCATCCCTATTACTATGCCCCTGAAGCCTATCTAAAGATCAGCAGGAGCCATGGGGAGAAGGGGGCCAAGTTCGTTGAGGAAGTGACTCTGTGGGTGGCAAGGAAAGAAGGGAAGCAAGAGGGCAGGACACACTGGAGGGTGCAGCCTGGCTGCCAGGGCAGGGCACCTGCGGCAGCCCCCAGAGGCCCCCGGGGAGAGAAGCGAAGCCTCCCTGTTCCATGTGTAAGCTGCTGGGACAGCCCCGCCTGTCAGGTGGCCGTAGGGAGAAAGGAGCTACCATCTAGCACCACACAGTGTCGGCATACGGCAGGGACACAAAGACTGGCTACTAGGGAGGCTGAGGCAGAATTGCTTGAACCTGGGAGGCAGAGGTTGCAGTGAGCTGAGATGGCGCCACTGTGCTACAGTCTGCACGGCAGAGTGAAACTCCATCTCAAAAAAAAAAAAAAGAAAAGAAATGATTGGACTGACGAATGAAGAGCCTCACAGAAAGCTTCACAGTCACATGGTGATGAATTAGGGAAGTCACGGTCATGTGAGCCCCTCAGCCCTGAGTTGGGAAGGCGGGCGCAGGAGATGGGGCACCTCAGCTGCTCCGACATCTGGGCACGGCCAGGCCTTCTTAAGCCTTCTTACTCTTTGAAAACCGTCTTCCCAAGCAGAGGTTATTTTCCCCAAATTCAAAATGCCAGACGCCAAGTGAATAGTCACGTAAAAGGGATACAGTCTGTCTGATTTCAAGGACCAGGAAACTTGTAGAGTCCGAGAACCGGTTGGAAACTGAAGGTGGCCAGGTGGCATTGCTGGCTCCATTATCTGTTAGAGACATGGGTTGTATGAGGACTTGGGCCATTGCATAAGGGCCACAGAGGGCCAGGGCATCTTCAGAAACAAGGGCAGGTCCCTTGCTGCCATCCTCACACTCAGGCAGTTCATGGGGGGAAATGCACCGGCCCCGCAGTCAAAGGGGCCTGGGCCTGAATGGGAGCTGTCCTTGAGTCGTGTGCACAGGCTGTGCAGGCCCAGCACGCAGCTCCCTTGTTCATTCAGCCCCACCCCTGAAAGGCATTTCCAGAATTTAGGTCACTACTGTTGGCAGCGTTGCTTCATGTACAAACACTCTGAGGTTAAAGTTTATGAAGGGTGACCTGTTTATCAACCACTGAGTTCCAGCAGCCTCCGCTTGCAAATGTGAATTCTTATCTGGGGCTGGGGTGGGCTGGTCATAGCGACTGCTCTGACTGCAGCAGGGGCCGTGGGGGTGGGGGTCGCATGCTGGCCTGGGGTTCCTGCCATCTGCCCAGCCCGCAGCAGAGAGGCCTGGGGCTTTGAGCATGCCTACAGCGGGTTGCACTTCCAGATGCTCCCGAACCTCAGAAGCAAGGGTCAGTGAGGGACAGGGTGACCAGGGCTTTAAAGCAGCCTCAGGAGCCAGGAAAACCTGCATGAAACCCAAGCAGTGAAGCAGGAGGGGACCCGGCCCGACCCCGCCTTGCTCCAGATCCTCCTGTGCCCAGGACAGAGGGGTCTGGCTGTGGACCCCACACTCAGATCTGGGGATTGCAGTGGGATCCAGGCAATGCTGGGGCACCATGACCCCGTTGCACTCTGCCGGGTGTTTTGGGTGCTTCTCCCCTAGGCTGGAGTTTGCCGTTTAGGTCGTTACCAGGAGTCACCATGCAGCCCCTTCTTAGCTGGTTGCTGCATAGGAAGCTCCTACAGTCTATGTAAGAAGCAGGCCTGGAGGACACCCTTTCGGGCTCCTGGGTATTGGCTTCCCCCCTCCTCCAAGGACAATACCCGGGAGGAAGCACGAAGCCTGCTTTGCTGAGTGATGGGCATTTCATAAGCACTGTGAATGTGGAATGCGGAGGGCTGAGTTCTGCTGTCTTGTTTGGAAGAGGCCTTTCAGAAAGCCTTCATCTGTCAAACTCCAGCGCGGACTGTTGCCATGGTGAAAAGCGCGGGGTGGGAGGGCCCCTGGGCCTTTTCTTCTGTGGATGGCTGGATCCCCCCACAAGGCTTTTCTGCTGAGAGAAAGTGGTGATTCTGGCAGTGAGGGAGAAGCCCCAGAGGCCTGGGGGAGGTAGACCACGTGGAGTTGGGTTCCCAGCCACGCCTCTGCTTCACATTCAATGACAGAGCACGTGATTTTCCAGAGCGGCTTGCAGCTCTGTCTTCTTTCCTCAGCTATTTGAAAGCAGGGCTTGTCCAACTAGCAGATTAGAAAAGGAGATGGGACTTGTTTCCCCTACTGAAAAGCAGGGGAGAAAAGCCTTGTGAAGAGAAGACACAAAACCTGTTTGGTGACTTGTCGTTTCAATGAAAACACAAACCTCTCCAGGTGAGCACTCCCAGCTCCTCCCCTTCCTCCTCCCCCAGCAGCCCCGGCAGGGACCACAGGCATGATGAGAAGAACAGAAAAACAAGGCGACTGCTCACTCAGAGTTCACCATTCTTTGATGGCAGAAGTTTAAGAACCCAAGGAAGCAGTTTAGGGAAAAACAAGTTTACTAATCTCGCCACGTCACAGCGAGAAATACACGCAGAGAAAGTGCCTTCCTGAGGGAAGTCGCCATCGGGAAGACAGCACGGCAGTTAAGAGTTTCTCGATAAGGAAATTGTTGTCATATTTTATATTTCTCTTTCATTCCTCTTTATTAGCCATTAAATACTGATTTTCTTAGATTACCTATTGTATATTACAAAAAAACACCAAATCCCCTGACAAGTCAGAATCCTCACAGCCAGAGGTGTGGAAATTTAAAGAGAATCCATTTCTTTTTTCTTCGTTTGAGAAAAAGTCTCGCTCTGTTGCCCGGGTTGGAGTGCAGTGGCAAGGTCTCAGCTAACTGCAACCTTGACCTCCCAGACTCAAGCGATACTGCCACCTCTGCCTCCTGAGTAACTGGGACTACAGGTGCATGCCACCCGGCCGGGCTTTTTTTTTTTTTTGTAGTGATAGGGACTCACTATATAGCCCAGGCTGGTCTCAAACTCCTGGGTTCAATCGATCCCCCAACCTTGACCTCCTAAAGTTCTGGCATGAGCCACCGGCCAAGAGAATATATTTCCGATTTTTTGTTTTTTTAATAAAACAGTCAGTCTTAAGGTTTCCATAAGGCCTTGCTCATCACCTCTGCTCAGCTCTTTACAATAGCTGGTTCCAAATGGGCATCCTACAGTGGAACTCTGCACCAGGAATTTTGAGTGAGGGATCCTAAATTCAGAAGACAGCTTGTATAGCCCAGGAGGGGCTGAAGAGCAGGCAGGCAGCGTAGGCTGTGAGCCCCGTGCCTGGGGCCGCCCTCAGATGCCTGTGAGTTTGGTCAAAATGCATGAAGCCGAGGGCTTTATCATTAAACACGTGGAGAAGTTGTCCTCCGAATTCTTGATGAAAGCATGCCAGGATCGGTGTCTCTGTCTTTCCTGTCCCTTCTCTCCTCAGCCAGCCTTATAGGAGAATGCGGGCAGGGGAGACACAAAGATCAGCATTTCTGCCAATCTCGTGAAGTTGGGTATGCATGCCAGGAACCAAGTATCAGAAAGGGGAGGAGTAGGAGAGGACTGTAGCAGATGCTGTGATGCTGTGTTTGGTGTTGCCATCCGCCCACGGGACTCTGGTTTGGTCATTTGCACACAGCTTTTGGAAAGCAAAGGATATGGCTGGGGCAGTGGCTCACGCCTGTAATCCCAGCACTTTGGGAGGCCGAGGCGGGCGGATCACATGAGGTCAGGAGTTCGAGACCAGCCTGGCCAACATAGTGAAACCCCATCTCTACTAAAAATACAAAAATTAGCCCAGCATGGTGGCGCGTTCCTTTAATCCCAGCTACTCGGGAGGCGGAGGTTGCAGTGAGCTGAGATCACGCCACTGCATTCCAGCCTGGGCGAAGGTTATTCTCTCTCCCAGTTCTTGGGAAAAGGGAGACAAGACCGTCTCAAAAAGAAAAGAAAAGGATAATTTTTTTTTTCGGATTTAAGCATTAAGATAAAGAGTTTTGTAAAAGCAGAGAATGATTTACAAGCATCACTTGGGGGAAAAAGTGGGGCATTTAGGATTCATCTTTCCATTACGATTTTGCTTTGAGATATGTTTGGTCCTTCAAATTACCGTGAACCATTTGACCTTTAAGAAATGACATCATATAATTACGGCAAGGAAACTAATGCCTCTCCACAAACTGGGTTTGCCAACATAAGTACACCTACGGGTTAGTTTAGCAGCAGCTACAATTTGAACTTTGTACAAAACATATGGCTTTAATTAGTAGGGTTTTAGACACAAGAAATGACCAGGGTGACAGTCAGTGTAACCATGAACAAACAGAAGAAATTATGAATAAATAGAAGGAAAGGGTATAACCATTTAAAAGAAAGTAACTGAGAATATAGCATGCAATGCAAAAACAAGCTTAAGAAAAAAACTCTTAAATTTATTTTTCAAAAATGTGATTATGACAACGAATAAACTAATATGCAGTCCAGTTCACCCTACTCACAGTGAAATCATGGGGTCAGTGAAAAATACACCGTCCTCATCCAGAGTATTTAAAATGCCGGTTGTATCAGGACCTTCTGTTACTGAACACTGTATGGCATCTTGCTTTGTAAAGAGGAAACACAGCCCTTATAAATCCTTTAAACCAATCCAGCATTAACAGGAGTAAAATTTACAGTAACTACTTTTGAAAGGTAAAATTAAAGCACCTATTTAAATTAAGATCATCAAGAATCTATGAGGTTATTATTCATGAGAATAAGAGCTGGATGAGACTAAATATTGCATTTCTAAGGAAAAAATTATAATCATGCACTTCATGTAATTTACAAGGCAAATGGAATACTGTGAAAATGCCCTCCACAGCACATTTAAGTCTGAATTTAAGTAATACTCAATGGGAAAGAAACAGGCTCTGTTACGGTGCTGGCGGAGACATAAAAACACAAGGGTGTGACTGCTCAGGGCAGCCCGTCCCGTCTATTTTTAGAGGTCTAAGACTCCAGCCTTAAATAGTTTTGATAATAACGCTTGTGGCATAACTCAGCGTGTAAGACATAGTCTGGGAGGAAACCGGTTCTTTTCCTGCTAACCTCCTTCACTGGTTTTTCCCTATTAATTCTGAGATGTTGCTTGTGGAACATGACAGTCGGGTGGATCTTTAAGAATCTTTTGCTTCCTTCTGTTGACCTCAGAATATGCAAAACTAAAATTAGGTGATAAAGGAGATTAGTTTTCTAAAAAGTTCCATCTTCAGTGAAGTCTTGCTTACTTGGAAGCAGGGAATATTACTTTAATTGGGAACAGAGGAACATTTTGTTAAGGAAAAAGCACTTTGGGTTCACCAAAATACCATGGAGACGTGCCCTTAAGACACTTCCATACTAGGAAGTAACAATTTCTTGTATCATCCGTCAGGATGCTGAGGTGGCTCTGTCTGCCCAAGAATAGGAAGCGCTGGCATCCTGTAGTGACTTAGGAGGGTGTTCAGAAGTTTCTATTTAATAATGATACATGTGGACACACAGGGTACCTATGCATGTATATGTTGACACATATGTTTCTAAAAACATATACACACAAACACAGGCTCAGGCAAACATGTCCCAGACCGGAGAGTCTGATGAGACTTGCTTTCTCAAAATTACCGTTCTGTTTCACTCCCAAAACTCTAAGATTTCATTGCAGTTTTCAGTAAAAACAAAACTGGGCAAACTAAATTACGTCAAGAAACAAAAGCAAAGTTCCATGATGCCTCACCCTTCGAAAACAAAAGCGAGTCTATTAAGACATTACAAAATGTAACAAGCATTTTTTTTTTTATTTTCTTAGAAAAGGCGGGGAGAATCCTGAGTGGAAGGGATCTGAGCTGACTTTCATGTCATGTACTTCGAGAAAAGGGTAGATGAGACTCAAGAATGATAATCAGACCAGTCCTGCTCCTCCCAGCCCCCAAAAGATGGCATTTACACATCACGGACACCCATGGGTCTAAGGTTCTTGGGGTCTCAGTTCTTGGGAAAAGGGAGACAAACCCCCGGCCGGATTCCTTCAGGGAAGAGTCCTCTGTCCCGGTGGCTGGAGCCGCTGGTGCGGGCTCAGCCCGGAGGCCCCAGCCTGGCACCTCTAGATTCTGATGTGCCGCAGAGGGCAGGGGGTCCCCTGTCACTTCCGTTTCAGGCCAAACAGCTCCTGCGTGCAGCGACTCTCTCACCCTCTCTTCAGGGTGGACCGGAGCCCGCGCGGCCCTCACGAGCTCTCCCTGAGCAGCCCCAGCTTCCGCAGCGCCTCCCTGCGCGCCTCCTC
>NW_012101476.1:3450828-3451706 GCF_000951045.1 Mandrillus leucophaeus
AGGGGAACACAGAAGAAGTATCTCTGGGTCTCACAGACACCAGCAAACCATGTTCCAGGGCTGGCCTGTGCTTCCCCCTCACCTGCTGCCTGCGTCTCCTCTGGAAGGCCCTTGGCTTCCCCGGCGCCAGGTGCTGGCTGCACTAAGTCGATGACATCTTCGGGCTCGGAGGGACTGGAGGTGCTCTCCTCCAGAGACGGGGAGCAGAGGCAGCACACTCCCCCATCACACAGCACTGGCTCCTCAAAGTCCTCGTCCAGGGAGTCAATTGTCTCCTCAAAAAACAGGAGGACGTCCTTTTCCTCATGGGTGAGGTACTTCAGGCTCTCATCATCCTAGAGTACAGGTTTGGGGATTGGGAACAGAAGAGAGAAAACAAACAGTGGCTTCACTAAAGAGACAAAAGGCGAAGCAAAGTTGGGATCTGTCCGTAGCCCAGGGCGGAACTCACTGTGTCCTGAGAATGCCCTGCCATGCGGGGTGCCCCTGCCACACAGTGCCCGCGTGTGCCTCTCCATCGCCCAGATGGAAGAGAACGCGCTCCGAAAGGCAGAGCGAATAACAACGCCTCAAAGCTCTTAGAACAGGCCCTCGCCTTGCGGTTCCTAGCAAGTCAATGACAAAAAGCAGCCGTTCGGGGCACACTGGACAGCTGCTGTCAGCCTACTGCCATCCCACACACTTGCTTTTCCATCATCACGGGAAACCTCTGCTTAAAGATGGTGGACTGAACTCGCATATTTATCTCCTTTCTCACCAGAAACTTTACTAAAACAAAGGGATTTTTTTTTTTTAAGGCACAAATCACAACGACAAAATAACAGGAAGAGAGATGGTGGAGCACGCGTCATCTTTGGGGAATCTGAAGAATTCAGGAG
>NW_012101476.1:3453591-3464895 GCF_000951045.1 Mandrillus leucophaeus
GCCCCGGGCCGGGGTCTCTGCTGCGGGGCCCCCAGGCGGCTGGTGTCCTCCACTCCTCGGGCCGGCCCTCCCTGGATGGGGAGGTGGGCGAGAGGGCTTCGTTTCCTGCCAACCTCTCGGAAATCTTGTGCGCAATAACGAGGGGCGTGGGAACGGAGCGCAGGAGTCTGGGGTGCTCCGCTGGCGGGGAAGGGGCACGCAGCTCCCTCCTGGGGGGGTCGGGGGTGCTGGGCACGGGCGGTGGCGCAGGAAGGGTCTCGGGAGCTGGGGGGTCCGGAGGTGGAGGAGTCTCAGCATCTTGTTTCCTGTGCTCCTTCCCGGCAGGTGCAGGCCCTGGAAGACGAGGGAGGAGTCTGTGAGCCACCAGCCCACGTGCAAGTAAATGCATGAAGTTCCCTCTGGCTGAACTGAAAAGAGCTTCAACCTGGACCTGACACCAGCTTCCCCGGTGCTGCCTGTGAGTCAACTAACTCCTCTCTCCCTGTTTCCGGGACTAGGGAAGCCCAAGGTGGTATATGTCATGCGTATGACCTCACTTTGAGAAGGGACAAATCACGATAGCCCTGCAAGTCAGACAGTCGGCACCTAGGAGACATCCCCTCCATGCGGGCTGCTGAGGCTCCAGCCCCTAAGGCTAGGACAGGACGCAAGTAGTGACCAACTCATCAGGGGAGTTTACAAAGGGGAAACTGAGGCTAGAAAGTGTGTGGCACACACTGACACCAGCAGGTCTTTCTGGATGAAGGACATGTAGCTGTGTCACTTTCCTCTATGACAGAGAACTTAGCAGGCCTGCCTCTGAGTCCTTACGTAGCATGTATCAATCACTGATCACCTGGCACTGCTGTACTTACACACCTCTCAATACAACACTGGGCCGGGTGCGGTAGCTCATACCTGTAATCCCAGCACTTTGGGAGGCCAAAGCAGGTGGATCACTTGGAGGCCAGAAGTTCAAGACCATCCTGGCCAACGTGGTGAAACCCTGTCTCTACTAAAAATACAACAATTAGCGGGGCGTGGTGGTGTGTGCCTATAGTCCCAGCTACTCTGGAGGCTGAGGCAGGAAAATCACTTGAACCTGGGAGGTGGAGGCTGCAGTGAGCTAAGATGGCACCACTGTACTCCAGCCTGAGCAACACAGTGAGACTCTGTCTCAGGAAAAAAACACCCTGAAATTCATAACTTGCTATGTTCATATCTTCAGAATCTCACAATGTATACTCTGTGGGCACTTACAATTGTTATGAATATACCAGGTGAGGTGGCTCACACCTGTAATCCCAGCGATCTGGGAGTCTGAGGTGGGAGGATCACTTGAGCCGCCCAAGACTTCGAGACCAGCCAGGGCTGGATAGTGAGATCCCATCACTATGAAAAAAAATGAGCCAGGCATGGTGGCACACACCTGTAGTGCCAGCTACTTGGGAGGCTGAGGTGGGAGGATCATCTGAACCCAGGAGTTGGAGGGTGCGGAGAGCCAGGACTGTGCCATTGCACTCCAGCCTGGGTGACAGAGCGAGTTCCTGTCTCACAAAAACGAAAGAAAAATTATTATGAAAATACAATGTTAGAGAACTGACGGACAGGTGTAGCTGATTTTTCAAAGAGTGTTTTCCTTGGCATGACTATGTGATCTCACATTTTATACAGTAAAAATGTCCAGTATATTACTTCTCTGAAGAGATGGCTGCAAACCAAGCTCCATATTTACATGGAATCCATAACCGTAGTCTATGAAGTTCTGAGTAATACATAGCCTTGCTTAAAAGACATATGGGTACACATGTGCACACAATTTATTTCTAGTGGCTTAAGACAAATGACAGTATTTTATCCTTACCAGGGCAAAAATAATTTTTTCCTCATCCCTTCCAACATTAACCCCTTGGCCACATTTGTTTCCAGTATCCTTACCAATCAGGGAAAAAAAACTGGAAGATATTTTTCTCTGCCCATTTCCCTGCAGCTCAGGGATCACCAACACACCTGGTACTGGTCTGTGGCCTGTTAGGAACTGGGGCGCACAGCAGGATGTGAGCAGTGAGCGAGCGAAGCTTCATTTGTATTTACAGCCACTACCCATGGCTCGCATTACCAAGCTCCACCTCCTGCCATGTCAGCAGTGGTATTAGATTGTCTTTCTGTTTTTGAGGCAGGGTCTTGCTCTGCCACCCAGGCTGGAGTGCAGTGGCACAGTCTCGGCTCACTGCAACCTCTGCTTCCCGGTTCAAGCGATTCTCGTGCCTCAGCCTCCGGACCAGCTGGGACTACAGGCATGCGCCACCACGCCCAGCTGACTTTTGTATTTTTAGTAGAGATGAGATTTCACCGTGTTGGCCAGGCTGGTCTTGAATTCCTGGCCTCAAGTGATCCACAGTGCCCAGCCTGTAACATAGAATAATTACCTGGAAGCCATTTCCAGTTTTCCTTCTTTCTGTGCGTGTGTATGCATTGTGTATAAAAAAAAAGTACTCTCCGCTTATGTGCCCAGTTCATTCCATTCTTTATTCTAGTCCTTCTGGCATTTCCCTTTGCTGGACAACAAAACTGCTGAGGATTCTCTTCCCCTATAAGAATCTGGTAAGACTCAACAGCTTCTACTGGCAAGCATAGGGGAACACAGAAGAAGTATCTCTGGGTCTCACAGACACCAGCAAACCATGTTCCAGGGCTGGCCTGTGCTTCCCCCTCACCTGCTGCCTGCGTCTCCTCTGGAAGGCCCTTGGCTTCCCCGGCGCCAGGTGCTGGCTGCACTAAGTCGACGACATCTTCGGGCTCGGAGGGACTGGAGGTGCTCTCCTCCAGAGACGGGGAGCAGAGGCAGCACACTCCCCCATCACACAGCACTGGCTCCTCAAAGTCCTCGTCCAGGGAGTCAATTGTCTCCTCAAAAAACAGGAGGACGTCCTTTTCCTCATGGGTGAGGTACTTCAGGCTCTCATCATCCTAGAGTACAGGTTTGGGGATTGGGAACAGAAGAGAGAAAACAAACAGTGGCTTCACTAAAGAGACAAAAGGCGAAGCAAAGTTGGGATCTGTCCGTAGCCCAGGGCGGAACTCACTGTGTCCTGAGAATGCCCTGCCATGCGGGGTGCCCCTGCCACACAGTGCCCGCGTGTGCCTCTCCATCGCCCAGATGGAAGAGAACGCGCTCCGAAAGGCAGAGCGAATAACAACGCCTCAAAGCTCTTAGAACAGGCCCTCGCCTTGCGGTTCCTAGCAAGTCAATGACAAAAAGCAGCCGTTCGGGGCACACTGGACAGCTGCTGTCAGCCTACTGCCATCCCACACACTTGCTTTTCCATCATCACGGGAAACCTCTGCTTAAAGATGGTGGACTGAACTCGCATATTTATCTCCTTTCTCACCAGAAACTTTACTAAAACAAAGGGATTTTTTTTTTTTAAGGCACAAATCACAACGACAAAATAACAGGAAGAGAGATGGTGGAGCACGCGTCATCTTTGGGGAATCTGAAGAATTCAGGAGCCAAAAGCAGGGCAGGTGGAGGGCAGGACAGGTGGAAACTGACTGAGAAGGCCCAGGAAAGCCAGTGACCCTCCTGCTGTGTCCCACAGAACTGCCCAGAAGCTCCGGTCCTGGAGGTGCTGAGCAGCTCTGGAAGTGTGGGCAAGGTGATGGCGAAGACAGGACAACTGTTTGAAAGTCTCTTTCAGAAGCAGCGAGCTCATCCTGGCATAGAACTAGCCACTTACTCGAAAAAGGTGACAGAGGAACCTGAAGTGGGGTCATGGAGCAAAGCTGACGGTGCAACGCCCTGTTAACAGTGTGGGCCATGGGTGCAGGCAGGTGACCGCCCTCCAGACGGAGGACTGTGCACAGCATCTCTGGGGAATCTGAGGAATCCAAGAGCCAAAAAAGGCTGATCCCAAGGGTTCCCCAGCAAGGTCAATCCACAGGTAAAGATTACAGTCAACGAATCCCCGTGTAGAACTGCACAGCAGTTTCTGACTGTCCTACTCTGGAGTGTGTGCAGATATCTAATAACCACCGAGCATCTGAGGAAAACTGTGACCGTGAAAGAGCTATCACAACCAAAGGACAAAAAAGCAACTTACAGGAAACGAACTATGTGGAGGGATGGAAAACTTCAAAAAGGCTATCGTCATCAGTTGTCAGGTAAGAGGGGATACTGAATCCACACACAGCATGATGTTTTCTTTACAGGACAAAAGAAGACTGTTAGAAATTTAAAAAACAACACTAACACCTGAGAACAATGAAAAACTAAATAAAAGCCTAAAAGATAAAGTTGTGAAATCAGAAAACTACGAAAAGAAAGGGTAAGAAAATCAAAGGATAGATCTGGGAGGGCCACTATGTGAATAATGAGAGTTCCAGAAAGAGAAATCAGAGAAAATGAGAGGAAGAAATTATAAAATAAACAAAATAATTCAGGGAAATGCCCGTAAACAGAAGCACACGAGTTTCCAAATTGAAAGGGGTCCTTAGTGTACAAACTAACGAATAAAATCAAACAGACCCATGCTGAGGTATGCATCATTGTGACATTTCAGAATACTGAAAACCAAGAAAAGATCTGGAAAGCTTCCAGAGTGAAAAAGCAGGTCACATACAAAAGATCAGAAATCAGAGGCCAGGTGCGGTGGCTCACACCTGTAATCCCCGCACTGTGGGAGGCTGAGGTGAGTGGATCACTCGAGCTCAGGAGTTCAAGACCAGGCTGGCCAACATGGTGAAACCCTGTCTCTACTAAAAATACAAAAATTAGCTGGGCATGGTAGCATGCACCCGTAATCCCAGCTACTCAGGAGGCTGAGGCAGGAGAATCACTAGAACCTGGGAGGCAGAGGTTGCAGTGAGCCAAGATCGCACCACTGTACTCTGGCCTGGGTGACAGAGCAAGACTCTGTCTCAAAAAAAGAAAAAAAAAAAAAAGATCAGGAATCAGAATTTGATAACTCCCTGTGTAAGTTATGTAAAAGAATATCCTTGTTTTTAAAATGTACTTCAGTATTAAGCGGAGCATTATGTAGCAACTACATTCAAATGGTTCAGAAAAAAAGTGTGTGTGTGTGGAGAGAGCGCATGTTAAAATGTAGAAAAAATTAAAAAATTGGTGAATCTAATTAAAGGGTATGTGGGAGTTCTCTGTACTATTCTCACAACTTCATTAAGTTTGAAATAACTTCCAAACAATTTAAACAAAGATCAGGAAACAGAAAACTCCAACAGACTTCTCAGCAGCAACACCAGAAGCTGGGAGACAATGAGGGCCAAAAACACAGCTAAATTCTCAACTAGAATCCTATACATAATCCCATTATTAATTAGAACTACTAATTAATTAGAACTACGGAAGAATAAAGGTGTTTTTAAGACACGCAAGGTCAGGCCAGGCGTGGTGGTTCACGCCTGTAACCCCAGCACTTTGGGAGGCCGAGGCGGGTGGATCATGAGGTCAGGAGATCGAAACCAGCCTGGCCAACATGGTGAAACCCTGTCTCTACTAAAAATACAAAAAAAAATTAGCCAGGCGTGGTGGCAGGCGCCTGTAGTCCCAGCTACTCAGGAGGCTGAGACAGGAGAATGGCGTGAACCCGGGAGGCGGAGCTTGCAGTGAGCCGAGATTGTGCCACTGCACTCCAGCCTGGGCGACACAGCGAGACTCCTCCTCAAAAACAAAAAAAACCAAAAAAAACCAAAAAACATGCAAGGTCTATAATCTGATCTCCCATGCCAGCCTTTCTGAGGAAGCCACTGCAGGGTAGTCAGGAAGGGTAGCTGTTCCTCTCAACACGGAGTGAACCCAGACAGAAGTCACAGAGCCAGGTAGCAGGAGCATCCACATGAGAAAGCCGCAGGGAATCCCAGAATAATGGGGGCTCCCTGGGAAGCCATCTGTGTGCTCAGCAAGTAGTCCAGTTCACAGCAAGCCTGAGGGCGACACAGGAAACCACGCAAGCAAAGGAAACTGAAACTACGATCAACCACAGAAGAACTAATGTGAGAGAAAGCATTATCATCTATGTACAGCAATATACACACCTATACCATAACCGAGTTGTCTCAGATTGAAATTATGCATACTTAATACACACGGAAAAAAAACCTGAAAGGATATACAGCAGTATGTCAATAGTGGAGTTAAATAACAAATAGGTAGAGTTAAGAGTTGTTACCTCCCGTGAGTATGAAATGGAGATGGTACATGTGGACTGATGCTTTTATAAACCTTATAGACTATTTGACTCTATAATACTATGAGCGTGGACCTTGCTTCTGCTGTGTATTTTGTTTTGTTTTGTTTTTGTAGGGGGATAGTTTCACTCCTGTTGCCAGGTTGTTGAGTGCAGTAGTGCGATCTTGACTCACTGCAACCTCTGCCCCCAGGGCTCAAGCGATTCTCCTGCCTCAGCCTCCTGAGTAGCCGGGACTACAGGTGCACGCCTGTGCCCTACTAATGTATTTTTTTGTCTTATCAAAAATGATTAAGAGCTGACCCATGTGGTATAGACTGATGCTTTCCACACTGTGATCTGCGAGATACTCAAATGCCCACCTACCCAAAGCATCTAACTCCCAGGCCCATACAGAGCCTGTGGTCTATACGATTTCAGAGGCTGTAGCTGAAGGCATAGTATACTGTTAGTTTTGGGGATGAAAACACAAGAACGCATGCAAATTTCTCAAGCTAGCCTGGTCTTATTAGCTTAATCCTGAGAGCAGGATGGCTCAGGAAAAGGAGAGATACCTAGGCACGGCAGGCAGGCTGAACACTGTAGGTAGGCAGGCAGAACATTGCTAGGGAGGATAAGCAATGCGCACCTGTTGGGTATAAACCTACACACAATCGCTGGGTCTGAAGATGTGTGTCTGCTTGGGTGGGCGGACACAGCTTTCCGAAGTGGTTGTACTGACTGACAGCTGCTTTCAGCAGGGCTGGTTGCTCTAGCGCCCCGAAGGAGAGAAATGCAGTCATATTTCACTGTGATTTTCAATGTCATTTCCATGAAGACTAATGATGTTGAACTTTTTTTCTCCATAGTACAGGTGAGTACTCCTCCTCTAAAATGCTTGGGATAAGAAGTGTTCTGGATTTTTTCACATTTTGAAATATTTGCATATACATAATGAAATATTTATGTTTCACAGATGCCTTTCGTTGATTTTTTGGAGACCACGTTTTGCTCTGTTGCCCAGGCTACAGTGCAGTGGCACGGTCACGGCTCACTGCAGCCTCGGTCTCCCCAGCTCAAGTGATCCTCCCACCTCAGCCTCCCCAGTAGCTGGAACTACAGGCAAACACTGCCATACCCAGCTAATATATATATATTTTTTGTAGAGACAAAGTCTCGCTCTATTGCCCAGGCTGGTCTTGAACTCCTGGGCTCAGGCAATCCTCTGGCCTCAGCTTCCCAAAGTGGTATTATTGTAGGCATGAGCCACTGTGCCCAGTCTATAATAAGTCTTGATATCTGGCAAAGTCCTTCAGTTTTGTTGGAGTTCTTAAAGTCTTCCTTCTTTAAGTCTGTTCAGCTTTCTTAGTCCTTTTTTATTTCCATATAAATTTTAGTATCAGCTTGTCACTTTCCATATTCACATGAACACACACATACCCCTGTTGTGACTTTAATTGGGATTTGCAGAGAAGTTTCTCAAATTGGAGAGAACTGATGTCTTTGCAATCCTTTCTTGATCCATGAATATGGCACATGGCTTCATTTATTTAGATGTGTGGTTCTCAGCGTGTGGTCTTTGGACCAGCAGCAGCATCTGTGAACTTGTCAGAAACATTCTTGGGTCCAATCCCAGATCTGCTGCATTAGGAACCCTCAGGCACTGGGCCTGTCGGTCTGTGGACACAGCCTCCAGGGAGTCTGATGCGCTGACGTTTCAGATGCGCCGACGTTTCAGATGCGCTGACGTTTCAGATGCACAGATCTGGCCCTTTAATTTCTCTCAATGATTTCTCATAGTTTCCAGCGTAGACATCTTGCACATTTTCTGCCCTATGTCTTCCTAGGTATTTGCTATGGCTCCGCCTACCCTTCAAGTTAACTTTCCACCATTCTCTCCTTTATATGCCTCGGGAGGTATGGCCAACTCTTTGGTAAAGGGTCAGGTAATAAATATTCTGGGCTGTGTAGGCTTTAGGGTAGCAACTACTCAACTCTACCAAGGTAAGGAATGAGCCTCACTTTTGTTACATTTAACTTTATTTATAAAAGCAAGGAGTGGGGGCAGCTATGGGCCACAGGCTATGGTTTGTCGCTTCTTGCTCCCTGCTCAGGTCCATCACTGGCTCTTCCTAGGTCAGCTTCTAAGGCAGCGACGCCCATCTGTGCACGGCTGCATCTTACCTACTTTCACGGCTGGATTTCAAACCTCAGCCCACCCCCACGGCATCCCCTGAATCACAGCCACACACACGCACCTGCTAAGCACACAACCCAATATGACAGTATAAATCATGCTCCTGCTGTCTACAGCTTACCACCCAACGAGGGCTTCAGGTAAGAACATCAGCAACTGCCCTAGAGTGTGGAACTCCTATGACAAGGTAAGCCTGGGGTGTGATGGAAACACAGCGTGCATGGTTACCAAGCCACACTTCCGGGGAAAGGGGTCTGTGCAGGAAAAACTTCAGAGAGGAAATGACACGTCAGTCAATGACCTGGAAGAACTGGATGAGAGTTAGGCAAGAAGGAACAAGGCACAGTCATCCACGCAGCATTTTGGAAAGATCATGTTGGTTATAGTGCAGAAAATACTGAATATGGGAAACAATTTATTATTATTATTTTTAGGAGTCTCGCTGTGTCGCCCAGGCTGGAGTGCAGTGGCACGATCTCAGCTCACTGCAGCCTCTGCCTCCCAGGTTCAAGCAATTCTCCTGCCTCAGCCTCCGGGGTAGCTGGGACTACAGGTGCACGCCACCACGCCCGGCTAATTTTTGTATTTTTAGTAGAGGTGGGGTTTCACCGTGTTGGCCAGGCTGGTCTCGAACTCCTGACCTTGTGATCCACCCACCTTGGCCTCCCAAAGTGCTGGGATTACAGGTGTGAGCCACCGCACCTGGCCCAAAAATCCATTTTCACCGAGCCAGTCGGTGAGCAGCTTCCCAGGTCTTAGGAGGCTGAGATTCTCACATCCTCAACCTACCCGAGCCCCTCTAGGGTGAGGGGCTGGAGTGAGTGCTGGGCACCTGGCGTGTATCCCAAGCACCTTCTCTGTGGTCAGCCTGGCCTTGTGCCCTGAGTCCTGAGGCAGGGCCAGCCATGCTGTGGGCTCCTGCTGCTGCCTAATCCTGGGGGACACAAAGCTGCCCTCCACAGTGAACCCGGATCTGCCTTCCCCGGGAGGGGAGGAGAGGAGAGGCAGAAGCAGACAGAGCTGGTGGGGAAGGGATCAGGGCCTCAGGGTCAGAAAAGAGGCTTGTGGCCCTTGGCAGGGAGATTCTGTCTACCCCTCCCCTGGGAGATGCTGGGAAGAAAGAGATGGCCTAGGGGAGCAGGTCACGGCGGCAAGGGCAGGGGCAGGGATGGGCGGTGACTGCAAATGGGTGAGGATTTCTTTTCAGGAGATGAAAACATTCTAAAATTGTGCTGATGTTAATACACTATATGCCATTGAATATATACTTTAAACGGGTGAACGGTATGCTATGTGACTTATATCCCGATAAAGCTGTTATAGTAAAAAATCCCAAAGCACAAGGCATTGCCTGGTGGTCCGCGGAGGTGGCAGAGAGCTGGAGCCCGCAGTGGAGGCTCCTGCAGGACTGGGTGCTACTGGAAGAGGCGTTTGCTAATGACTCAGGTCCCTAAGAACTACATAGATAGGAAATGAGGAAAAGCAAAAATAGCCGCTTTCTTGGGCAAGAGTGAGTTGGAGAAAGCGTAAGTTTGTCCCTATTAGTTGGAATGGTAGAAGAAGGCTGACAGCAGAAAAGAAAAAAAATTTTTTTTTTTTTGAGACGAAGTCTCACTCTGTAGCCCAGAGTGCAGTGGTGTGATCTTGGCTCACTGCAACCTCCACCTCCTGGTTCATGCAATTCTCCTGCCTCAGCCTCCCAAGTTGCTGGGATTACAGGCTGCACCACCACACTCGGCTTTTTTTTTTTTTTTTTTCGGTATTTTTAGCAGAGATGGGGTTTCACCGTGTTGGCCAAGCTGGTCTCAAGCTCCTGACCTCAATTGGTCTGCCTGCCTCAGCCTCCCAAAGTGCTGGGATTACAGGCATGAGCAACCGTGCTTGGCCCAAATGATGTTTTTAATATACTGGTCTGGGCTGTGGAGTAAATGGCAGTTCTTTAAGGCTACAAATCTTCAGATGTTAAAAGAACAGGCTAGAAAACCATCCCTCACATTTTTTTTTTGAGATGGAGTCTCACTCTGTTGCCCAGGCCGGAGTGCAGTGGTGCAATCTTGGCTCACTGCAACCTCCACTTCCCAGGTTCAAGCGATTCTCCTGCCTCAGCTTCCTGAGTAGCTGAGACTATAGGCGCCTGTCAACATTCCCGGCTAACTTTTTTTAGAGACGGCGTTTCACCACATTGGCCAGGTTGGTCTCGAACTCCTGAACTTGTGATCTGCCTGCCTCGGCCTCCCAAAGTGCTGGGATAATAGGCGTGAGCCACCGTGCCCGGCCCATTCCTCACATATTCTATCCTACCACGCTGACTTCAAGAAATGACAAGTCTCTGAAGGAAATACTGCTTTGCTTCGAGAATGTGAACAATGTATTTTTACCCTAATATGTATGTTATGATTTTGAAGAGATAATTTCTAGCGCATTCAAACCAGAAAATTCAAAATGCTGAATGTACTAAGGTAATTATAATGCACCAGAACAAGCCCCCACGAAGAGAACAAATCCCAGTCTAGCTGAGCTCCGATGACTCCTGCACAGAGATCATAGAAAAAAGGTCTATCCAAGCTCCATCCAACCTCTGAGGGCAGCAGCCCAATAAAAAGCTGGATGATAACTTTTTAAAACACTGCTAGCAGCAGGTCCAAAAGTCAGCAATCCTAGCTATTCCTATGCCAGCATAGATTTGGGACAGGAGTTCTGTTTTTAGAGAAACGGTAGAATAAAATCTTTGGTTGGTTGAACAAAAACGCTGAGAAGGCTTAAAATACGTGTACTGAAGTAACCTCTACCTAAAAAACAGCTGAATCGGCCGGGCGTGGTGGCTCACACCTGTAATCCCAGCACTTTGAGAGGCCGAATCACTTGAGGCCAAGAGTTCGAGACCAGCCTGGCCAACATGGCGAAATCCCGTTTCTACTAAAAATACAAAAATATTAGCCAGGC
>NW_012101476.1:3466387-3466917 GCF_000951045.1 Mandrillus leucophaeus
GTAGAGACAGGGTTTTACCACGTTGGCCAGGCTGGTCCCCAAATCCTGACCTCAGGTGATCCACCCACCTTAGCCTCCCAAAGTGCTGGGATGACGGGCGTGAGCCACCACACCCGGCCAATTATGGTTATTTCTAGCTAGACCCTGTTGTCATGTTTCAAGATGGCTCACTTAAACCTGCACTTCTGGCAAGAAAGAGACACAAATCCATGAAGAATGAGATGCGTGTACAGTTTTGACTATAAAACCAAAGAATAATGGCTTCAAAAGATGAAGTTGGGCTCCTGGGCCACCTTACATGTCTTTAAACTGGTAATACAGATCTTGTTCTCTTCTCTCTCTCTCTCTCATAGAGAGATCTTGACTGAGACAGACACACCCCAAGTGTGTGGCATTTGAGACGCTCCGAGACCCTCATGAGCTTGGGTCCTCCATGGCTGCCTCGCCACTATATTGTGAGTTCCCAAAAGGGGGCAAACTGAGTCTTATCCCATCACCTCTCAGTTCTTTTTTTTTTTTTTTTTTTTTTT
>NW_012101476.1:3469235-3472136 GCF_000951045.1 Mandrillus leucophaeus
TAGAAATAGGGGTCTTGCTATGTTGCCCAGGCTGGCCTTTAACTCCTGGGCTGAAGTGATCCTCCTGCCTCAGGCCTCCCAAGTAGCTACGACTACAGTTGTACATCACCAAACCTGGACGCGTTTTAAATTTTCAACTTGCACTGTCTCAAAAGAAAAGTTTCTAATGAGCAAAGATCTGTTATATACCAGGTGACACTCCAACTAGCACTGAAAACTTTAGGGTACTCTCAATTCAAATCAGGCGTTCATCTTTTATCTTCTTTTAAGAATAACGTTTGCTTAAAAAAAAAACCTATAAATGAGAACGAGGTTTTCTTTCTTTCTTAGGAAACCCACAGACTGACTAGGTTATGTTTTACTTAAAGAGTCCTTTAAGAGGTGCATTTACATGTCGTACAACCTAGAGGCCTAAAAACGCTGTTGACTGACTAATCTTTCATGACCTTGGAAATTAAAGGACACTGCTTAATTAAGAAACCGCTATGGTTGATTTTTGTTTTAAAGAGAAAAGTCACATTAGAAAAAAAGACCCGATGAGTTAGAATAAAACTTACAGCTCCTCTTAGAATTTACACTTCCAAAAAAGTGGAGTATGACATTTAAAGACGCTGTAATGCTGTGATAGGGACTGGCTGCTAAGTGTGGCTCTGTGAAAAGTGTCATGTGACTGTTTAAAAAACTTTAGTAGGAAAAACACAAAAATTAGTCGGGGATGGTGGCACATGCCTGTAATCCCAGCTACTCAGGGGGCTGAGGCAGGAGAATCGCTTAAACCGGGGAGGCAGAGGTTGCAAAAAAAAAAAAAAAAAAAAACTTTTAGTAGGCTGGGCGTGGTGGCTCATGCCTATAATCCCAGCACTTGGGAAGGCTGAGGCAGGAGAATTGCTTGAGGTCAGGAATTCTAAACCAGCCTGTTCAACATAGCAAGACCTCATCTCTACAAAAAAATTTAAAAAATTAGCCAGGTGCGGCACTGCCGCACCCGTTATCCCAGCTACTTGAGAGGCTGAGGCAGGAGGTTCACTTGAGCCTAGGAGGTCACGGCCACAGTGAGCTATGATCATGCCACTGCACTCCCACCTGGGTAACAGAGCAAGACCTTGTCTTAAACAAAAACAAAAATCCACTTTAGTTGTCATTTAAAGTTAAATGCCGTATTTTCTCATTTTGCTAGTTCTAAAGGAAAGTGCACAACTGTGAAATGACAAATAAACTTAGCTCAATAACTGTCCCTGGAGGAAAATGCCTGAAAACAGTTAACAGGCCTGAGGGGAAGGCAAGGAAACACGACCAGAACATTCCTCCAACATCCGGAGGAGAACAGGTCTAAGGCAGGATACAGCAGAATTGTGTGATCCCAAACACACACCATGCAGACGTAACTTCATAATGAGTGGGCTTTACAATGCTGTTTCCATTATTCTACCCTATGATATACAGGGACAGGCACGGCGGGGAACAGACAGAGCACGGCAGGGAACAGAACATCACATATACCACAGGAGTGCTACTGGATGATTTAACGGATAGGAAAGAACTGGGTAGAACAGGAATCCTTTAAAATCAAACTCATGCCCATAAAACTGGCAGAATTAAGAAATGTGTGCAATACAGAGGAGGAAGGAATGTTCCCTTTTAACATCTCACCTTTAGCGATCAAAGAGAACCTCTACAAAGAAGAGGAGGCGGGAGGAGGAGCATGGATCCAAACAGGATAGGGGCGGCAGGATGAAGGGGAATGGCGCCCCCCATGTACACTAACAGGACACCAGGGAAGGAGAAGCCGGCACCAGCGCTGCTCGGGTGCTGGGCATTTCTTTGAGACGGAGTCTTGTTCTGTCACTCAAGCTGGAGTGCGGTAGTGCGATCTCAGCTCACTACAACCTCCACTTCCCGGTTCAAGTGATTCTCCTGCCTCAGCCTCCTGAGTAGCTAGGATTACAGGTGTGCACCACCACGCCCAGCTAATTTTTGTATTTTTAGTAGAGATGGGGTTTTGCCATGTTGGCCGGGCTGGTCTCCAACTCCTGACCTCAGGTGATCCGCCCGCCTTGGCCTCCCAAAGTGCTGGGATTACAGGCGTGAGCCACCATGCCTGGCCAATCAAATAATATTTATCGCATATTACCATAATGGTTTTAAAAAAGAAAATATGTAAGTGGGGGTCTAGAAAATTCTGTCATTACTAGTAACTACCCCATACCAAGTATATCTAGCTTCAGCATAACTGGGGCTAATTTTATGGCACAGTGTATCTGAGGGAAACTGGTGCTCCCACTGGAGGAGAGGACCCGAGAGGCGCCCCCAGTGGTTCCTAGTGAGGCCCGGGGGGTCGATTCTGTCCTGTGTTCCTCCCTCTAGGAGTGAGTGTCATGGTCTCCCCTCTCCTGCAAGATGAACGTCCTCACCAGGGAAAGTACGAGATCCTCTCAACTTTACAAACTCTTTTTGTAAAGTTCCCAAAGCTATGCAAGGGTCTGGATTCTGAGAAGGATACAAAAACATCTTTACTTGCACAAAAGTGAAACATCTGCTTGAGCGGGCCGGGCGTGGTGGCTCACGCCTGTAATCCCAGCACTTTGAGAAGCCGAGGCGGGCGGATCACCTGAGGTCAGGAGTTCAAGATCAGCCTGGCCAACATGGTGAAACCCTGCCTCTACTAAAAATACAAAAAAAAAAAAAATTAGCCGGGTGTGGTGGCACATGCCTGTAATCCCAGCTACTCGGGAGGCTGAAGCAGGAGAATTGCTTGAACTTGGGAAGCAGAGGTTGCAGTGAGCCAAGATCGCGCCACTGGACGACAGAGCGAGACTCTGTCTCAAACAAACAAACGATAAAAGAGTGAACTGTGTTTATCTTGTGAGCTGTTGAGCAGCGCTCCTGCCTGGGTTGGTTTCT
>NW_012101476.1:3474601-3476898 GCF_000951045.1 Mandrillus leucophaeus
ACAGGCTTGAGCCACCGCGCCCGGCCCACCTCTCAGTTCTTATATGCAGTAGGCATTGATGAAATGTTGACTGAATTGGCCTTTTAGAAAAGCTCCTGAGTCATGTTTTAAAGCAGTTGTTTGACCAGGATCATTTGGATTCCAGCTGGCTGAGACAGCAGGATGAAAGGGCGGGATTATCACAGACCGGGCGGCTTCTCCCTCCTGGCTCCTCTGGTTCAGTGTCCCCTCCTGAAGTCACAGAGCAGACAGCACACTGGATTTCTAGTGCACTCCTCAGACTTTGCTCCAGCCCGGCCATGTGGGAAGTCCCCCAGTGCTTGCCGCGCCTTCTTAGCCCATGAGCCACGTGTGGGGCCAAAGGTGTCAAGTGCTCTGGAGGAACAGGGTGGCTCAGAAGCTGCCGGCAGATGCCTGGTCACAGACCGCTGTGTGACTTCAGCACTTGTGGGTGTAGGGAGAGGCGGATTCAAGACAGTTCATCAAATATTAAATCCTAAAAACTCGCTCATAAATTTGGATCATTGTTTTTGCCCAAGCCAGAGGTAAAAACAAGTAAGAGGCAGACTTGGGACCCCAGCCACCCTCACAAAGGCAGCCATGGTGTTGGAGCACCGCTCCTTGGGAATGGTGCCAATGGAGAGCGCTCCGTCCTTTCCGAGCAGCCAAATCCTATTTTCTTCTAGAGGAAGCTTCGGGATGTGTGAAGGCAGACCCGACTTCAGGACCTCATTCAGAGCGAGAGCCTGGGAACACTGGTGTGAGGCAGCACCGTGTCCTCGCCGTGCACCCAGGGGGTTTTGTGAGATGAGGTGAGCCCTGGAGACACTGGCCTTAGAGGGTGACATTGGTAACCAAACACCCAGAGCCGCCTACAGGAGCCATGGAGAGGAGAGCTGCCACCTATGGACGTCTCCAGCCCTTCTCGGGCCTTTTATTTTGTGCCTGCATCACCTCTCGAGGTAGGAATCTCCACAAGCACGCTCCCGACGTTGTTAGGAAGCACCGCCTTGCACACACATCAAAGCCACCCTCTTACGTTTCAAAGGAAAAGACATAATTCAAGGGACACATTCGTAGCCACATATTGTAGGATTTGGACAACTAATTCTAGTTCTACCTATACCTTTCATTAAAAAAAATTCACAGGCAGGATTCTTTACCAAAAAAATGCACGCACACAACCAGCCTCTTGAGAAATAAAGACTTCACGTTCACTGCCCTCTTACAGCAGCCTCAGTCATAATTGTGGCCATACGGATAGCCTCGACAATCTTATTTAAGTGGCTATTTTAACTTTAAAAAATATTCGAGATCATCTTCTAGAATTTATTTGTTTTGTGTAGAAATAGGGGTCTTGCTATGTTGCCCAGGCTGGCCTTTAACTCCTGGGCTGAAGTGATCCTCCTGCCTCAGGCCTCCCAAGTAGCTACGACTACAGTTGTACATCACCAAACCTGGACGCGTTTTAAATTTTCAACTTGCACTGTCTCAAAAGAAAAGTTTCTAATGAGCAAAGATCTGTTATATACCAGGTGACACTCCAACTAGCACTGAAAACTTTAGGGTACTCTCAATTCAAATCAGGCGTTCATCTTTTATCTTCTTTTAAGAATAACGTTTGCTTAAAAAAAAAACCTATAAATGAGAACGAGGTTTTCTTTCTTTCTTAGGAAACCCACAGACTGACTAGGTTATGTTTTACTTAAAGAGTCCTTTAAGAGGTGCATTTACATGTCGTACAACCTAGAGGCCTAAAAACGCTGTTGACTGACTAATCTTTCATGACCTTGGAAATTAAAGGACACTGCTTAATTAAGAAACTGCTATGGTTGATTTTTGTTTTAAAGAGAAAAGTCACATTAGAAAAAAAGACCCGATGAGTTAGAATAAAACTTACAGCTCCTCTTAGAATTTACACTTCCAAAAAAGTGGAGTATGACATTTAAAGACGCTGTAATGCTGTGATAGGGACTGGCTGCTAAGTGTGGCTCTGTGAAAAGTGTCATGTGACTGTTTAAAAAACTTTAGTAGGAAAAACACAAAAATTAGTCGGGGATGGTGGCACATGCCTGTAATCCCAGCTACTCAGGGGGCTGAGGCAGGAGAATCGCTTAAACCGGGGAGGCAGAGGTTGCAAAAAAAAAAAAAAAAAAAAACTTTTAGTAGGCTGGGCGTGGTGGCTCATGCCTATAATCCCAGCACTTGGGAAGGCTGAGGCAGGAGAATTGCTTGAGGTCAGGAATTCTAAACCAGCCTGTTCAACATAGCAAGACCTCATCTCTACAAAAAAATTT